>NC_091146.1:23285687-23600586 GCF_041381155.1 Argopecten irradians
TTCGGACCAGGTGAGCTAAAAACCAGTTTTATTTAGGTCCAAAAGGATCAATTTAAACACTATTCAAGCTATTTAAGGGTATAAGAACCATATTTATTCTTTATGGGAGTATATGGTATATATTTCAGTTAATATTTGCTATAGAATGGGAGTATATGGTATATTTTAGTCATTATTTGCTTCCGACTCTGAATATAAAATCATGAAGTACTAGTGATCAGGTAGTGAGCCAGTGTTTGATATAGACAATTGATGTATTGGATGAACAAATGTTCAGTAAATACAGTCAAACCTGCCTTAGTGACCACCTCTGTATAAAGACCACCTGCTTAATTAGACCGCCTTCTTAAGTTTCTTAATGACAAATTGTATTTAGAAATCAAAATATTAATTCTTATCAAAGAACTTTAAAATTTTCAAAATATTTTCATAAAAAAATCTGAACATGAAATTTTTTTAAACTCAACAGATATGTCCAAAATATGCACCATCTACCCTGGTAATTAGAAACCTAAATAATTTATTCTTGTTAAAGAATTTTAATTTAAATTTCAAAATATTTTGATAAAATAAAATAATTGAAAAATCTGAAGATGGCATTGTTGATTTTCAATCAGGAATTCAGTAAAGAATGCGTAGTTCTGAATTTCTTCCGAGATCTGTTTCCCTCTGGGATTTCACTTCATGGTACGATTTACACAAACTATTGATTTCTGAGTGATGTTATCTTAGAAAGCAGACTACAGTACAGTGGAGAATCAGTTGTCTTGTAATGCAGTTATGGTGCATGCTCGACTGCAAATGGCAGACTTTCAATTTACGATGTCTAAAAAGGGATCCCATGCAACAGTTGTATATTCACTTTGAAAGAAATCAATTTCAAATACAAACGTAAAAAAATTTGTTTGGTTTGATAAGTTTACTTAAGGATGTGCCAGGTTTAGGTAGTGGAGGAAATCCGGAGAACCCGGAGAAAAATCATTGACCAGCAGGCAGTATCTGGAAACTGCCCCACATGGGATTTGAACTTGCAAAGGAGGGCTTGTGGTAATATGTTGTGACATCTTAATCACAAATGTAAAACAAGCAATCTCCTTAGTTATTTTAATGCATTTGAATGGGTTACATAAGATCTCCATTGGTTTGTTTAGCTTTGAGTCCTAGTAACCACCAGGGTCATGTAAGGACTTGCCAGGTTTGATGGTGAAGGAAAACCAGGGTACTGGAGCAAAACTACTGACCAGCAGTAAGTACCTGGAAATTACCCCACACGGAATTCCAGCTTGCCACCCATAGGTAGAGGGCTTGCGGTAATTATATTTCGGGACATCTTAACCATTTGGCAATCAAAGAGCGTCTCATTGAACAAACTTTATTTTTCTCCTGAAGATATATTTGGCATACATATTATTAAAAGTAAATACTAAGTTTTATGGAAAGGTTTAAAAAAGAGATGAATTTGTGGGCCAAAAAGGACAGGAATCATACATAATCCTTTATTTATTTATATTTACACTTTTTTTTCATTCATTTTTTTTTATTATAAAGCTCCTCTTTAAACAGATTTGCTTTGATTGAATCTGGGGTTTACCCATTTCTATTTATAGATTTAAAAATTTCTATTTATAGTACTACCTCCAGAGCTTTTTCTTCAATGCTATCATCCTCTCCAGTTTCATTGGCATCCTCTTCAAGATCCACAACCTCCTGGTCATCGACCACAACTGAAGCTATCCGCTTCCTTTCGTCTATCGCACTTTCTAATTCGTTGACAACTCGTGACAATTCTGAGTTCAGGTCATTTCCTACCTCAACTGAAAACAGATACACTTTTCAATAATTTAATCACATACTTTACACTCATATTTATTTGTTAGAAGTTCAAGAATATTTTTACATAGATTTTTACGACGAGCATAATGACATCATACACGAAAAATGTTTTAAAAGTGGTAGGCTACAGTCATTGGCCAAACTCAACTATGGGCATCATCTTATTTATACCAACGCGCCACATCTGATGCCTAATTAGTACTTCACAGAGTTATTAAAATTAAATCATACCTTTTGGATTTATGATGTCATATACCATTAACCTTTCACCTCTGGACCAGAATGGACAAATGATAGAATGATACCTTGCCTACCCTCTATCGCTTACAGTAAAACTTGTCTTAGTGACCACTTCTGCATAAAGACCACTTACCAGTTTAATGACATTTTAAGAGTCTGAAACAGCTAATTTCCACAAAACATGACCTGTATATAAAAAGGCTGTACATTTTGAAGTTCCAATTACTCTTCAACTCCTGACTCTTTCCAAATGTGATTTACTCTAGTTCTCTAATGACCTCTGACCCTATGACCTTTAACCTACCCATGCATGTAGCCTGTGATTCGCCGGCAATGTTATCCCGAGTACTGCTGCCTTATAAATGTGGGTGACCTCTGACCCTATGACCTATAACCTACCCATGCTAGCCTGTGATTCGCCGGCAATGTTATCACGAGTACTACTGCCGTATAAATGTGATTTATCCTAAGTGACCTCTGACCCTATGACCTTTAACCTACCCATGCTAGCCTGTGATTCGCCGGCAATGTTATCACGAGTACTACTGCCTTGTAAATGTGATTTATCCAAAGTGACCTCTGACCCTTTGACCAGAGTTAGCCTACCCATGCTAGCCTGTGATTCGCCGGCAATGTTATCCCGAGTACTGCCACCATTGTTACTCTTGGTGCTGTGGACGGCAGCGTCGGATTCCTCAACTTCTTCTTCCTCTTCTCTGGAAAATCAACAAGAAATAATACATTATCTAACACCACCACATCTTTGCATATTGCAGAGTTACCTCCCTTGCTTGTAGGTATCTTAATGTGACATCATTATTTTGCAAGCAAAAACTCATGCTGTTTACTCTGAAAAGTATGACATTACGCTCGCAAACATATGAGGTCACAATCAATACCTACCCCCAAGAGCAGATAACTCTGTAATATGCAAATACAGAATAAATGTCATCTATTACTCGACGTGAAACAACGATTTTGGTGTTTTTTTATCATCAAGATAAAAGTTCTTTGATGATCGAACCAAACTGATTTAAATTGTAAATTATTACTTTAAAAAAAAGTCTTGATTATGCAAGAAATTTATACAGTGAAACTTGCCTTAGCGACCACATCTGTATAAAAATCCCTTTCATAGGGCCCTATCGACCATTTATTTGACCTGTGTATAAAGACCACTCAGCTATAGAGACCAATTTCCACTTTTCCATTCCTTATTTTATTTTATTCTATTTACAACTCTTCCTTCTTTTGTTTTTTGAGGTTTTTTTTTATCATTTTATTTGGGGTTTTTTTTCCTATTTTTCTTGCATTTTTAAAATCATTTAAATATTTTCTGATGAGTTGAAACATTTTCTTAAAATGAAACACTTAAAATTATGAAATAACATCAAATCTTAAAACATCTTTTGTTATTCTAACTTAGATTTTATGAATTTTTCTTGAAGCTAACAAATCATTTGACAGAGAAAACATCATAAAGTGTGCATCTCATGCGTTCCGCCGACAATCAATTTTGTAAGACAACGATGCCCAGGTTTTATTTCCAACAGTTACACAGATCAATGTTGTGATTGGTCAGTTAGTGTTTTTATCGCCATAGGAACACAACCAAACTAGTAACAGTCTAATTATTGGTAAGATCAGAAAAAATCGAAATATGTGCAATCAAGTCTAATCTTTGGCAGCAGAAAAGCAGTGTGCAATAAACAGAACTGTCGAAGTCTGATAGCAAAGCTAGCTAGGGGTTTTATTGGCATAGACAAAGCTAGTTATAATAGTCTATCTCTACAAACAAGAGTCACATTGGGCCTGTACAGCCTAATGGTATTTATGTAGAGGAAACTAGTTACAATTATGTATCTCTACAAACAAGAGGCATACAGGGCCTGTACAGCCTAATGGTATTTATGTGGAGGAAACTAGTTACAATTATGTATCTCTACAAACAAGAGGCACACAGGGCCTGTACAGCCTAATGGTATTTATGTGGGGGAAACTAGTTATAATCATTTATCTCTACAAACAAGAGGCACACAGGGCCTGTACAGCCTAATGGTATTTATGTGGAGGAAACTAGTTACAATCATGTATCTCTACAAACAAGAGGCACACAGGGCCTGTACAGCCTAATGGTATTTATGTGGGGGAAACTAGTTACAATTATGTATCTCTACAAACAAGAGGCACAATGGGCCTGTACTGCCTAATGGTATTTATGTGGAGGAAACTAGTTACAGGTAATGTATCTCTACAAACAAGAGGCACAATGGGCCTGTACATTCTAAATGTGATAGTAATATCAGAAATATAGACGTGGAGAAAGCTATGTATCTCAGTTATCTATCTCTACAAATAAGAGGCACATTGGACCTGTACAGTCTTAAATCTAAACCCTTTTTAGTTACTCACTGGATAACGTTAATATGGTGACGTTCAATCTTTTTCCGGAGTTCTGCGATGACAGAGTGTAGTTCGGTGATTCTTTCCTCATATCGACCCGTCGTTTCCTCCAAGCGGTCTTGACAATTTTGCTGGAAACAAATGCGGTCAGCCTGCAAGGAAAATAATCAAGATTTTTATCATAAATGTACATCCTATTAACCCATTCCCCCCTGGCATTTTATAATGGACTGGTCTAGTCTTTGATTTAGGTGATCCTTGATGTGTCTTCAAGGGTGAATGAGTTAAAAGTCAGGGAAGTTTAACTCTTTCCATACTGTTGTTGACTTTAGTCGACAGGATTTTACCTTCTCTCTTCCCCGTTGTCAACTATAGTCGATAGGAGTTTACCTTCTCTCTTCCCCGTTGTCAACTATAGTCGACAGGATTTTACCTTCTCTCTTCCCTGTTGTCAACTATAGTCGATAGGAGTTTACCTTCTCTCTTCCCCGTTGTCAACTATAGTCGATAGGAGTTTACCTTCTCTCTTCCCCGTTGTCAACTATAGTCGATAGGAGTTTACCTTCTCTCTTCCCCGTTGTTGACTATAGTCGATAGGAGTTTACCTTCTCTCTTCCCCATTGTCAACTATAGTCGATAGGAGTTTACCTTCTCTCTTCCCCGTTGTCAACTATAGTCGATAGGAGTTTGCCTTCTCTCTTCCCCGTTGTCAACTATAGTCGATAGGAGTTTACCTTCTCTCTTCCCCGTTGTCAACTATAGTCGATAGGAGTTTACCTTCTCTCTTCCCCGTTGTCAACTATAGTCGATAGGAGTTTACCTTCTCTCTTCCCCGTTGTCAACTATAGTCGACAGGATTTTACCTTCTCTCTTCCCCGTTGTCAACTATAGTCGATAGGAGTTTACCTTCTCTCTTCCCCGTTGTCAACTATAGTCGATAGGAGTTTACCTTCTCTCTTCCCCGTTGTTGACTATAGTCGATAGGAGTTTACCTTCTCTCTTCCCCGTTGTCAACTATAGTCGATAGGAGTTTACCTTCTCTCTTCCCCGTTGTCAACTATAGTCGATAGGAGTTTACCTTCTCTCTTCCCCGTTGTCAACTATAGTCAACAGGAGTTTACCTTCTCTCTTCCCCGTTGTTGACTATAGTCGATAGGAGTTTACCTTCTCTCTTCCCCGTTGTCAACTATAGTCGACAGGATTTTACCTTCTCTCTTCCCCGTTGTCAACTATAGTCGATAGGAGTTTGCCTTCTCTCTTCCCCGTTGTCAACTATAGTCAACAGGAGTTTACCTTCTCTCTTCCCCGTTGTCAACTATAGTCGATAGGAGTTTACCTTCTCTCTTCCCCGTTGTCAACTATAGTCGATAGGAGTTTACCTTCTCTCTTCCCCGTTGTCAACTATAGTCAACAGGAGTTTACCTTCTCTCTTCCCCATTGTCAACTATAGTCGATAGGAGTTTACCTTCTCTCTTCCCCGTTGTCAACTATAGTCGACAGGATTTTACCTTCTCTCTTCCTTGTTGTCAACTATAGTCGATAGGAGTTTACCTTCTCTCTTCCCCATTGTCAACTATAGTCGATAGGAGTTTACCTTCTCTCTTCCCCGTTGTCAACTATAGTCGATAGGAGTTTACCTTCTCTCTTCCCCGTTGTCAACTATAGTCAATAGGAGTTTACCTTCTCTCTTCCCCATTGTCAACTATAGTCGATAGGAGTTTACCCTCTCTCTTCCCTGTTGTCAACTATAGTCGATAGGAGTTTACCCTGCCTCTTCCCCATTGTCGAATATATACTCAATATTGAAGTTTTATCTTCACAATAAATTTCCCATTATATCCAAATTTTCAATACAGTGATTTATGAAAAGTAATTTTAAGTTCAAAATAAACTTTTTGGATGCTAAATTAATATTTATTTTAATGATATATATTGCTTTAAAGGCAGAGGAACAAGATAAATCAAACAGAAGTCATCATCATCAACAAAATGGCGATTTATTGCACCTTCGTTCCAGGTTGCTATGGTAAAATTGTGATGTTGGCTTTAAATAATTCATAAGTTTATTTCTAAGTAAGCTGATATGAATAATAATTGATTGCATTAACCTTAATGTGTATAAATTAAATTTATTTGTACACAACAACTCGACATTTTGTTGGCATTTTCTCAAAAACTTCTGGAGGCGAGAATAATAACTACTCCCGGTATTAAGTCCGGAAAGAATATAAAGTATTGAAAGAGTTAAGCATGTGCCAGAGTTAGAGGTGGAGGAAAGTCGGAGTACCCGACCTACTGTCAGTAAATGACAATAGCTATGTCCCACGTGGGATACAAACTCAAAACCCAGAAGTGGAAGGCTAGCAGTAATATATGTGGCCCTAAATTTTCCATGACAGGGCCCAGTTTTCAAAAGGTGATTATAAGGCTATATAACAGTTTAACAAGAAATTTCCAAATCAAGATAAAATAATTTTTGGTAATCCAAATTTTATGGTTTTTTATAAGAATCTTAAGAAATGCATTCATTACTTACTTGCTGATTTTGGTGAAGATGAAATCACAAATTTTGCATTAATTGTGAAATGAAAATTTCACTAAGCATGTGATTAAGCTTATCATGCTTGGAACAAACTTGGCCCAGATGACAAAAAGAGTACAAGGAAATAATTTCATTGTAATGGGATCTGTTAACTATGACTGATATATTAACAATAGGAAACTACAAATATCTACCCTGACCAACTATACATTATCATTACTGCTTTTGTAGTCTGAAGAGAATTCATAAAATACCGCAACTTTTTATGAATTTTAAATTTATCCCATAGATAATCAGATGGAGTGTGAAATTTCAGACAAACCTGTGACTTGTTGAGTTGTTTTTCTAAACCGTCTCTTTCACTCGTAACGAACTGTAACCGGTTGTTCAACTCGATTAACTCCCCTTTCAATGACGTGATTGCTGCTAGATGAAGCTGTAAAGAAAAAATAAACATTCACAGTTTAACAAATTTAATACTTAATTTATACACAAATTCATTGAAAATTTGTGCAGCATCCTCTGATGTCAAGGTAACATTAGTGTTGTCATGGTGATGTGTTTCGATTTGTAACACATCAATATCAAACAGCCTTACAAAATGGAGGACTGACAGTGTTTCTCCTGTCTCTATAACTGTGGTCAAATATCTACCCCATTCCTTTTGGAAAATACCCCTTTGTTCCCAATTGCTGCATAAAATTCCAAATTACTGAATGATTGGCTCTTTTTTCTTTGTAAGAAGATTGCTTTTTATTCATTCTACCGGGTATGTACACATACACTCCTCTTCAGTACCCCTTAAATGTGAAGAATCACTGTCTTCTAAGTTGAATCAGGATTTTTTCTCAATGATTTGATATTTGTATATTATGTCATTACTATTTGTGTATTATATCATTACTATTTGTGTATTATATCATTACTATTTGTGTATTATATCATTACTATTTGTGTATTATATCATTACTATTTGTGTATTATATCATTACTATTTGTGTATTATATCATTACTATTTGTGTATTATATCATTACTATTTGTGTATTATATCATTACTATTTGTGTATTATATCATTACTATTTGTGTATTATATCATTACTATTTGTGTATTATATCATTACTATTTGTGTATTATATCTTTATAATTATGTGTATAAATGTTTTTTTCCGATTGCTAATACTTTCCATCATACACAGTAAGATGAAGTCAAATATCAAGCAACTGCTATGCTTAATGTAGAAAAGTTACGTATTTATGTGATTTCATGAAGGTGATGATGAAATATTTATGAATTAACCATCATCATACTATGAAAATATCAGGAAAAATCAGGAATTGTTCATGGCATATCTACAAACAATTCAATACAAATAGCTGACAAATAAATGTATACCGCTTCCAAATACTTTCACAGCCATACAATGATGAGGCCAAACAAAAATATGTATCTGTTTAGGGTTACATTGGCGAAAAAAACCAGGGTAGGTAAGTTGGGATGTTTTGTTTTGTTTTCTTTTTTTAAGTGTCTTTCACTCTAAAATAATGGCGGGAACTGGAGTCTGAGATCGAAATCCCGACTTTTAATTTTGTTTTTCTTAGAAAAGTGGGAAAAAAAAATTAGGGTGGGGGGTAAAATATTAGGGTTGGTCCCGTTTCCCTAAACAGACATATTAATTTTTTTGGCCTGATAAATAGTGTATAAATCTTCAGTTACCAAACAGTAACATTACTGAATAAATATATGAACTCTTTTTCATTCTTTTTAATCAAAACATCAACTCTTTTTCATTCTTTTTAATCAAAACATCAATTTCTTAAGATTAATCAAAACATCAATTTCTTAAGATTAATCAAAACATCAATTTCTTAAGATTAATCAAAACATCAATTTCTTAAGATTAATCAAAACATCAATTTCTTAAGATTAATCAAAACATCAATTTCTTAAGATTAATCAAAACATCAATTTCTTAAGATTAATCAAAACATCAATTTCTTAAGATTAATCAAAACATCAATTTCTTAAGATTAATCAAAACATCAATTTCTTAAGATTAATCAAAACATCAATGTCTTAAGATTAATCAAAACATCAATGTCTTAAGATGTTTTGAATTTTAAACAACACCTGCATCTGATGGGTTCCCTGGAATCTTCTCACATCGACTTTGATGATTGCATTATTAGTATATAAAGACTACAACCGATTCAAGCATTCCAGTGACCAAGGCCACTTTGCCAATTTGTTGCCATAGTGATCAACAAATGGAAACTATTTACAGGAAATTTGAAAATGCATATCATAAACAGGTTTGCCCAGCATCCCATTAGTTTGTTCCATTTTGTATCCTGTCAGTGTTTTATCTGATGGAACAGTTCCAACCGGCCCAGGGGAAAGGCATTCCAGCCAAGATTACAGACAACTTCTAAGAATCCCTAATTGTCTATAAATAAACCTAATAGAAACATGGCCAATTTATTTACTGAAATATTGTTAGTCAATCGTTAGAAGTCCTATCATTTGCAGGTAAGACTGGTCTGATCAAAAATAACTTCAAACAGAACAATGTAAGAATGCATGCACACCTACCATTTGCAGGTTAAACTGATCTGATCATTACACCTTCAAACGGACTACACTGTATTACATTGTGCACCTGCCATTGGTAGGCTAGGCTGACACGATCATAGATATTCAAATGTAGATATGACTAATGTGCTATTGGAGTGGTATTAAAATTAAAACTGTTGTTAGCAACCACCTTTACATAAAGACCACCTTTCTATAATGACCATCTTTCTATAAAGACTACCTTTCATAACCGACCACCTTTCTATAATGACCATCTTTCTATAAAGACTACCTTTCTATAACGACCACCTTTCTATAAAGGCGACCTTCTTTAGAAGGCCACTTTCTTTGGTCCACTTTCTTTGGGTTCTAAATGGTGTATTTCAATACTGATTAATCTGGCCACCGTATTCGCTGTAATTAGTGTCCTTCCCCTATATGCATCCGAGGTCCATCTACTGGTGAAGTTTAAGTTATATAAACACCTCCTCACATCATATGAAGTTTTACAAATGTGTGATGCTTATAACAATGATATGGCATCACATATTACATGAACTTATGAGTCTTAAACATGTGAACACAACATAATAATACGTATCAATTAAAGAAAGAAGGCATATGCATGTTTACAGTAAAATATTAATGTGCTGTGAATACGGAAAGGGTTAAAATAAAGCTGACTTATTTTAGATGTTTTTCGTCCACAACTTTTATATTTTTTACCTAACAAGCACCCCCTTTTCTGAAAATTTTTAGGGCGACATATACATTATAATACTGTCAACAATTGTTCCAAATAATGTTAAAATCAGACTGTATAATAGACAGCTAGAATCTGAAGGCTTCAATCATACAGATTTTACAGTAAATATCCTGTAATATGTTATATAATATATGGCTAGTACTACAACATCGTCATGTTTCCCAATTGTTTTTTTCATTCAATATTCCGTTTTCATAATTTTTTACTGATTATAGAAACATATTTTAATGTGCATTTATTGAATATTTTAACTTTGTCACTATAATCATATATCTGGTGTCAATCTTTAAAACTGCAAGGGAATATGGAAGATCAAATTTTTGGGCAGATTCTAATATATTGCCTAAAAGAGGTATGAAAAGTATGCTAAAATACAAGGTAACTTTAAATCCACATGATAGATCAACGTCACATGATATGTCACATGGTATGTCACATGATCAATCACAGAAACACTTACATATCTACCTTCGCTCTGGGAACACCCACATGTTGCTTTTATCAAACTGGGATCCGACCGTCCACGATTCATGTAATCAAATTCATTCATCCATGTCCTTCTACAAGTCATTATAGGTGGTCTCCCTTGAGTGGTCTTCTCCTGAACTTTTTTATTTAGCGATTCATTCAATGAACTGGATCGGCGGAAATCTTGACCATTGGTCAAATTTAATGGAGCTGACCATGATCGTCCACAACTACTTAATAGAGGAGGTCGCTTATCCATGATTATCTCCCCTCAGATGGATTATCTCTCCTGAATCAATAGATTATCTCCCTTGTTGAGTTATCTCCCCTTGTGTGAAATATATATCCATTACATTATGCAACACGACCAATAGCTAGGCCTACTCCTGACAGGATAGATTAGATGAGAATTTCAAGTACAAAATATGATCACAAACTCCTCCATAAAGAAATAATCACCATGTGCAGCAGTTGAATGTCTATTTTCTGTTTGTTCCATTAGAATTGATACATACAGTTATCATTCATAAGAAATTGCCATGAAAATGTATAAATAACACAATCTTCACTGCAACATTTGATGTCTTTTGTTTGACAATCGAGGCCTGAATATACTTCATATGTAACACAATGTTTACTGCAAACTTCAATAATGTTTTCCTGGTATCTAGTACAGATCTATGATTTCCTGGGTAGAACAGATATACACAGGAACATACAGTCAGCGGGATACTGAGTCACACCGTAGAGGTCTGAATCTCAAACATGTAAGTAACAGAGTTATAAAGATTTCAAATGTCATATCAAAACTGGTATCACACTGCTTCAGGGAAGACAAAGATGTCAGCAGTAACTCAAGGCTGTTTGGATGATGCATATGGATTCATAGTTTCTGAATATTAAACAAATCTCTGTCAAAATTCAGAATTTACATCAAGCATATCTCTGTGGATGTGTATGCTATGTGAAAATCTTCAAGTGTGCTAAAAAGACAACCGTTTAAATATTCATCGCAAGATAACAACAACTTGAAGTCATTATCAGAACTGAAATCTGTATTTCCTGTCTAATCGCGTAAGAAAGTCGAAGGTAAAAATTGTCACGAAAATAACAAATGAACTATTGAGATTGGCTATGTGAGCTTACCACGTAACAGTATTACATTAAATGATGAAAACCCAATGTAAATGTAAATTTCAACTCCTCGAAGACTTCTACAGGAATGAGATACACAAATTAACAGATGCAATAAGCACCGGTTTTAACCCTAGAAGAAGCATTCCTATACAACTTTCATCCCTATAGATTTCATTCTTGTTACATACAAAAATTTCACCGAATCCCTGGTGTGTCAAATCCTATATATATACACAGCATAACCACTGACTTGATAAAGCAAGAAAAACAGACGATTATTTGAGAGAATGTACAAGTTTCTTAATGAAATTGGAGAATAATCAGAGATGGAAATCTTGCCTAAAATTTTAAGAGTTTTGTTATTTAAATTTTTTACTTATAAATCAAGACTAATAACTGTTATTGAAATCCCACATAAAAAGTATAGCACAGCACTGAACATCAATGAGAAGGGCTTAGAATAGCAAAACTTTCACAGGAATAGTCTTATCTAAACATCAACTTCAACTATAATAATTTAAAGGAAATCAAACCTTTCAGCTTTACTAAATAATAAATATATTTAAGCTTCTAAGAATTTATAAAATAATATATATTTCATCTACTTTAGTCCTCTATCATACATCATATGATAAGAACTAGTATATTCCGTCTTTGCATATTACAGAGTTAGCTCCCTTGCGGGTAGGTATTGATTGTTCCGTCAGTATTTTGTGAGCGCAATTCACGTCGTTTTCTCCGAAAAGTATGACGTTACGCTCGCAAACACATGACACCACAATTGATACCTACCCGCAAGAGCAGATAACTCTGTACTATGCAAATACAGAATATATAAATAGCCAATTGTCTTATCCAATTGTTTCACATTATCTACCTTCTTGTGTATCAATAAAAAATATTTATGTTTATTGACATTCAATTATTTCGAAATGAAATATCTCATTTCAATTTAACGCATCAGTAAAGATGACGTTTTCCTTAAAAGAATTTTTCAGCGATATCAAAGAGCCGGTACATCTCTTAGAGTCTTTTAAAACTAAAACTATCATAATGTGAACTGCCATAATGCTTTAGTTTCAGTTAGACCTTCCTATCTCTCAGACACATATTACATTTTTTTATATTTAAAAGCTGAGCTGATTCATGTTTTTAACTCATTCACCCCTGAAGACACATTTAGACTCTTCTAAATCAAAGATTAGGCCGGGCCGGTCCACTATGAAATTTCAGGGGTTAAATCCTTTAATAATTTCTGGTGTCCTTTTTTTAATATTCTTAACAATGACATCATTCCTCACTTTTTCGCACTAAACAGATAATCCACATAGATGATGTATACAAAGACACAAGCGTTACAATTAAAGTAAACACATGTATAATCCAGTTGAAGCACTTCTATATAAGATCTGTGTAGAATCCCCTGAAATCTTCCACTATGACGAATATATCTCATAATTCCCTGAGCATTACACTGAAATCCTGACATCCACAAATCTGACATTTCTTCACATAATCTTTGAAGATAAAGATGTTTGTAAAAACAGAATTACTCCACATGAAAACCATTTCCATTGTAAATCCATAAGAGGCAAAATCTCAGTAATCTGAATAAAATTAGTAAATACCAAAAATAGCATTAGTACACTAACTGCACTGAAATCTAATAACTCCTGACTTTAAAACACAATGAATCCCATGATTCCACTTCACAAAAGATAGAAAATGGAATTAAAGCCGATGTCTGTTGTGTAGTGAAACTCCCAAGAAGGAACGGAATAATTAATAGTTACCTAGGCTCCATAGACAAAAACAATAGATTGTTCAATTAAACTTAGTTACCTATACGGTCTACAAATTTTTGAAAACAATTCCTTGTACAATTAAATTTAGTTACCTACGCTTTACAAATAAAAACAATTGCCTGTACAATTAAACTCACTTGACGATGAAGGAAGGAAGGAAGCGTAGTACTTGAGATCTGTAGATAAAATACTGCATGTTCATGTAGGTCCTATCAATACACATGGCAGTGGAAAGTGTACAGTAAGCATGGTAAAGAATGAAATTTATATGTAATATTTGCCTATTATAATCACAGTGAAACACTTAGATGACTACCTACAACCTGTGTATAAAGACCACCTGACCCCCAGTTTCATGAACACTCCTTAACTTTAAGGAATTTCTTAAGATAAAATTCCCCATAGGAAAGTATTACAGAAATTAAGGAAACAATCTTAAGTTAAGGAGCTTTCCTTAAAATCTGTAATGCTTTCCTATGGGGATTTAAAGTTATTAAGACCACTTATCTAGGGCCTCAAACAACCAATTTCAATATAATTCACTGTGTAGATCACTTGGCTATAAAGACCATTTTCCCTATGTCTCTAAGGTGCAGGACTCTATAGACAGGTTTATATCTGTATTTGTGAGAATTGCTGTAAAATCTCAATCAATGATACGTTAAGGACAACCTCCTTTATAATCATCAATTTTATATCTATATGTTAAGCTTTTGCTTCCCTGGAATATTAGCTATCATTGATATTAACAGGGACCTAGGTCCCTAGGGGCCAGATGTGACACTTAAAAACCCTGCAAGACTCCCACACCAGCTATCAGACAGATATCACTAGGGACCTAGGTCCCTAGGGACCAGATTGAACCCTAAAACCCTTCCAGACTCTTGCACTAGCTATCAGGTATATTACTAGGGACCTAAGTCCTTAGGGACCAGATTGAACCCTAAAACCCTTCCAGACTCCTGCACTAGCTATCAGGTATAAGGGACCTAGGTCCCAAGAGGCCACATTGAACCTTTAAAAGCCCTGCTGGCCTTACATCATCCAGACTAGTTTACAGTCATGTACCTGTATCATCTATAAAGGAAACTATTTCTATAAATTAATGCCACATTATACAAGCAGATGCTGTTCCATTTTAGTACAAATAGTGTGACCTTGTGGATGTCATAGAACTGACGTTAGTCTTTGAAGGTCAAAACTTTACACTTGAATTATTTTAAGACAGTAATACTGTGTGTATTCTGTACAGTTGTTAATGCAGATTACTCCAATTCAATCACATTGTTCAATATCTGCTTCAGCCTTGGATAATGTATTATCCAAATTACTTCCAAGAGGTTAATTCACACAATTTTCTCAATAAACAAAGGGATTATCACAACTTTGTGCGCTTTAAGCTTCTTAGTAGATCAAACTTTTAGATATCAATCCATACCATTTTGTAAAGAAAAGTATTACAATATTATTACTGGACAGATAAATACGTTATAGCACTATAAATTCATGGTTTTCTATATGGGACACTACTCTCAACCTGTTACATTTGGTACCATTTACTACTCCAAGTGGAAATAGGGGTGGGCTTCCTTGAAGAGAGAACAGTTCACAATCAGAAAAGTTTACAAATTTATCCAAAAGCCAAAGAGGCCCTGAATTCCTTGAGAAGTTTTCACCCAGAGCTGCCAATTCATAACTCTACTCCATTCAACCATGAAAACAGAGACATGGAGCTGTGATTGTTGTAACCTCCCTTCGGTGGCATGCATTCACCTGGCATTGTCATTTTATCCTGCAACTGTCTCACATACTGACGGATAACTACTCCAGATAAACTTATGCTTTATTCGTCAATACAAAATGCTTTGTTCCACATATGACAGATGTCATTCTTATGATATTGAAAATCACATTTGGCGAAGTGGTCTTTTTCTTAGCTCATGGCAAAGGTATCTCGGCTTTCCTAAGTCTCGCACCAAAATAAACCTTGTATTGTAAGATACTAACTGTGCATTCCCTATGTAGCTAACATTTAGCACAGATTTCTAACACTGATTACACTGCTTTTACATCTAGTCATGAAGTGGAACTGTGTATATTGAAGTCATTGAATGGAAAATATCTTCAAAATATCTAGATTTCAATGTAACCAAAGAGAAAGACAATAGATGTGTGTGAACAGGGATTATATTTAATTTCATATACAGCAATACTTCAATATATAACCAATTTCAAATTAAATGGGTCCCACTGTAATATGTAGATTTTCAGAAATCAAAATGGCGTGGGTGAAGTATAAATACAGCCGATTAGTCCCACGTACCAGAGATTGTGACGTCATATTTTGATGTGACATCACAATCAACAGAAAGTAGAACTAATCGAAGGTAAATCATACCTTACCTACACTGTTTTGGTATCTTGAAATAGACGTTTTGGAGTAAGTTAAAAGTGACCTTCCCCTTTACTAGATCCTTAACACTTTTATAATTATCTTGATTTAACATTCCTAGCAACACAACCTTTAGAATCCACAAAAATAATCAAACTCAAATGATCAACGACATAGATTGCATAATTTTGCGTCAATTTGTTGAAACCACAAAAAAAACAAATACCAAAAATCACCATTGCTGTTTATCAAAACACAATAAATTAGAAAGTGAACACAGCCTCAGACGATGATAATAGCTAATCAATACCGAAAATTGAATATATAGCTCTAATGGCCATTTGGTCGGAATATATCTATCAATTTGTCCAAACTCTGCCACATAAATGCCTAACGTAACATCCCTGAACACGATTCCTCCTCGTATGGCGTCTGTACGGCGCCGTTTGTCCCTGCCAAAATGCCACTAGAGTTTCACAATATATATAAGCATTAATTCATTGTCTAGTATGATGCTTGTGTTTATTCAATAGAGTTCCTGTCCAAACATCAATATGTCTGACAGTTTGATCTCCAGGGAAGGACGTCTCAAAACTAAATAATTGGGGTGTTTCTCAAAAGCAGATGTAATTGTACATCCAATAGTGCTTTGGCTTGTGAAGTAGCAATGATACACTTTAGCTCTATTAATTTGAGAAATCTCAAAATGAATTCAACAATCCAGCTGTGATCAGTGTTTAAAGTGTCTGATAATTTAACCACAAATATGTATAAGCTATAATATCTGTAAGTTCATTATGCATGTACGGTATAACTTGTCAAAACTAATTAACTGGGGGGATATCTCAAAAACAAATCAATAAAACTGGCCCTTGTTTAATCTGGATCCCTGTGTAATCGTATGGAATTTCTCTTCTGAAACTCTTTTTACTCTTTGAGCTAGCCAAACCAAACACTAAAACACTACCACACAAACCGGACACATCCTTAAATGACCACAGCTATCAAAAGATGTGAAACACTAGCACACAAACTGGACACGTCCTTAAATGATCACAGCTATCAAAAGATGTGAAACACTACCACACAAACCGGGCACATCCTTAAATGACCACAGCTATCAAAAGATGTGAAACACTACCACACAAACCTGACACATCCTTAAATGACCACAGCTATCAAAAGATGTGAAACACTACCACACAAACCGGACACATCCTTAAATGACCACAGCTATCAAAAGATGTGAAACACTACCACACAAACCTGGCACATCCTTAAATGACCATAGCTATCAAAAGATGAGAAATACTAGCACACAAACCGGACACATCCTTAAATGACCATAGCTATCAAAAGATGTGAAACACTACCACACAAACCGGACACATCCTTAAATGACCACAGCTATCAAAAGATGTGAAACACTACCACACAAACTGGGCACATCATTAAATGACCATAGCTATCAAAATATGTGAAACACTACCACACAAACCAGACACATCCTTAAATGACCATATATATATAGCTATCAAAAGATGTGAAACACTACCACTCAAACCGTACACATCCTTAAATGACCATAGCTATCAAAAGATGTGAAACACTACCACACAAACCGAAAACATCCTTAAATGACCATAGCTATCAAAAGATGTGAAACACTTAAACAACACAAACCGGACACATCCTTAAATGACCATAGCTATCAAAAGATGTGAAACACTACCACACAAACCGGACACATCCTTAAATGACCATAGCTATCAAAAGATGTGAAACACTACCACACAAACCGGACACATCCTTAAATGACCACAGCTATCAAAAGATGTGAAACACTACCACACAAACCGGACACATCCTTAAATGACCATAGCTATCAAAAGATGTGAAACACTACCACACAAACCGGGCACATCCTTAAATGACCATAGCTATCAAAAGATGTGAAACACTACCACACAAACCAGACACATCCTTAAATGACCATAGCTATCAAAAGATGGGACACTACCACACTAACCAGGGCATCCTTAAATGACCATAGCTATCAAAAGATGGGACACTACCACACTAACCAGGGCATCCTTAAATGACCATAGCTATCATAAGATGTGAAACACTACCACACAAACCAGACACATCCTTAAATGACCACAGCTATCAAAAGATGTGAAACACTACCACACTAACCAGGGCATCCTTAAATGACCACAGCTATCAAAAGATGTGAAACACTACCACACTAACCAGGGCATCCTTAAATGACCACAGCTATCAAAAGATGTGAAACACTACCACACAAACCAGACACATCCTTAAATGACCACAGCCATCAAAAGATGTGAAACACTAGCACACAAACCGGGCACATCCTTAAATGACCATAGCTATCAAAAGATGCGAAACACTACCACACAAACCAGACACATCCTTAAATGACCACAGCCATCAAAAGATGTGAAACACTAGCACACAAACTGGACACGTCCTTAAATGACCATAGCTATCTAAAGATGTGAAACACTACCACACAAACCGGGCACATCCTTAAATGACCATAGCGATCAAAAGATGTGAAACACTACCACAAAAACCGGGCACATCCTTAAATGACCACAGCTATCAGAGGTGTGAAACACTACCACACAAACCGGGCACATCCTTAAATGACCATAGCTATCAAAAGATGTGAAACACTAGCACACAAACCAGACACATCCTTAAATGACCACAGCTATCAAAATATGTGAAACACTACCACACAAACCAGACACATCCTTAAATGACCACAGCCATCAAAAGATGTGAAACACTACAACACAAACTGGACACATCCTTAAATGACCATAGCTATCAAAAGATGTGAAACACTACCACACAATCCTGACACATCCTTAAATGACCATAGCTATCAAAAGATGTGAAACACAAACAAAACCAAATCAATAAAACCATCATACTGAAGTTTTTCTGGCAGACAAGTCTTTTGTAGCAGTAAACCAGGACTGGCGAGATTCCAAATTTCTTCATGAATATTCAACAAGTGACAACAATAAAAGTATAATTCCTTAAATCTAAATGACGGCTATTGAATGGCCATTATAGAGAGGAACGCTAAATGACGGCTATTGAATGGCCATTATAGAGAGGAAAGCTAAATGACGGCTATTGAATGGCCATTATAGAGAGGAAAGCTAAATGACGGCTATTGAATGGCCATTATAGAGAGGAAAGCTAAATGACGGCTATTGAATGGCCATTATAGAGAGGAAAGCTAAATGACGGCTATTGAATGGTCATTATAGAGAGGAAAGCTAAATGGAGGTAAGGTGATGGTGGGGGCTCAGTATAATAGGCATTATTAATATACCTCTACTTTATTTACGCTATAAAAAAATTTCCGATTTCCCTCGAACTTGCCTATTTCCCTTGGCTCTACCTCGGGAAATAGACAAGTCTCGGGAAACCAGAAACTTGCTATATCCCTCAACCCAATACTTTAACTGTATACTATACAGACAGAAGGAGAGGGAAGGTAAGGATGGGGGTGGTTTAGTACAATAGGGCTGAGTCTGTCAATACTGTAAAGGGATTTCTCAGCCCTAGTGTAAAGATTATGATAGGTTCATTTAGCATTCTATTAATCCATGTCTATATAAAAACACTGAATTTATGAAAACTATATAGTTAACTGTTATCCAGAAGTTGAGTTCTATAACACAAGTAAGCATCCCCTTTGATTTATGTCCAGGTGTACTGTTATTATGGTGTCTACTGTACACATAATGATTTACGTCCTGGGCCGTTATTATGTTGTCTACTGTACACATAATGATTTATGTCCTGGGCTGTTATTATGTTGTCTACTGTACACATAATGATTTATGTCCTGGGCTGTTATTATGTTGTCTACTGTACACATAATGATTTACGTCCTGGGCTGTTATTATGGTGTCTACTGTACACATATTGATTTACGTCCTGGACTGTTATTATGTTGTCTACTGTACACATAATGATTTACGTCCTGGAATGTTATTATGTTGTCTACTGTACACATAATGATTTACGTCCTGGGCTGTTATTATGTTGTCTACTGTACACATATTGATTTATGTCCTGGGCTGTTATTATGTTAACTACTGTACACATAATGATTTATGTCCTGGGCCGTTATTATGTTGTCTACTGTACACATAATGATTTATGTCCTGGGCTGTTATTATGTTGTCTACTATACATATAATGATTTATGTCCTGGGCCGTTATTATGTTGTCTACTAAACACATAATGATTTATGTCCTGGGCCGTTATTATGTTGTCTACTGTACACATAATGATTTATGTCCTGGACTGTTATTATGTTGTCTACTGTACACATAATGATTTACGTCATGGGCTGTTATTATGTTGTCTACTGTACACATAATGATTTATGTCCTGGGCTGTTATTATGTTGTCTATTGTACACATAATGATTTATGTCCTGGGCTGTTATTATGTTGTCTACTGTACACATAATGATTTACGTCCTGGACTGTTATTATGTTGTCTACTGTACACATAATGATTTATGTCCTGGACTGTAATTATGTTGTCTACTGTACACATAATGATTTACGTCCTGGACTGTTATTATGTTGTCTACTGTACACATAATGATTTACGTCCTGGGCTGTTATTATGTTGTCTTCTGTACACATAATGATTTACATCCTGGGCTGTTATTATGTTGTCTACTGTACACATAATGATTTACGTCCTGGAATGTTATTATGTTGTCTACTGTACACATAATGATTTATGTCCTGGGCTGTTATTATGTTGTCTACTGTACACATAATCATTTACGTCATGGGCTGTTATTATGTTGTCTACTGTACACATAATGATTTATGTCCTGGGCCGTTATTATGTTGTCTACTGTACACATAATGATTTATGTCCTGGACTGTTATTATGTTGTCTACTGTACACATAATGATTTATGTCCTGGGCTGTTATTATGTTGTCTACTGTACACATAATGATTTATGTCCTGGGCTGTTATTATGTTGTCTACTGTACACATAATGATTTATGTCCTGGGCCATTATTATGTTGTCTACTGTACACATAATGATTTATGTCCTGGGCTGTTATTATGTTGTCTACTGTACACATAATGATTTACGTCCTGGGCTGTTATTATGTTGTCTACTGTACACATAATGATTTACGTCCTGGGCCGTTATTATGTTGTCTACTGTACACATAATGATTTACGTCCTGGGCTGTTATTATGTTGTCTACTGTACACATAATGATTTACGTCCTGGGCTGTTATTATGTTGTCTACTGTACACATAATGATTTACATCCTGGGTCGTTATTATGTTGTCTACTGTACACATAATGATTTATGTCCTGGGCTGTTATTATGTTGTCTACTGTACACATAATGATTTATGTCCTGGGCTGTTATTATGTTGTCTACTGTACACATAATGATTTATGTCCTGGGCTGTTATTATGTTGTCTACTGTACACATAATGATTTATGTCCTGGGCTGTTATTATGTTGTCTACTGTACACATAATGATTTACGTCCTGGGCTGTTATTATGTTGTCTACTGTACACATAATGATTTATGTCCTGGGCTGTTATTATGTTGTCTACTGTACATATAATGATTTATGTCCTGGGCTGTTATTATGTTGTCTACTGTACACATAATGATTTATGTCCTGGGCTGTTATTATGTTGTCTACTGTACACATAATGATTTACATCCTGGGCTGTTATTATGTTGTCTACTGTACACATAATGATTTACATCCTGGGCTGTTATTATGTTGTCTACTGTACACATAATGATTTACATCCTGGGCTGTTATTATGTTGTCTACTGTACACATAATGATTTATGTCCTGGGCTGTTATTATGTTGTCTACTGTACACATAATGATTTATGTCCTGGGCTGTTATTATGTTGTCTACTGTACACATAATGATTTATGTCCTGGGCTGTTATTATGTTGTCTACTGTACACATAATGATTTACATCCTGGGTCGTTATTATGTTGTCTACTGTACACATAATGATTTATGTCCTGGGCTGTTATTATGTTGTCTACTGTACACATAATGATTTACGTCCTGGACTGTTATTATGTTGTCTACTGTACACATAATGATTTACATCCTGGGCTGTTATTATGTTGTCTACTGTACACATAATGATTTATGTCCTGGGCTGTTATTATGTTGTCTACTGTACACATAATGATTTACATCCTGGACTGTTATTATGTTGTCTACTGTACACATAATGATTTACATCCTGGGTCGTTATTATGTTGTCTACTGTACACATAATGATTTATGTCCTGGGCTGTTATTATGTTGTCTACTGTACACATAATGATTTACGTCCTGGACTGTTATTATGTTGTCTACTGTACACATAATGATTTACATCCTGGGCTGTTATTATGTTGTCTACTGTACACATAATGATTTATGTCCTGGGCTGTTATTATGTTGTCTACTGTACACATAATGATTTATGTCCTGGACTGTTATTATGTTGTCTACTGTACACTTAATGATTTATGTCCAGGACTGTTATTATGTTGTCTACTGTACACATAATGATTTATGTCCTGGGCTGTTATTATGTTGTCTACTGTACACATAATGATTTATGTCCTGGGCTGTTATTATGTTGTCTACTGTACACATAATGATTTACGTCCTGGACTGTTATTATGTTGTCTACTGTACACATAATGATTTACGTCCTGGGCTGTTATTATGTTGTCTACTGTACATATAAATTTTTATGTCCTGGGCTGTTATTATGTTGTCTACTGTACATATAATGATTTATGTCCTGGGCTGTTATTATGTTGTCTACTGTACATATAATGATTTATGTCCTGGGCTGTTATTATGTTGTCTACTGTACATATAATGATTTATATCCTGGGCTGTTATTATGTTGTCTACTGTACATATAATGATTTATGTCCTGGGCTGTTATTATGTTGTCTACTGTACATATAATGATTTATGTCCTGGGCTGTTATTATGTTGTCTACTGTACACATAATGATTTATGTCCAGGGCTGTTATTATGTTGTCTACTGTACACATAATGATTTACGTCCTGGGCTGTTATTATGTTGTCTACTGTACACATAATGATTTACGTCCGGGGCCATTATTATGTTGTCTACTGTACACATAATGATTTATGTCCTGGGCTGTTATTATGTTGTCTACTGTACACATAATGATTTATATCCTGGGCTGTTATTATGTTGTCTACTGTACACATAATGATTTATGTCCTGGGCTGTTATTATGTTGTCTACTGTACATATAATGATTTATGTCCTGGGCTGTTATTATGTTGTCTACTGTACACATAATGATTTATGTCCTGGGCTGTTATTATGTTGTCTACTGTACATATAATGATTTATGTCCTGGGCTGTTATTATGTTGTCTACTGTACACATAATGATTTATGTCCTGGGCTGTTATTATGTTGTCTACTGTACACATAATGATTTATGTCCAGGGCTGTTATTATGTTGTCTACTGTACACATAATGATTTATGTCCTGGGCTGTTATTATGTTGTCTACTGTACACATAATGATTTATGTCCTGGGCTGTTATTATGTTGTCTACTGTACACATAATGATTTATGTCCAGGGCTGTTATTATGTTGTCTACTGTACACATAATGATTTACGTCCTGGACTGTTATTATGTTGTCTACTGTACACATAATGATTTATGTCCTGGGCTGTTATTATGTTGTCTACTGTACACATAATGATTTACGTCCTGGGCTGTTATTATGTTGTCTACTGTACACATAATGATTTATGTCCTGGGCTGTTATTATGTTGTCTACTGTACACATAATGATTTATGTCCTGGGCTGTTATTATGTTGTCTACTGTACAAAAAACGTTTTACGTCCTGGGCTGTTATTATGTTGTCTACTATACACATAATGATTTACGTCCTGGGCTGTTATTATGTTGTCTACTGTACACATAATGATTTATGTCCTGGGCTGTTATTATGTTGTCTACTGTACACATAATGATTTATGTCCTGGGCTGTTATTATGTTGTCTACTGTACACATAATGATTTACATCCTGGGCTGTTATTATGTTGTCTACTGTGCACATAATGATTTATGTCCTGGACTGTTATTATGTTGTCTACTGTACACATAATGATTGATGTCCTGGGCTGTTATTATGTTGTCTACGGTACACATAATGATTTATGTCCTGGGCTGTTATTATGTTGTCTACTGTACACATAATGATTTATGTCCTGGGCTGTTATTATGTTGTCTACTGTACACATAATGATTTATGTCCTGGGCTGTTATTATGTTGTCTACTGTACACATAATGATTTATGTCCTGGGCTGTTATTTTGTTGTCTACTGTACACATAATGATTTATGTTGTGGGCAAATTTATCTATCCACCCACGATACTTGTCCTGAACAAACAAATGGACAATCTCCACCAATCAATAAAGTCGCCATGCTACATGAATTCATTATAAAGTGTTCGGCCACTAAAATATACAGTATGGCATCTCATCAGATTTTAGTAGGCACAAAATATGTTTGATTTTGCTTTTCTGGCTAAAAGACACTGGCTACTGCATCCAATGTTGTTGTTAAGAATTTCTCAGCTGAATCGTATTACCAGATTATCTCCCCCTGGTTTGAAATTCTGTATCGCAAAGAACCAAAACCCACACAGAGAGCAGAGCAGACAAAAAAGAAAAAAAACTTCAATATATTGGGACTTCTGTGGAAAAACTTATGGTTGTCACAGACTTTAACAGAGTTACAACAAATAGTGAGATTTTTTACTGTAGTTTGCAAAATACTTTTACTTTGAGTTGCATGATAATGATCTAATATAAGAGGTTCACCTGTATCTTTTCTTTTAAGATCTCAAATGTTAATGAAGGCATATTCAATCTGTTCTTGGTATATTGCCTCCTGAATAATTATGGAGGGGATCAGTTTTAGCCTGGTACTATACAGGCCATTGTTCACCATATACCTAGATAAAACACTGATCTCAAATGCATGGATATGATTTAAAAGAGTTCAATCAAAGGGAGACAAATAAGTTTTATTTACCTCTGGATCCCGTGTATCCATTCCAAATTCCTCCACTAAATCATGTCCATTCTGGTACACAAGGTCAGGTGACATTTCCATTCGTGAAGGGAGGGTTGGGGAGTGCACCACACAAGCAGACCCCGTAGGGCTAAATTGTGGACTGAAGGACATGGTAAATAATGAACACTCCCTTTCTGGTAAATAATGAACACTCCCTTTCTGGTAAATAATGTTGAACACTTCCTTTGAGGTGATTAACAATGAGCACTCCTTTGTGAGAATCAATAATTAACAGCCATTTTCTGATAAATATAATGAACACTTCATTTCCGTCATAAACAATGAACACTCCCTTTGTGGTAACTACTTCCTGTGTACTTTTTTTTCTGAATCACCCTTTTTTAAGGTTCCAGTATCAGACTGTTGCAGTCTTCTGAGAAAATTTGATTATTTAGATTCCACTCTGAATCTCGTAACATCAATAATGCGACATAATGTTGCAAGACATTCAATATCCATAATTCCGTCGGATCCGACATCCCAGAATTCCAAGGTCAAGGAGGGTCTCTATGGTAATCGTTAATCACTATATACATGTTGAATGGTAATGATTACATCCTTAGACATTTGTTCACTGCCTCATATTATATGTACAACAATGAAAGTTAGAAAATCTGACAATTTCCTTAATCCCAGAACTGTACACTATACAAATCCCCTAAGCAACACACTCTTAAATTTGAAACATGCATACTAATTCCTCAGTGCACATTAATAATTCTTGTACATATCAAAATTCCATGTTTTCCTCCTAGAGGTAATAAATTCCACTCGACTTGCAGATGTTAGAGTACATTCCATAGGCTATGATGTTGAAAGGTTTGAGATATCTGTACGTCTGTCCCACATCAGTTCCTAATTCCTTCCCTAACGCAACCAACTAGAATTATATAACTTTGGACTCTAACTTTCCGTTTACATAATTAAGTTCGCAGGATATTTCAATTAAAATCTTAAATGTCTACATTTTAATCCTGATAAAATGCCTTTGATCAAAGGTAATACTTATACATATGATTAAGATATACCATTACACTGAGCGTTTAAGAAGTCAAGGATCTTTTTCTGTTAGAAAATAATCTGAATTCATATAATTTTTTGTAAGGCTTTTTTTTCTTCTATTGTTTAGTTTTCAAAAAGTGGATTTCATAATATTGTAGTGAAGCTTTTGAACATATAAGGACATTTTTTGGATGAAAAAATGAAAATATTCAATCTACACTTTTTCAATATGTAATTATGTAAAGCAAATTCATATAGAAGAAATTTTCTACTGAAACATCTCAAATTCCCATCCTTAGCTTAACATTATATTTTGTGGATGAAGAAAATGAAAATACTCAAATTACCTACTTTTCTCAATAGATAAAACACACTAAAGAGAAGTTAATCCGTCTAGAAGAAATTTTTCAACTAAAACTCCCTCAGTTTAACACCATTAAGCTGTTGTGAATCATGCAGAAGCAGGCAGGCTGTTTACAGATAACAATATCAACAGGATTAGCTCTACTGTACTATAGTTAACTATTCCATATGTAATATCTGTACAGCTCTATACTTCACCATACCCAGAAAACTAATACAAAGTCTGCATGATGATTGCATTCAATATTTCTTGCCTGTTTTAGATTTCATTAATTTTCCATATTTTTTTATTAAGTTCTAGAACACAGGATTACACTGGGAAGATCTCAACCTTTTCACATTCCTTTACAAAGGATTTCTTGAAAACAAACACATTTCCTTCATTTTTTTTTCAAAATTCTAGAACATGATTTAATTTATATAGGAGATCTTTAAAACATTCATTTCCTTCAGTTTTGTTTTTAAAGTTCTACAAGATGATTCATTTCTTATAAGAATTTTTCAAAACATACATAACTCCAAGTAATCCAGCTTCTTGTTAAAAAACTTGTACAGACTTCAGCTTCTGTAGAATGAAAAGGTTTAACACTTATTCCACGGTATAAGGAAATCTCCCCAAACACACCCCACATGGACCAGCACTGGATGTGTTCACACTCCCCTACCAACCCTAGTACACAGTATCTCCCACATCAGATCCAACCGGACAGCATGTGATATGCTTCCCTGGGATAAAAAGTTTTTAAAAGTCTGCCAGCAGGGTTACTATGGCACTGAGTAGGATTACGATGTAGACTTTGATCCTGTTTCCTGGAGAAATATTTTCACACTTTCCTGACACTTTCCCTATATTACTGTGAGATGGGTAGCTATATATCCATAATATAGAGAGTTTAACACTTTCCTGATACTTTCCCTATATTTCTGTGGGACTGATAGCTATATATCCATGGCATAGGGAATAGAGCACTACTTTAGACTTCCATGGTGGGATGGAGGGCTGATCATTATCCTGTACCATAGATATCCACGGTATGAAGACTTTAGACTCAGCCTTCTGGAGAGAGTTTCCAGCACTGAATGGGGAAACTTGTTGGTCCCAGGAATCAATTCCCCTCCCACTTCTACAACTCTCTCCTCAGCCCAGCACTATATATAAAGTCAGTTCCACTGATGGAGTGTGGTCGGTTGTATAGTGTGAACACTGTAACACTCCTATCCACTTAGCACAGCCGCCACTTTACTTGTACCATTCCATATGTGTAGGCTTGCCTATCTTTATGTGGCCAATTTAGTTGTTTCAAGTTATGTGGCCAATTTAGTTCTACCATTCCATATGTGTAGGGCTTGCCTATCTTTATGTGACCAATTTAGTTCTTCCATTCCATATGTGTAGGTTTGCCTATCTTTATGTGGCCAATTTAGTTCTACCATTCCATATGTGTAGGCTACTTTTGCCTAGTTCTTTCTGTGGCCAATTTAGTTGTTTTTCAAGTTATGTGGCCAAAGTTCTTTACTGTAGTTGCCTCATTTACCATTCCATATGTGTAGGGCTTGCCTATCTTTATGTGACCAATTTAGTTCTTCCATTCCATATGTGTAGGGCTTGCCTATCTTTATGTGACCAATTTAGTTTCTACCATATCAATATGTTTAGGCTTGCCTATCTTTATGTGGCCAATTTAGTTCTACCATTCCATATGTGTTAAGGCAATGCATAAATGCACTTTATGTGAGTGGACATAAATGTGGGTAATCTAGTTGTTTAAGATTCTGTTACCATACTATTTGAAATTCTACATGGGGCCAATCTAAATATACCATTTCATATGTAAAGGCATGTCTATGTTATGTGGCCAATTCGGAGGTTTTAAATTATTACCATACTATATGGCTATTTTTATGAGGTTAATTTGGTTGTACCATTCCATATGTAAAGGTTTGCTTGTCTTAATGTGGCCAATTTTGTTGTTTCAAATCATAACTGTTATTTTTTCTGCACTTCAAAATCACACAAAAGGTCATTTCAAATCAACAGGTATTACCATTCAGTGTATATCTAGTTTGCTTGCATTTGTAGAACCATATTAGTTGTATCAGTTGTGATAAATTTTGCTCTTCAGTGCTGTATCGGACAGGATACGCATAACATTAGGTTATAGATTAACAAACAGCTTCGGGATGATCAGGTGATCAATGTGGCCCGATATTCTGGAAGCAGCAGTTTTTCACACAGGTGATACAACACCTGACCACTCAGACACAATTTTCAGAGAAAAATGTCGCTTGCAGAAACTTGGGTCATTAGATCAGTAAATAACCTTAATTATCTCCCTTGAGGGATCTAATTGTCTCCCTTTGTTGTTAAATTACCTCCCTTGGGGGTTTGTAGCCCTGTATCTACATAATGGCCATAGATAGCAGATGAAAACACAATAGTTATCTAAATCAGATGATTCAATTGTAATTTCTGTTAAGCCTATGATCGCTTTCTCACTGAAATTTACGAATGTTTCCTTTTAGAAATGATTTAAAATTCATTAAGCAACAACTCCCCTGCAATGAAGATTTTTCCTAAAAACTAGCTTTGCCGTCACTTCAGGACAAATTGAAACACAAACTGTGTGTGAATCTGCTAGCTGATAATGTCAGCTAATGGAAGGAGAGGTCAAGTTCTCTCTGTAATAAACATTAAATCTAACACATCACATGTCAATAACAGGCATGGGACCAAAAGGGGGAACATATCAAAATCAATAATACAAAGGGGACCATAACGGGATGATCTCAAAACTTTTCTCAGAAAGGAGGTTTAGTAGGCATGGAACCAAAAGGGGGAACATGTCAAAATCAATAATACAAAGGGGACCATACAGGGATGATCTCAAAACTTTTCTCTGAAAGGAGGTTTAGTAGGCATGGGACCAAATAGGGGAATGTGTCAAAAATCAATAATACAAATGGTGATCTCAAATCTTTTCTCAGAAAGGAGGTTTAGTAGGCATGGTACCAAATTGTGGAAGGTGTCAAAAATCAATAATACAAATGGGACCATACAGGGATGATCTCAAAAATTTTCTTAGAAAGGAGGTCCAGTAAACAGAAGACCAAATAGAGGAACATGTCAAAATCAATAATACAAATGGGACCACACAGGGATGATCTCAAAACTTTTCTTAAAAAGGTCTACTACCAAAACTAAAGGGGGTCCAGTAAAGATGGAGCCAAATACGGGAATGTGTCAAAATCGATAATACAAATGGGAACACAGGGATGATCTCAAAACTTTTCTGAGAAAGGAGGTCTAGTAGGCATGGGACCAAATAAGAGAATTTGTCAAAATCTATTATACAAATAGGTCCATACAGGGATGATCTCAAAACTTTTCTTAGAAAGAATGTCCATTACACACATGACTAAATAAGGATACTATAGTAAACCATATTACACAAAGTTAATCAGGCAATAGTAACTGATGTCAAACTGTCATTACATTGTTAAATGTCTCATCATTTACTAATATATGTTTCCTTTTTTCTTTTGGCGGTTTTGTTATTTAGGACATAAAACTTTAATCATATTAATGGTTAAAAACTTATGCATGGTATCAAGTATATTTTATAGACTTCGATCACATCGTTCCTTTTATCGCTCTATATTCTATAGGTGGGAAAGTACAAACTTTTGTAAGGTCTTGAAATGGTATTATGGTAAATTTTCTAATAGAGTGAAAACTCTTTGTTAGTGGCTCTACGTTGGAACGTTTTCGAGAGCGAATTTGATCTTTTTTTATGCAGTTGGAGATCCAATCCTGAGGTTTGCAGATATTCTTAAGTTTGGTGCTAATTAGGCTTTTTGTACAAGGGTTTGTAAGAAACATAGTTATATATGATATTAGAACAAATGTCCTGCATATATTAGACCCAGTATGCGATTTCCCTTTATTTAACTGCTTGAACTTGGGTCGTTGACATGTCCTCAACTTTGAATGATGTTTAGCCAGTTGACAGAGGTTAGTTCTTCGCGTATAGCGTCGTAATGCCCTTTGTGATAATTCCTCCTCTCCTGTTTAGTATGATTATCACTATGTGATACACTCAGTTTAAAAGACAATAAAATATGGTCACTCCTTCCGATACTTGGAAGATAGTTAACATCGTTGACAATCTGTTCATCGTTGCTAAAAAACTAGATCCAGTATAGATGGATTTTGACCTTCCCTATATCTGGTAGGCTTATGGATATGTTGGTATAAAAAAGTGTCTCGAACACCACTCCAAGAAACGAGTAGATATATGGTTTTCTGACGTACATGTTGTCCAGTCAGTCCAATTTATTTCAGGAAAGTTTGAAATCTCCAGTGATCAGAATGTGTTTTGCGTTTCTAGTTGACATTTCTCTCATTAAGTTTGTTAGGTAGCTGAAATTCTCAGCTGTGCTGTTGGGGCTACGGTAGATATTCACAATAAGTAGCTTGTCACCATTACTCAACTTGAGTTCAACAGCTAGGTACTCTTCAAAGGTTGTTGTAAATTTTACTTGCTGGAGACAGTCATTTGTTCCGAGATATAAATGGCTACTCCACGTCCTGCAGCTGTTGTTGGTGAAGCATTCTAAAAATCCAGGTATTTTATTAAAAACTGTTATTGTCCAGAGGTAATATCTTAGTTTTTTTGGTGGATTTCCCCCCCCCCCCAGTTTTGAGTAGGATTATACCTGGGTAAATGATTTTTCTACAAGTTCTGAAGTTCATCCATCTTGCTAGTAGATTAAAATGTCACATTTGAATAAAATATGAGTAGGTCGTTACAAAGAATCACTATGTAACAGTGGTAAAAACTATTCTCCTATTTCTGCTATGCTAGGTTTGCCCTGATTGTAGCGAACAATTTGGCATTGTTTTGGAGCATTCCCAAGGATTAGTTCTGATCAGGGTCGGATGTCATGACAGGTGTCAAGATTATAATAGATGAGAGAGACTCGGAATATAGATTGTTATCCTGAAGATGGTGATTTATCCCGATAGGACTGAAAATCGGGAGACTGTGCCTTGTTGAGGACAAGTCTGTTGTGCTTTCTGTGTCCAATTCTAAGTGGGTGTGATGAAGCACCTTTGGTATTGTTTGACTAGTGTTAGGAAGTGGAGTCTTCTTAGTCTTTTTTTCTTTGAATTCCTCTCGTTGTTGCCTAGTTTGGTCTCGTTTAATAGCAGCTTTTTTAAGGTGTGATGGACAGTTCTTAGAGATGTTCATAACGTTTTCTAGTATCTTTTTCCTCTGTTGCTTGTTCCCTAGAATTACTTTCAGTGGTCTGGTTTTAGTTTCATCATATTTACCGAGTCGAAAGTGTGTAATTAACTCTAAATCTGCTATACCTATTTTCGAAGTCAGAAGTCGGATGTCATCTTCATCTTCTTTTTTTCTTCATACATTGAGAAACAAAATATGCCCCAATGAGAGAATAACAAAGTTAAACTTACACAGTATAACAATCAGATCACATTGAGAAAATAATAAAATTGTGTAAAACAAAATACATTGAGAACAAAATATGCCCCAACGACATTGATTCGTGAAACAGTAATAACCTTCAGTGGAGATCATTACAAACATTGCCTGCTATCAGGCCAATGTACATAGTGAATCCAGCCCATCACTCAGCCTCGAGCCGTCGACTTCCCATTGGGCGGGCGAAACTGTGCAATTGATAAGGGCACTCTTTGGATCAACATCAGGCTAATATGCATAAAGGCACTCAGTTTGTATGAGAGTGCTGTGTAAAGAGCAAGACCTCCCTTTGGTCGGGAGAGACTGTTGAATCGATAAATTGTCTTCCATGATAAAACATCAATGCTAATGCAATCTCTTCCAACAGCTTGCCAACATTTAGAAAGGGAAGACCTGTTGCTTTGAAGTTAAATATCTATTCCTGTTATAAAAGATTGCTTCAATTTAGAAGGGTGAACCTATTCCATCAAAGACTCATGTCAAGTTTTCAATTATTAATTAACAGAGAATATAATTAAGTTTATCCCTTTCTATTAGATGAATAAACAAGATTATTTTTTTTTGTTAATTCTTTAATAGAAATTTAATCTATTATCCGGCACCTGAAACATGATCCTGTGATTTTCTTAGCTACAGTGAAACTTGCCTTAGTGACCACCCCTGTATAAAGACCACCTGCTTATTAAGACTACTTTCTAATGACCATTTCAAACTCAAATTGACATGTGTACAAAGACCACCTGGCTATAACGATCATTTTTCCTCTGTCCCTTAAGTGGTTTTCATGTATAGACAGGTTTAAATGTAAGCATAAACTAAAATAAGGTATGATCTGCTTTTTTTATTCTAGAATCAGATATATCATTGTTAATAAACTTTTAAAGCCTTGTTTTTTGCTAATTTCCAGAGACTAATCTTCACAGATACACTTATATTCAAAATACTTCACAGTGATTGGATGAAGCAAAATAATTAACCAATCATTTGATTGGTTCCACCAGGAGTGAAGACAACATCTTGACCAATCAAACTTAATGATAAAACACATACACACTGCGGCAGTTTTTTTGGTTTTTTTTTTTAAGTGAGAGCTTTCTGTCAAGACTATTTAAATTATGCTCATATACCAAAGATACTGTATTCATCGTAATTACACGGCACATCAACATAGATAACTCATTGATATTTACAATACTACAATATTTATTATCGCAATTTGTTGATATTTACGGTACTACAATATTTATTAACATAACTTGTTGCGGTACTACAATATTTATTAACATAACTTGTTGATATTTACCGTACCCAGTAAGAGGAATCAGTACCATTGAGTCACCAAGCTTCCCCCATTATATCTTATCTCGTATCCTGTTCTTACATTACCATTTAGTACTATCAGACTCCAGAGATAAAACTTCATCAAGAAAGTCTTCACTGGTTTTTAGGAAAGTTGAACCTAGAATAAAACTTAATTAGCTTGTTGGGGGAATCCCTGGGATGATCTATTTTTAGAGCTTGTGTGTCAAAGAGGCATAAATAGATTTGAAGAAGCTATTGTAATTGGACAGGTACATTATTTGTAAGCTATTTCCTGAAGGTAAAAAAATTTGCCAAGAAACTTTTCACTGATTTTAAGAAAATTTAACATATACAGCCTTTTCCGAAGTCTGAAGACTTACGAGTTTTATTAGATTTATGTCCTATTAACAGCCTGCAATGTCATGTAAGGATGTGCCAGGCTTGTTGGAGGAGGAAACCCGGAGTTCCTAAAGGAAAACCACCAGCCAGTGGTCAGTACCTGGCAATTGCCCCACATGGGATTCAAACTCGCTATCCAGAGGAGAAGGGCTTGTGGTAATATGTCGAGACATTTTAACCACTTGGCCAACGCGGCCTCCATAAGACTTACAACGAGGCCAACAACCTGTGAAGCACGAAGTAGGAGACTGTTTTGTCCTAAGAACCAATAGCCTTACCCCTCTAGTGATCAAATCAGACTTCATGCAGTTGCCAGGATCTAATTGCAGGTTGGTGGTTTTTCTCTAGGGATTCTGGCTTTCCTCTACCTAACGAAGTTGGGACATCCTCATATACCTGTTATGATGTTATTCATGCCTGAATGTTAGGACTCTCTTTCATTACATGTAATTATATTGAATTTTACTTTATCCAATATTGTGACACAACTCCATTTTTTTTTTTTATTTACAAAGGCCAACACATCTTTAGATTATCAAAAAAATATATTATAATAGTACTAGGGTAGGATTGTGATATCAGTTTTGTCAGATAATTTCTGTGATGTTAACCTTTGTGATCTTAACTGAACATTTGAAGGTCATTCATTTGAACAAATTAAAGAACCATTTTACCCCAGGATACTACTACAAGTGTTTTAAATCCTTTGGTAACTCAGATAAGTCTGCAGAGATCAATCTAGCTCTGATTTATTACCGTTTATGGGTAAATTTCCCCTCAAGGAATGAATTCCCCTCAGGCCTAAAATTCCCCTGAAGATTAAAAAAATTCCCCATTTGAAGCTAAGAAAAAGACCGCTTTTGTAACACAATATCCCTTGTGACTTATTTTTCATTAATTTTTTTAGACATTTGTTTACAAATTTCTTCATTTATCATGTGGCGGGATTGGACTGGGTCGATCATCGGTGACCAGGTAGCTCAGTCGGTAGAGCACTCGGCTAGTATTTGGAGGGTCTCGGGTTCGAATCCTGGCCTGGCCGCTACATTTTCTCCTCTCCTGTTACAATCATATAGCTATTGCATATTTTATGATAAACTCAAATTTTTCATTTTTGAGCTTAAGATCTTGCTATACTAAATCTAAAAATAAAATTAGTACTTTTTTTCGTCAAAATGAATATAATTTGGAACAAAGTAAGAAGATTCAAATTCCCCTATATTTCGCCAAACTTTTCCCCTGTTTTGAAAAAGGGTATTTTCCCCAAAAACCTAGATTGATCTCTGGTCTGGCACATTACTTAACCAATTATACATAAACACATTTTTCTAATTGTAAGGAAAAAAACATTTCACAGATCCGTACCAACAATTAATTGCTTCCAGTCAATCACTGTTAATGTCACGATATCAAAGCACTGAGGTCATCCAGACCGTTCAGATTTCAAAACATGCAGGTGACCCAGACAGTACATTTTTTGCTTCGGTAATTTAACCCCGATCAATTAAGTCTAACATCTGCTCCCGGATTGCTGATGTCTGTATGTATATACTCTCTAGACTTGTACAAGTTTTACATTGCTAAGTCACTTGTAGATAAAGCTAATGGTACATAACTACATGCAGTTGGAAAAGTTTCAAGTTTTATAGACTCCAACATCATTTAACATATGATAAGACAAAAACATTTGTTGAATATCAATTTTTAGTTGTTTGTGTGGTTGTTTTGTATCTGAGTAAAAGAAATTCCACTGACTTATCTACAGTATTAAACATAAAATCTTGGTAGGTTCTTCTTCTCACAGAGACAACCAAAGATTCTAGATTCTATTTCTTTCATTTACTTTATTCTCCAATTTCTTCTTTGTTTCCATTCAACCAAAATATACAGTATTTGATATGACAGTGAAGAGAAAGAAGCTTTTAAACTGATACTACAAAAATGTATGGATTTTTTTAAAAAGTTTCTTTCATTATTTTGATTTGTAATAGAATTAATGTGATGGATGAAGATGAAAATGTTGAGTTATACATTTCACCTCCTCCCCTTTTAGACCACATCCTCTCCTCATTTGACCAGCCCTCGCACACCATCCAACCCCTACCCTATTTCACCCCTTACACATTTTCTATCTTCTTTCCTTTTGACCATCTCCACACATTTCTACCCTCTCTAATTTTCATCCTTCCAAACTTTTTTTTCACGTTTTGACCCCCTTCAAACCTTTTTCATCCCCTCCACATGTGACTCCTTAAGGAGCTTCTCCACACATTCCTACCCCACCCCTCATTTTGACCCTTTCTGATTAACATGTTTTATCCCCCCCTTTTTACCCCTCCTCTCATTTGACTGAATCACAACTTTTTTCTTCCGTCCTCTCTTAACCAATCCATAGTATATTCTAACCCCCATCCCCATCCACACACCAAATTTCTATTTCCGCTTTAACTCCCTCCACACAGTTCCCCACTCCCCATTTTCATTTCATCGCCCCACCCCCACCCCACTCCCATAGACACATTTAACACTACTCCCCTTTACTCCATCCATACATATCACCCCCTCATCCATTTTACCTCCCCTCAATTTCCACCCCCACACCCCCTATAGACACAATTTTCAACCTACCCCCCACACCACAGACATACATTTCACCCTCTCCCCCATTTACCCCCACTACACACATTTCATCCCCTTCTCCCTTTTTACCTCCACCCACCCCCACGAAGCCCACAGACACACACTTTTCACCCTACTCCCCCTTTAACTCTCTCCACACATATCTAACCTCCACCCCACAGACACACATTTCACCCTCTCCCCCATTTACCCCCCCCCAACCCCACCCAACAGATATACACATTTCACCCTACTCCCCTTTAACTCCCTCCACACCTATCTACCCCCCCCCCCCCACTCCACAGACACACATTTCATCCCACCCAACAGACACACATTTCATCCCACCCAACAGACACACATTTCACCTCCTTCCCATTAATCAGTACATGTTAGGGACATGATTATGTTGCCCATACAACCAAGACAGACCTAGTTTTCTGTGCACTTCAGACAGGACCCCAATAAATTCTTGTCAAACAAAAATAAATCACGATATTGATATTTGTTCCCGATTCTGTTGCTATGGAAACACAGTCATTGAATCCCGTACTTCAGTCATTGAATGATATCAAGTTTCCCTCTTATGAGTAGGCAAGCATCCTAAACTGTATAATTGATGTTTTTGTCAAGTTTTTGTTGCCATGGAAACAAGAGTCCTTGAGTAGTTCTCCTTATCATAAATTTAATTGCTTTGCCCACTATGCAGAATAAGCCTTATGAATCAGTTAATACGTGATCTCTATGAAATAAAAACGTAATTCTAATTTTGTTAGTTAAAGATGCTCCACCGCAGACAAATTGTACATTTTCTCAATAAAAAACAGGAGCAGACGATTTAGTATTTTTCTTCAGTTACAAAAGTTACTTACTTAACACCATTACCACCATTGAAAAGTTGAAGCTTCTAGATTTAATTATTAAAGATAAAATTATTAAAAATTATTAATTGTGTCCCGAAAAAATTCTGTGGCACTATATCTTATATAGAATTAAGTGCTGATTATGCATTACCAAAAGCAAAACAAATTATTTCATTATAGTTTTTGTGTTAATTAGATATATATATATACATCATTAAACACCAATAATTGTTCAAAAGATGGCTATCATTTGGGTTCTGTCTGTGGTGAAGCATCTTTAATACTTGATAGTTTTTTGCATAAAGTATCCTGATACAGCTTATAATGGGGTCTTTGTATAATTAAAATGTATATATATACAATTGTTGGTTTTCATTTTTTATATATGCTGTTAACAATGATATATCTAAATTTTGTAATTTTCGTTAAAATCCAGCCGGGAAATCATCATTATTCACCATGTTTAAAATGCTGCTGTGACAGATCAAGGGAGGGGGGTTAATGATGAATTTTAGATATCATTCGAACTGTGATATTGCAGCTATTTATAGGCACAGTTCAATTGTGAAACTCGGGTTTATTATGATGCTATGTACATCATGACAATAGAGAAAAGTGAGACTCACAGCACAAGTTTCACTGAAATCCCTTCAGTTGTTTAGGAGAAGTAGCCATTTAATCACTTTGTAATAAAGGGCCATAACTCTGTAAAAGATGAAGGTATCTTGTTCATATATATATATATTACACACATATTAACTGTATAAGGATTATATTGAGACCAAGTACATTGTACTTTCATTGAAATCCTTCCAGTACTTAATGAGGAGTAGTTTGTGAATGGTTTTCAGATGACAGACTAACAACCTGAATGCAGTATACAGTTCCTTCCCTTAACTTCGTTGTTGGGGGTAAGGGGTAAAAAAATACTTTTAAATGATTCAAACTGAAGATTCTGATTCAATGCAAATTTAATAAATCAAACCAGCCCAAGCCACCCCTTCTAATATACAGAAGCATACTCTAACTCCAGACTATGATCATTACATTAAATTTAGTTTTGTTGATGTCATTTCCGTATTCTCTGTACCAATCAAGTCTAACATCTTCACTGAAACTCTAAATGTATTTTAAAGTACAATGATCATTACGGACCTTTTAAAGTTCTGTCACTATGGTAACCGGTGTGTCATTCAATCTGCCTATTCTGACTTCCGACATTAACAGTTGCTAATTCCCGAGTCGAAATCGTGAAACACCTTCTGTACTTATACACATAGCGACATGAATCTCAGTTCTTAAAACTTTTCCCTTCTCCTATTTTCCCACTTCAAAAAAAAAAAAAAAATACTTTTCACTTGAAATGTTATATGTTCTAGTAAATATTTCATATTCCTGCTTACTTAACAATCAAATCTAGAAATGTTTTGGTTTTACTTTTATCAGTTTAACATCCTTTTAACAGCCTGGATCTTAAAGGATGTTCGAGGTTTTTTGGTGGAGGAAAGAAAAGTACCCGGAGAAAAACGACCGTCCAGTGGCCAGTACCTGGCAGCTGCCTCACATAGGTGGAGAGCTTGTGGTAATATGTCTGGACATCTTAACTACTCGGTCATTGGTAAGCCAAAAAATACATCAACTAAATCACCCCTGAAATTTAATAATGGACTGGTCTAGTCTTTGATTTAGAAGAATCTAAATGTGTCTATAAGTTACTATAAGAGTGAATATAGATATTTCTATAACGTAAATTAACATAATTTTGTAGCTTCAGATTAAGATTACAGTATAGCAAATATTTGTCACACTGAAAAAAAATCTTTTTAATAAATATAATATTAAAATATAATACCATAGTCAACTGCCATAGCTTTTATGCAATTCTTAATGCTTTTTATCTGTTCTGAAAATATGGATTTTTGAAAATGGATATGAGTAAATATGGATGACATAGTCCTTAAACACATTAATGTAAACAGATTTTCTTTCAAACTAAACTTGTGTAAATCATAACGAGAATTATTTATCATACCATCGCATCTTAATTAGTAATTATGTTCAAAACACTGGAAGCTGAAATCTCTAGTCAGATGATTAATTCTTGCAATGGCAGTAAAATTAGGGAGATATAATTACCCATTTTATGATCAATTTAATTTTGTAGTTGACAACTGACTTGTTACTGGTCCTAGATTAAGGCTCTGAAATGTGTTTTTCTAATCAGTCACAGACACATTAGATTCCCATAAAGATTACTTGTAATAAGCTCATGATGGTTAATTAGTCAATGTCTGCAAATTAGTGATGGCCTTGTAAAAATCTGTTCTAAATGATAACAGCCTTGGTCTGTTGCAATGTCTGTGTATGGAAATCACCCCATACGATAGTAATACATTCAAACTTGGTAATATGTGTATTTGATGTTAAAAATGAAGTCATGTCTGATAGATTACCCATGTCTGGTAATAAGCCCATGCCTGGTCATAAGTGCATGTCTGGTAATAAGCCCATGTCTGATAATAAGCCCATGTCTGGTAATAAGTCCATGTCTTGTAATAAGTCCATGTCTGGTTAATGTCTGGTAATAAGTTTATATCTGACTATATTAGCTAATATCATGGATTTTGTGCACAGGTCATAATATTTTTTTACTTTGAATTTTTCCTTTTTTAAATTTCATTTATTTGTTTGCTTGGATTTTTTTTTTTTTTTTTTTTTGCCTTTTAAACCAAAGAGCCAATCAGCTACACGACAATTACTTGATATTTTACAGTCATGTCAACATATCACGGTAAATTATCTCTAAAACTTAATTAAACACTCGTAAAATTAAAATCAGTGACATTAATGCGACCATAACAACAACAGCACTCCGGAAAACATGGCTTAATTTCCTTCCTTAACACGAAGATAATCAGACAAGACAACTCGCCCAAAACTCCCATATAATTCTAGTCAAGTCTGTTAAATCAATTAATTTACTAAATTAAAATACCAAGTGATACAGAAAATATTCAGAAATCTAATTAGGAGAGAAATTGAAGTGACACCCAGACTAACACATGCTCGGAAATAAAGACATTTTCTTTTTAATAAGCTTCATTATAAACACGGTGACATCAAATATTTGGTTGTGTTCTACACCATATTCACGCATCCACCCATGAAAAGTCATAATGAACTGTTCTATCCTTTAAATCAGAGCAGTTCAAATGTGTCTTCAGGGGAGAATGAGCGTGTTTAAATGCCACACTAGCCAATAGATCACTGTAAAGATACATATTTAAGCCACAATTATATTTAAGAGGTCTTCATACCATAGCGCTTTCAGCGACAGATGTCTTTCAGTTAAAGATTATTGTGTTAATTGTATTTTCTGCATGTTTTTAACTACAGCTATGTACAGTAAAACCTGCCTTTAAGTGACCACCTCTGTACAAAGACCACCTGCTTATACAGACCCCTTTCTCAGGGTACCAAATTTTATCACCATTTGATCTGTGCATAAAGACCACCTTGATATAAAAACCATTTTTCTTTGACCCTTTTTGGACCCTTGGTTGGTCTTTATAAGATAGCTTGGACAGTATTACAATTTCACAAAATCATTACTTTAACAAAGAATTTGGGAAATTCTAAAAAATATAACCAGTTATTCCTCATTAATATTGAGAGAAATGTTCTATATGAGATTTCAAACGACATCAATCACTAAGGATATTTATTGCACCAGTATAACTGCAGACATCATAACAAGAGGACATTTATTTTATTTTCAATCCTGTTTTTATTGTCATACATTGTTGACATGGTGCTTGGACACATTTTGGTCAACTTAGTGATGTTCTATTCTTGTTCATACCAAAAATCAATACAGAATAAAGAACAGTGAATGCAATATATAAAAATCCAAACTTTTTATAAAGGAGAGAAGGAGAAATAGGAAAATACAGAAGAAAAAAGAGTGGAGAGACATTGTCCATCTTGTTTAATATAAGTTCTAGGCAATGAAAATCAAGGTCATACGACTGACTAGCCAAGTAAATCACAAAGAAAAGAAACAGTTGATTCCAGTATACAGTGAAGGCATCCCCTGTCAATATCACATTTAGATGTTCAAACAAATTCATTGATTTCTGTCGGAACTCTCCGGTCCCTGTAGTACAAAGTGAGCAACTTTACGACAATCAGACTGAAACTCTTCCGACTGATTCAACCAAATTTCCCCCACCCTAAACAGAGTCACCGTGCCTAATGAATGACTAATACAACAAATGGTCTTCAGATCCAGCCTCGCAACGCCTGCCCTTAAATGTCATAAATTGAACCAGCGATCAATGCATTGAAGCACTTCCATCCATAATTTGGCGTAGTTTGGGTAACGACAAATATTCCTTATCATCCCAAGTAGAATGTTTGCCCAATTGATTTCAGCAATTAAGTTTTTTTGCCCTGTCTTTCCAGTTTTCAAAAAAAATCAATTTACTTCATTTTTTTCTAATAGTTGTACATAAAACTAAGCAATTATTGCGGCAACTTAATTTCACATGTTCATGCTTTAACGACTTTTCAATACCAATTAATTTTGCGATTTACAGCTTATATAAGCTCTAGTGCATTTCATAGCTGGAGGTTTCCACAACAATTTCCTTTTTTGAATTCTAATTATCCGCCAAATAATTTTTTTTTTAATTTTTTAATAATTCTAATATGAATTTCTGATTACATCAGCATGTTGTAACTTCATCTTTCTCAATGTAAATCATTTGTAAATGTATGCATATTGATTATTTTTCCATGTTTAATCATTTTAGACCTGTACTTATATGTATATTGGTCTAAAATGCTACAGTAAAGGCTATGTACCATGATAACATACTTATTGTCAGTAAATCACCGATGTGGATTCATAAACTCCATAAATCACCAATGTGGATTCTTAACTCCATAAATCACCAATGTGGATTTTTTACTCCATAAATCACCAATGTGGATTTTTAACTCCATAAATCACCAATGTGGATTCTTTACTCCATAAATATCAATGTGGATTTTTAACTCCATAAATCACCAATGTGGATTTTTAACTGAATAAATACCAATGTGGATTCTTAACTCCATAAATCACCAATGTGGATTTTTAACTCCATAAATCACCAATGTGGATTTTTAACTCCATAAATATCAATGTGGATTTTTAACTCCATAAATCACCAATGTGGATTTTTTAACTCCATAAATCACCAATGTGGATTTTTTAACTGAATAAATATCAATGTGGATTTTTAACTCCGTACATACCAATGTGGATTTTTAACTCCATAAATCACCAATGTGGATTTTTAACTCCATAAATCATCAATGTGGATTTTTAACTGAATAAATATCAATGTGGATTTTTAACTCCGTACATACCAATGTGGATTTTTAACTCCATAAATCACCAATGTGGATTCTTAACTCCATAAATCACCAATGTGGATTTTTAACTCCATAAATCACCAATGTGGATTTTTAACTCCATAAATCACCAATGTGGATTTTTAACTCCATAAAATACCAATGTGGATTTTTAACTCCATAAATCACCAATGTGGATTTTTAACTCCAAATGTAATTGGTAGAATAGCAGACACCTTAACCACTTGACCATATTAGGGCATATAGATATAAGATACACATAAATGCAACAAAAAGTGTTGTCATTATATATACTATATAAATGTCTACCCGTATAATTAACATAACACATTAATAGTCAAGTAATTACAGGTATCTCTAATTGTTAAACTATTTTTCTTTATTTTAATTTGGCATGTGCTATCATTATTTCATACATGGTCTTTAGTTATAAGCCACACATGAACCATATACACAAATGTCTTTCATTAACAGATAATTCATTTACGTCAATAGAAATAGTTAGGCATTGCATTTACAGTCAAATATGTCTATAAAGACCACTCAAAGGCCCATAATAAAATGGTCTCTATATCCCAAGCCGTCTCTATACTGAGGTCCTGATAGTGTTGATATTGACCATTCGCCACCCTGAAAATTAGGTCTTATTAAGCAGGTGGTCTTATTAAGCAGGTGGTCTTTTTACAGAGGTAGCTGCAAAGACAGGGTTGACTGTATCTCTGTTTTCTTATTTTTATTGAAATTTGACATGGGTAATTAAACTCAGAGGCCCATAGAATATATTGACAACATGAGTATTAAACCTGAACTTTAGAGTAGAGGATTTTTTTAACAAACTACAGTGCAGGTAGAGTTATTTCCCTTAGTGAACTGTCAAAATTCTATGAATTCAATTATTCCTCAGGAAAAGGTAATTATCCACAGTTTTCAGTGATAAAAGTCGTATTTGTCCCAACTATACTTCAAGCTATAACAATAGATGACATCACAGCCATGTTTAGGTAATTAAGACATAAAATTTCCTTATTTGTAGCAGAAAATGTCAACAAGTCACAACAAATATTACATCTTACCTACATAACTTCAGAGTAAAGGTATTTTTTAAAAACACTTTTGATAACAAACTGTCAGTGTAGGTACCCGTAACGAGTATTTGACCATTCACAGATACGTGTGTAGGATAGGAATTAGCTCCCATATTCCACCTATAAGACTATTCTCTAACTGGTTATCTGCATTTTCTTTTTTAAATATTTATGCAAACAGAGATTTAAATATAATTGGGATAAGTAACTAGGGCTGTTCTCGCGATATCACGTACCCACCTATTGTTATCGTAAACGGATGAACGGTTGCTGCGAGACCAAGCCGTGTGTCTGCGCACTAATAGCTGCAGGCGAGTTATCATAGTGTTAGCCCATGAAGCTGTGTACGGCATATTTGACTATATACAAACCAATAAACATCGAAAAGTATCTCATAGCTTTTCTACTGTTGCATCAGAGACGCTCTTCTCATGCAGGTATATATATTTCTGTGTTGTTGTTTTTTTATGAAAAATTGTAAAATTAAAACCTAGGCATTGAAAATAATGATCAAAATGTTGGTAAATTTTGGTGATTTATGACATATTATAAAAGCTTTTCTTGATTTGTTAGAATGAAAAATACGACAAATATAAATTTAATGAGTTAAACCCTGGAAATTCAATCGGCTTTAGTAAAAAAAAATCTTGGTAAAGCAACATATTTAAATAAATTATATTCAAATCTCTGGTAAAGGGGGAATATTTACATTTCTCTTAGAATTGACTTTTATTTCAATATGGTTCTATGCATTATAAATAAAGCTGTTTGAGAAAATAAAGATAAGAAAAATATTATCTAATTTAGTATAATATAAATTACAAACTTACTGTATAGCTTTCGAGACTCAAAACACAGGTAAATGGACCCCGTTGGTTAAGTGAGGAGATGACCTGGGGCGGTGGCCAGGTGTTCTGTCCGACGGTTCACCTGATGACAGTACAGTACTTGAAAACCGTTTAACGTTCCCAGCCTAACGCAAACGCAACGCAAAAAAATCGTCCGTTAGCTAACACTAACGATTGCTACGCTAACGATTAGGATTAACGATAAACGATTAACGCAATACCGGCTAACCGATTAACGATTAATGCAAAACGCAAAACGATCGGCTGTGATAAACCGGAAAATACCATTGTTATAATCAACGGACACGGCTTGACGGTAAATAAATTACGGATTTTGACGTTCTGAAATACAAACGAAAGTACAAGAAAAACTGGGAGTTATGTTCGGGATTTAAGTTTCTGTATATCATATTAACATTTGCCTATGAAAACTATATTGACACGATGAAGTCAAAAGGACGACAGTACTCAATGCAAAGCTTTCCACTTTACATGTACAAAATGTACGTTTTACTAAATGAATTACTATGGGCAACTGTGTGTATGGAGAAAGAATTGATTTTTATTTAAAAGTGTCATTTTACCCGATATTTTAGAAGAAAATAACAAATTATTATAATCATCTCTTTACTGCATAATAACCCAATGAGAAGTCAAACCTCGATCTGTACTCGACACGCGAAAGGTTTCCCCTTCAAAAACCCCCCCCCAACGTACTGGTTACGTTTTACAAATTACGTTGTACAGCCGTATATGTATTAAGAGAGAATTGTCGTATTCTATGTGTCATATTTGTACGTCATTTTAAGAATAATAACAAATGGTTACAACATCACTGCTAGTGATGAATATTAGCCGTCATCATTACTGGTACTTTAATTGTATCTTGGTATTGACAGGACGAATAAAACATTTTCACACAAACACATTTAAAATGCAGTAAATCAAATTTCCATCTTTATGTTTGATTTCTATTATCGATGTTTCATAACTCAACAATTGTAATGATTAACATCTTATAGTGTTTCCCGCATCAATCACAAGTTTCAGGGTTTTTGTGGATTGTCGAAAGGCTCTTCCGCTTACCATGGAAACTTGTATTCTCGGAATATTTGTTTCATAACGGATTACACGCTGTATATTACTAGGGTGTGCATTCATAAAAGCCCATTGCTTACAATTGACTAGGCATCGATTTTAGGGTCGTACATGTACATTTACAAATGCACGTACATACGCCACAGCAACTGTAATAAAGATTGAACATTTGAATTCGTGTTTCACCATTTGCAGTTCTCTCATTTTATAGTTCATGCATATAAGATATAAAGAATGAAAATATTTCACTTCCAGTTATTTATATTCAAATTAATTCAATTATGCATAATCATTAATAACAACGACCATGAAGATAGTGATGCACATGCATACATGTATGTACATGAAGATTATATACTGTAAAATTGCTTTGCGACAATTTTCTACATATATTTGTAACTGGTGTAAGAAATATAGTTATTTAATCACATTTCACATCAAGCAACTCTTCAATTTACAGTTTAAACAAATTAATTATTCATACAATGTATAAGTGTAAGTTAATTCTTTCCAAAGTAATCTATACTATAGGAAAGCATATTGCACACATCAAAACTTTGAAATACGACAGTACATATATGGACGTGAAAATGTACTGTCACAGTGTACGGGGCACAGGTAAGTTGGGTATAAAGTTAATCTCTCTCCCAAGAAGGTGTTAATTACAGGTGAACTCCGCCCATGGCAAGCTTACAGGGGGTCGACACAAGGTAACACCAGTCGTGACCTATATACCCCTTAACATGAAAAATACCCATGTGACGCTTCACGCTGGGGAATTGAAGAGATTATTCCAGTTACAAATAACTTTGGGTGCCCGGGAACGATTCAGTTTTTATTGATAAGAGGCTGATTTGACACGCTTACTAGTATGGGTGAGAAGGCATACAATGTTAATCGTACCCTGAACAGTTCGAATTATCTACAAGGATTTCTACATTGTAGTATTGTTGGTATTGCAAAACAATATACATACCAGTTTATTATTCATTTTTTCATATAATAAAAGAGTACAAATAAAACAATTGTGTTTAAAAGTTTGATACATGTAAAATGGTCAAATCTCACCTATTCCTCGTGTTCAAGTACTCGACATCTAATAGAATAATTAATTAAATTTCAGCGAAGTTATTGCGTTCATCGCTACAATGCTAATATTAAACATCACAAGAATCAATATTTATGCTGCGTGTCTGTAATGAACAATGTTTAATTTTTTTATTATCTTGTGTTAGCTATTTTCTTGTGTAATCTATCAGTCGTCGTGGATACACGAAGCGGTAAACGTAATATCTTAGTAGATAAAAATGAACATTATATCCGGATCGTCAAAGCATATCACCGGCATTTGGTTTTATTTTTAGTGGTTAACGTTAGCGGAAGTCGGTCCTGCTAACAATTAACGCAAACGATTTCTAACGCAAACGATTGTAAACGCAACTAACGATTAACGATTGCTAACGCAAACGATAATGATTAACGATAAACAATTGCTAACGCTAACGATTGCTAACGGAAATAACGCAAACGCAAACGAAACGCAAATTTGGGAACGTTAAACGGTTCAGGTACTGTATGACACCTGTGCTTATAGCAGTTGCAAATCACTTTCCGTTAATTAGATATCAAATTATGCTATCTATCACAGCTCGATCGGCACTGTATCTCTTCGCCATGATATATTTAGAGATTTAAATCTCTGATATATTGGGTACCTTCGATAATTTGTTAACACTTGTACTTGAGCTTTAAAAGTTTCCATATGTACAAACTCAATCAATAGAAAATTAATATTTGAAAACTAAATGGAAATCAGTCAATTACTGAAATCAGAGTACGTGGTTTAAATTGTGCTATCTTTCACGACCCTATCTGAACAGTATCGTCGCCAATATAAAATTTAGGGTAACTTCGATGATTTGTGTACAGTTTTACCACCAAAAATTCAAAAGGTTCAATATGTTCAAATAAGATCAATTTAATATATTAACATTTAAAATTAACCCAAGCAACAAATATTTGAAAAGTAAATGGAAATCGGTCAATTATTGAAATCAGAGTATGTGGTTTTTATTATATTAATATTTCACGGGGCGATCGATTGTACCGATCGAGGAAGTAATCATGCCGGGATGAGGACATTCACAGTTAACATTACGTTTATTTAGTGTAACACCTCTACAATTATGAAAATGTGATGGATTATTCAAATAAATTACATTTTCAATAAAGAGCAAACTTCATCTCCTGAATTATAGCCTAGATCGCTTCATCGGACGAAGCGTAGTTTCAATATAGCGTCATTAGACTGTACTCGACTGTAACTTAGACACTCGTTGCACTCTGGGATAGCTTCCACTGCGGGCGTTAAGTAGGGCTATGAGCTACCTTCTTATCCCTAGTATTTAAAAATCTCTGATGCAAATAAGCAGCATCCAGTGTAATTTTGTATTGTGTGCTTACAGAAATGTTACATTTATTAATATTCTCTTTATTCCAAATCAAAGAAGTATATAATGCATGCATTATATAAGGTTGACAGAGTTATTTCCCTTAGTTAACTGCCATTATTTCATGTTAAGACACAACAAATATAATATTTATCCTTAAGATAAATGTTTTTGAAATACTGATAATCACATGCAATTCGAACTCGTAAAAATAAATCGCCGCCAAAAAAATAACAGGTACAATTTAGCAATTCATATGTTAATTTTTTTGAAAGAACCGCCACAGTCAACAGCATGTTTCACACTTTCGGAACATATCAGAAAACCGAGTTGCATCACGTGACCGACATCAACAATACCAAAATAGATTGGAACCTTCCCGGTTGTATCAAAAGACCAACATCGCAATACCGGTACAGATCGGAATAAATCGAAACAGTTTGGAGAAAGATGCTTTTTTATGTACATGTATGTAACATAAACACATTCCTGTTGAGTTCCCCGACATGAAATCAAATCTGAGCCCCTTGTGTGAACACCAATCACTCTACTTCCTGAGTCTCACAAGCAAGCTGTATCACCTGACAGACAAGATCTTACACATCAATCACTTTTAAAACAGTATTGTTTTACACAAGATTCTAACTCTCAACCTAAGGCTCTATTTACAACTTCTGAGAACCACATTTTAGAAGAAATGGGAAAGCATCCATTTTCATCCCATACTCTGTTCAGGCCCACACCTAGGAACAGTCGTATTCTAAACCAATGATTCCTACATTCATGGAATTCTGAAAGGACCTAAATTTTCTGGGAATCAATCAGTTTAACACTGTGGACCCAGTATTTTGGCATTATATACATGTGTATAAAGGACCCATTACAAAACCTGTAAACTGATACACCCCTGCCAATACATTCCAAACGGTAAATCGTCAATTTTTACACCCGCAGTTCGTCACTTATCACTAAAACCTTCAGTCTAAGATTGCTTCATGATCTTGGACCCAGGACTCTAACATAAAGGGCTTACCCTGTTGGCGAGGTCCAGCATGCCGTTGGTACCACTGTCCCCTTGGGCCTGCTGTGTGATACTGGGGTCGTGAGTCTCCATCAGGGCCTGGAGGGACGGTGGCTCCGGACTCATGTCTCTGGCTCCACTGTCGTAGTCAACGCTGTCCGGCTTCCCCGAATGAGCCCCTAGTAATGAAAGCATAAATAAAAGTAATTAAAGCATAAAAATAAAACTGTACTCTGGGTATTCATACTAGATCTGTCGTCCAGATCCCCTTCACCCTTCCCCTCCCCCCCCCCCTTAAAAAATCTTCCCATCTTTTGTAACAAAGGCACATCATAACTCTGAAGAAAAGGTAGGCTTTGATATCAATTATGCACATATATAATTTAAAAGAATTATAGCCACCAAGTTTCATTGAAATCCTTCCAGGAGTTTAAGAAAAGAAGTTGTTAAATCATTTTGTAACAAAGGGACTAAAATCTGAAACAGATTGAGGTATCTAGACTATCTAGTATATGCATATCTACAATGTATAAGGATTATTGCAACCACGTATTCTAGTTAAGAAGAAGTTGGTCAAATTTGGTGTCTCCAGTAAAATTTCATTAACTTGAACTGATAATAACTGAAAGAAGATTATTAATTTGAATTCTTTTGCTGGTCTCTAATAAACTCTCTGTCTCTCATAGTCAAGTCACAAAAACAGGTGATGAAAAATTTCAAATATCTATATTATGAAGAAATTGAAGCCTAAATCAATATATAATCAATACTAAAACACACACCAACACATGTCTTTTTACATTTTAACCAATCTTTTTTTACAAACTTTTACAAAATACCGTATCATTGAAAAATTTGTAATCCTCGGGGCATTTATTAGAAAAAATATGGTATATAATTAAGTTTAAAACTTATCTAAATACTCTAATAACTTGAAGAGTTACAATTGCTCTGATGACTTGAGTTAACGAGGTGATACATGTATTTATTTGTAGAAAAGCTGAAAGCTTACCAAAGCTGTCGCTGCTCATTGTCGGCCATGATGTGATGTTGGCCTGAGGCTGCTTGACCAGTCCACTGTGGTCAGACTCTATCCCAGTATCGTCCATGTACTGACCAGGGTCCGAGTCCGCCAGAATCTATTTCAAAGCAACAGCAGTTTCTTTTTTATTATTTGACTATCTAACTTCATCTAGCTTGCGATATACAGTTGTTGACTGGGGTTGAGGGCAACTGATGATTTTTAGACACGAAGACGAACTGTTGCCCAACGCCTAGGGCAACAGTTTGTGTGAGGTTCCAACAAATCATTTGTTGCCCGAAAACACAGTCGATAACTGTTTTGTTATACCCCATTGTGACGTCACTCCGGTCCAACAGCACATTTTAACAGTCAATTTTAACAGTTCTTAATTAATAAGCACATTTTAACAGTCAATTTTAACAGTTCTTAATTAATAAATTTGGACCGATCGACGGAACAGTTCATTTATTGGCATTTTTGTCAATAGAGTTTATATAGAAACTATTTTATAGGGGTATAACAATTACTACTGTTTATGAAAAGTTTACTTAAAATTCCCCTGTAAAATTAATATGTTCCTCTTTGGAAGTAAAAAAAATTCTCTTGTAAATCAACTTTATGACTAGTTAATTCAAGAACAAAAAAGAGAAACAATGGCAAGAAAGACATGAAGAAAATAGACTGTCATCAAGTGGAAATAAAGAAAAACCCTTAATAGTTATCTTTTAATCATGTAGTGGAATGTGCATTAGCCCTCTCTATGTAAACTTCATATATATGGGTTATAATGTGATTAATGCTGATTATCAAAATTTTGAGAACCCACAATGTGTATATATTACCTTTGTACAGGAACTTGTCAAAATTGAAAATTCAGTGTAATGGAATCACCTTAAAAAATCTAACAAGCATATCGTATTCACCATAATCAGCGCCCAGGATGCTTAAAAAATTGGAACAAAAAGTGGGATGATGTGGACGTAAAATCTCAGCCGTCTTTTAACTCCTTCTGCACACATTGATTGGTTACAATAAACATGCATGCATTTTAACATTTGAGACATGTTCTTTTTAGGTCATGTTTCACATGTAAAAGACTCTCCAGTTCTTGTGATATGAGATATCATACAATGCTGATGTCAGAGGCATCACATGTTGTAAAACATCATTAAATCCATGGGATGGGGGTGTTTATACAACTTCAACCCCTTTTTCTACTAAAGGTGAATGGTGCTTATAGGGGAAGTGGTGATAATTACGGTGAATATGGTACTGCTGTTATAACTATAATATTCTTACCTGTGATCGAGACTGTATGAAGTCCTGAAAGGAGATTCGGCTACCGGTGACGAGGCCAATCTGAGCCATAATCTCTGCTGAGGAATCTTCCATGTTGAGTTGTCGACACATGTACTCAAAGTCATGTCTGTAACAAATGCACCATTTAAAGCTTAACAATCATTGTTTACCAACAAAAATGGAAAGAACGCATCAAGGGAATGTAAATTCGTAATTTTTTCCGAATTTTAACTTAACTTTTTATCACCTTTGATTTTCCGGTATGTAATATAAGGAAAAATTTATAAGGATTTTGGTGTATTCGACGGTAAAGGTAACCCTATTATGGCCTAAGGCTATTCTTACAAGCATTATAACCATGGTTATTTCATTTAACAATATGTGATAATATTTACAATTGGCACTGTTTCTGTATCGATAAACTAAGTTGGGGCAGATCTGTTTATTTCCCAATAACTTGAGTGCAGAACGTGACCTGATTCGGTGTGTATGGATACAATTTGTACATGTAAACATTGGTGGACTTCTTTTAACATTCCACAAAATTATATGTCAATGTTTACAAATAACGCATGCACTAAACAATCAGAGACAAACAATAAAACAAATCTAATTTATTAAATGTGTTATTGCTATTAGACCCGAATAAAATAAATGAAATATAGGCACTATTTCTTGTAATGTCATGGAGAAAGGGGCGGGATTAAGCTGCAGTCAACTGTGTGCTTTTTCTGAATGACTGTTATGCACGGATAAACATGATGACAGTACAAATATAATTTTGACGACAAATAACACATGGTAAATGATTGTATCTGTCATTCTGGTTGATTTTATTGTTCTAAGAAAATATTGTAAATATAGAGGTTACATAACGGGTGGTTTTTTAATATTGAATTTATTCCACACAGAGCGTCTTCTGGAATATTCGGCCCCCTTACAGAAATATTGTTTTCTCAGAATTTTCCTATCCCAATTCAGGAAACCGTGTGAACGCGGAATACGGATACATTAAAGTGCATTTGTTTACAAAGAAACTGAAGGTCAAGGCCACCTTTGCTGTTGGCGATTTCCAACTTTTATAATGTGATGCTGTCTGCCGATTTCGGCCCCCTTCTGGAGTTTTCCGCCATCAAGTCTGAAGTTTTCAGCCATCTTCAATATTTGGAAATATTTCAATTCCTAGTGAAATATACATCTCATCAAATAATTTAGACACGCTAACGAAAATATTTTTTCATTTGTAACTAACGTTTTTTTAATATTTTCTGTCTCCTTTTAGACTGATCGGATGTTATAATATACAAAGTCAATTTCATCGGTAATTGGCGCCAATTAATTAATCATTATAAGAGTGTGTATGGTTTTATGAACGTAATACAAATATAAATTGATCAATGTTTAAAAGTTACCATGCTGATTTTTTTTTGATTTTTTTTTATGAAATATATAATTAACTGCAGCTTCCGAATATTCGCCATTAAATTTTTAAAAATGTGGCTAGAAAACAAACATTAATTCAAACTCTGAAGAAATTGTTAAATAATCAAAATATATTGAATCCATATATAAAATATCCCATGACCGGAAAAGAAATCAGACTAACAAAGCTAACACTGTCAATCAATATCATAAGCAATTAAACATAAACACCGATCTCGATCCGCTATAGATAAAATTTAATTTGATTTTATTCCTACATTTGCATATCAGTTGTTATATACATTTATGTAATGATATTTTGCTGGTCATTGTGGTATTCTTCCGTATAAAGCTAGTGACACTGATTTTTAAAAATACCCCTTTTAGGGATCCCAACAGGTGTTATAGGTCACGTCAGGTTATTGGAAATTCCCCAAACTTTCGGAACTCTATCGGAAGTAAATAAAAGTCGGTGATGTCACTGATTTAGGGTTTTACTATCAAAAATACAGGAAACACCTATCAGGAGGCCAAAAACTCCAGACAATTAACAAAATTGTCGGTAAAATTCAGCCCCCATCATCCCATTCGCAGCTGGAGTGTTGCCACCTGGAACCATTTTCATCTAGAGGCCGTCCATCGAGTGTTGTCTAAAAACATCGATCTTTTTGCAATTTTCATTGATACTATAAATATATCACTTTGTTGACAACTTCATCAAATATTGCATATTGCATAAATATTGCTGAATCTGACCAGGTAAAACATTATTTCGTTTTTGTGTGTCGTAAATAAGAGTTTAAATTCAACACCATTGGTCTGAAACAGCGTGCCCCCTGACTTTCTCTCATCAGGGGTTAAGTGTACCCCTCCTCAGAAAATTTGAGGGGTACAAGCATAAATCTTGGGGTACAAGCAAAATTTTAACAAATATTTAAGCATTTCATCAAGCTTTGATCATAAGACAATGACACATTTAAGTATATTCAATTATCGACTCCTTGGGTGACATAAGGGCAATTTTACTTTCATTTCTAATTCCAATTCATCGGATATCGTGCTGCAAAAAATGACATTGAAAGGCTCAAAGCTGTAGATTTTAAAGAACTTAAATAGTGTTCTGTAGATTTTAAAGAACTTAAATAGTGTTAACTGTTTCCAATCAAATCATCATAAACACTGGGGTTGGAACTTTTTTACTCGTTTCTTACATTGATCTACGTTTTCAGACGTTGTTTCATTCAGGGATTTTCTTTTGGTGATAGAAGAAATCAATAATCGTACGCTTTTTAGACGGCTCCATGTTTACAACATCGGACAAGTAAACACCACTGGTGTTACGCCTTACGATCTTTAGTGTGTGATAGCGCCCATAATCAAATAGCGAAACATTATTCAGGTTATGAAATAACCTAGCTCGATGGGTCGTCATGATCAGCCAATCAAAATGCAGGGAAATCGCCAGTAGCAACCAGCTTACAGAAAGATCAGGACGATATTGTCTCTTCATTTCTTCCGACAGTTTTAATATATAAATTATATATAACAACTGTTTTCAGTTTTTACACCCATTTTATTAGCTTTTACTCCCATTTTATCGTACGTGCAGTGTACCCTCTGCTTCCAATTTGTGTACGTGCATATTACTTTCGATGCGTGAATCACGTACACCTGTACGTAATGGGGCACGCTGCTGAAAAAATAATAACATTAGATCTAGATATGTCGGTAAACCTTAACATTTATTATTGACGCCCAATTATTGGGTCAAAAATGTTATTTTTATATTTGGGGCCGAAAATAGCAGACGGGCGAAAATACCCGAAGATGCTCTAGTTAATTTTTTAAAGTTACAAAAAACACAAGCTATTGTTAATCAACAGCTACGGTGTTTCAATGTCCTGAGAGTTAAATAAGATCGCCGATTGTGGTAGAAATAAGGATTAACCTCTTACTTTGCTTAATTTTTGAGATAATAAACCCAATGGAGCAGTCGGTAAATTGTGCGTTTACGGAATTTACCTCATCTGGTTTCTGCTGGCTTGTCACAGCTACACACACAGAGGCACAGTATTGTTTATTTCAAGGTATATTTGGTAACAACATAATCAGATCAGCCTTTTTATATATATGGGGAAGATCAAATGTGTAACCTCGAAGGATATGCTGTTTTGTGATCAAACAAGTTTCAGAAATCACAACAAAAGTTCGAAGTGCCAGAACACCGCTCCAGAAATCTAAATTTCTATAAATAAGTAAAAGTAAAATGCATCTGCTTATTCAGTTGACATAAAAATAAAAATACAGCAAAGTCATAAAAGCGATATGCTACAAAAAACAACACCCGATCCTCACCTATCCAACAAGCCATCTCCATCAGCATCACAACTGTCGAACAACCTTCGCAGTCTTTCTTCCTCTGCCGTGCTACCAGAATCACTGTCGGAACTGTTATCCCGCTTGAGACGGGCGGTCAATGTGTCCACATCATCTGGTGACGATTCCATGACCGGACGTTTACCATTCTGTGCTGTTACGGCGAGTTTTCTAAGTTTGAAAGCTCCAACTTCGAGATGAACATCTCTAACCGGAAATGGGGGTAATTGATGACTTCCGACAGGTACACAATAATTTTCGAAACCAGAAAACTAAGAACCCGGACATACATGTAAACTGTCCTATCTCGAGTTACCAAAAAATAAATTAGCATCAATTTAAATAAAAAAATATTCAAGCGTAAAAAGGTCGATGGGTTAAATAAAATAGATCAACACTAGGTCACATTGTTAGCAAATGCCATTTGTACCAAGGGCTGATATAAATGGAATCTTTTTGATAATCCGATGTAATCAAACACGTCCTTTCAAATAATGCAAATTTGTACTTTAATTTTTAACATCGTTACATTAGTCATTAGGCCACATATTTACTTGTTTGTTTTGTTTTTGTTTGTTTGTTTTTTTTTTTTTTTTTTTTTTTTTTTTTTTTTTTTTTCTGAAACCAGAGACAGAGATAAATACCAAATATATAGTAGGCCTATAAGATGCAGGTAGAAAAAAAAAGAAAAAAAGAAAACAAACAAGAAAAGAAATCAAATTCACAATCTATATGGTGCCGCTTTTTTGACGTGCTCGCTACTCAAGGGGTTCCAATCACACATACGATCTCCACACATATCGTAAGTGATATAGCTCACTGACCCCTGGATTATCGAGGATGCCTTTTTGATAGGCCTACTGCTTTCTGCAAATACACATACAGCATTTTTTTTAAATTGTCTTTCACTGTTGCATATGTTTTTATAACTCAAATCCAAGTATTTATAAGTAAGCCTCACTTATAAATCCTTGCTCCGACCATAAAAAGTGTAAATATTAGAGATCCATATATGGTAAGTCCATACACAGAAAACCCTGCTATAACGTACCTCTATATAAAGGACACCTGTCTACAAACTCGTCAAACTCATTTGGCTCAATTTACTAATATTTGACCTCTGTATAAAGGACATCTGTCTAAATGTTTTGGAGACTGACGTTTGGTATACACGTAGACAGGTTTCGCTGTATTTTGGAAAATCCATACCATTTTTTTTCTAACCATTCATATTTTATTTCATCTTATATTATATGTTTCTTTGTAAGGTGCAGTAACCACCAATAACTAAGTAAAACATTTCTTCAAGTGGTTATGATAATTATGACAGATAGATATCTAATGTTAACGTTATATTTAAAAACCAGACGTCTGTCTGTCATAATGTCTAAGGTTAGTCTGGCGTCAGGGCCAGAGTATCTCGGGCTTATAATATCAGAGATTTAGATATTACATTATCTATGTCTCTGGCTGTAAAGTTTACCAAAAATATTAATATATGAAACACACACTTTTAAAACAACATTTCATCGAACGTTTACATTCAATGATTGCATATATTACGTCAGGAAAAACATTCACTCAGTCGGAGTTATGTCCCCTTACTAACCAGTCCAAGGATATAATTGATTTGTCAAGTTGTTATAATAAGGATTAATTATTTTTAGTATGACTTTTATTACGTATCAAAATTATCCTGACCTCCTATATTTAACTAGGCCCAACAACATCGCATGTCATAACTGACAAAAACTTAAATTGATATATTTTTCGTCAGTAGGGTCCTTGAATTAATTAAGCTTTAAAAGTCATTCAAAGTCAAGCCAGACAAACATGTACTGTATGATGCTTAAAAGACATATTTATTCAATGTAAAAGTTATTGTGTTTATAAGTGCTATGATGTATGTTTACAAAACATATCCGTAGAAGTCACGGTACACATTAGTAGTAACACTGCCATGAAAATATTATATAAACTTGCATGAGTTTATGGTCTGACCATATGCACTCATTTTATTGTACTGTAATCGTTAGTCCGCTAAACCTGCCTATATTACTAGGATTTTTTTGTTAAATCGTTATATATATGTGTGTATATATTAGGCAAAAAAAAAAACATTTTTTTAAAAGATGCTCAACTGCTGACAAATGGTATTTTTTCACTATAAAAAACAGAAGCAGACGATTTAGAATTTTTCTTAAGTTTCAAAAGTTACTTACTTTACACCATTACCACCATTGAACAGTTTGAGCTTCTAATTTTACTTCAAGTTAAAAATATGAAAAATAATTAATTGCATCCCGAAAAAATTCCGCAGCACTGTTTCCTATATGGAATGAAGTACTGATTGCGCATTCACCAAAGGCAAAATAAATGATTTAATATTATTTTCTGTGTTAATTAGACATATTAAACACCAATTATTGTTCAAATGATGAATATCATTCACGCTCTGTCGGCGGTGGAGCATCTTTAAAAGCCTAATAATATAGGCAGGTTTAGCGGACTATGTAAACGTAAATATAACAGTCAGTACTGTCAGATTTTATTGTGAGCTCTTATTTGTCTCTTTAACACTAAAATCTAAATAAATTCAAAACGACTTTGTTTGTTGGAACTTTTGGTGGTGAATAACCGATATGGAAATCTCTTTATTTGTCAGTTTAATATTACGGCAGATATATATGTAACCTACCTTTAAATTAAAAAAAATCTTTCATTTAGAGCATGTTCTCCATTCAAAAGCATTGGATTAGAGAAGTTAAGAAAAAAAACTTAGTTTGCGGATACATGTACATTTGTACCTTTATAACACATAATGTAGGCATTATATCAGAGACATTGACAATTCAATTACTATCTAAATCTCTGGCATTGTTGAGCATAGCCCGTCGCCGAGATACTCTGGCCCTGATACCAAACTTATATATTATGACAGATAGATGCCTACTGGAGTAACGTTAACGTTATAAAAACCAGACGTCTGTCTCACGGTCATAATGTCTAAGTCTGGTGTCAGGGCCAGAGTATCTCGGGCTTATAATATCAGAGATTTAGATATTACATTATCTATGTCTCTGGCTGTAAAGTTTACCAAAAATATTAATGTATGAAACACACACTTTTTAAAACAACATTTCGTCGAACGTTTACATTCAATGATTGCATATATTACGTCAGGAAAAACATTCACTCAGCCGGAGTTATGTCCCCTTACTAACCAGTCAAACGATATATAAATTGATTTGTCTCCCTTGTTAGATTCTTAAATTGATGTAATAAAAATGCAAATTATGCAATACATACAGTTTTTTTATATATGATTTTGTTTTATAAATATTTATAATGTATAAATCAATGTGATTCTAACAAAAATTGATAAAAATGTATTCATAATATGTAAAATTTGACTAAATATTCTACATAATGTTAATATCTATTACCAAATGCAGCAAAAGTTTCCAATATTTTATATAGAAATTTGACATAACTGTAATCATACTTACCTGGTACAGGGGATACCGTGATCAGCAAGGCGGTTCCCCCAGGTCGAGGCCCTTCCATTGCACTCCGGTCGGGCTGAACCCTGCGATAATCCCAAATGCGGATTACTCGGGTACGCTATTTTTTAGTGTGGGGGTCTGCGTTCGCGCTAACCCCTGACCATAAACAATTGAATAATAGATTTCCCTTCCCCTTGAATTATAAGTTGCATTATGAACGAGGAGTTTCTCTTTTTTAAAGCAGGTGATTTTCTCATATCCTAAATATTAGTATTTTTTTTTGAAATGTAGGCCTATGTATAGTTTTAAACAGATCAATAATTAAAAATGCTCCACCGCCCACAGAGCATAAACAACACTCATCATTTGAACTAGAACTGATGTATAATCGTGTTATTTTCCAGTACAGGATTGAGGTCCTCTACACTGGACTCATAATCATACAATAAATACATACATGATACAGTATATAATGTACATGTAGCATTGCAGGTAATAATCTATAAAGTTTCGTTAGTTAAGTTTTTAAGAAATGTTTGATTTCCATGTTGATAATTTCAAGGTGCTCATATTTGTATTGTTAACACAGTTCATAGTGATAACTTTGCTCTATAATTATAGAGTAGGTCTTGTTTTCCCATAATTTGTCTAAATTATTTTTAAAACAGTTTATATTAGGTGATGATATAACAGATTCTGGAAGAGAGTTCCAAATTATGACAGTTCGCACAGTAAAACAGTTTTTCCTCAATGTTGATGTTGAATGTAGGGGGTAGAGTTTTTTTTTAAATTTCCTCTAGCACTATATATGTTTGGGGGCCACATCTGACCATAAGTGTATACAGTTACAGCAGTCTTTATCATATACTCCAGAAATCATTTTGAACACCTCAATCATGTCCCCACGCATACGCCGGTATGATAGACAGGGCAATTTCAGTTTTTTCAGCCTTTCCTCGTATGTCAATTTCTGTAGTCTGGGCAGGCGTCTGGTGGCCCGTCGTTGAACACTTTCTATCAGGTCGATTTCCTTGTTTATTATATGTGTTTAACAAGGACGTCCTTGGTGTTTAATTACCACAAAAATGCACATAACAATTTACTTTGCTTTTGGTGCATGTACAATCAGTACTTCATTCCAAATAGGGCATAGTGCCATGGAATTCGGTCGGGACGCAATTAATTATTATAAATATTTTTATCTTGAATTAAAATGAGAAGTTCATACTTGGTAAATGAAGAAAAATGCTAATTCGTCTGCTCCTGTTTTTGATAGAGAACAATTTTAACTATGAAGTTGATAGGTATTCATTACTTATAACTCCTTCAGGGTTGCCACCTCTCACGTCCATGGAACTCGGTTGTAGCTGTATATATAAGGCTCATTGGCAAAAAAATGGGTCGGTAGGTAGCGATTTTTTATTTTTTTTTATATATATTTATATTTTTTTTTTTGTCAAGTTCAGAATGCAAAAGCGACTGTTTAATAAACATAGCTCCTAATGTTATCAATAAAATGATTAAACATTTAAATTACTAGGCTATCAATATTGGAGATTTTAAGGTATTGATTGGCCTGTCAAACAGTATCCTTTTAGGTACTGTAATTTGCCGTAGGTTTTCATCCGGATGTCTAATTGTTAGTTGTTTGAATTGTAATGTTTAAATATGCTTATGTAGATTTCATTCAAAACCTCGATATAAAAACACTCTTTTCAAGAAAGCAATCGAATATACAATTACACATGTATATTTCTCTTCATGTGATTTCCTTAGTTATTGGTGATGATTTATAAATGATCCACATGGTAATATAAATGCACTGTGTGTCACATGGTATACTATATCATAACACTCTCAGTGTTTGCTTCAAAAAGTAACATTTCCATGTACCCAGCTACTGTATTCGGCATGATTAGCGCCCCTCCCCTCTTCTAGAGGAGCAGTTAAAGTGTAATGATGTAATAAGGAAGTAATGAAGGACCTCCCAACATCCACTTCCTCAATGCTGCAGGGGTTACTATCTCTGACATAATATCCACCCTTGTACTACTTTTAGTAAAACTGAAGGCAACAGAAAACACAGGTAATTTGGTCCTTTGATGGACATCAAAAGAATCAAATTACCTGTGTTTGACTGCACAGCTTTGATGTTGGGCTTCGCTAGATCTCTCTGTAATCTTCAAAGGGAGTCTCGCTGCAGGCCTGTGATTGGTCTTTTTCTCTCCAGACTCCTGTATTACCTCCAGAGAGGTACGTTACTGAAGCTGGTCATCGACCAAAAATCATTCAATTAGCATACATGTAGTTATATCTAGAAATAAAGGCTCCTCAACGTCCAAGAAGTGTTCTTTTTCCTTAGGCCAAAAAAATAATGTTTGTTTAGGGTTACATTGGCAAAAAAATTAGGGTAGGTGGGTTGGGAGGATTTTTTTTTCTTCTGGTTTTTTTTTTAGTGTTTTTCACTCTAAAATAATAGCAAGCCAGAGTCTGAGATCAAAATCCTGACTTTTTAATATTTTTTCGTAGAAATGTGGAAAAAAATAGGGTAGGGGGTAAAAAGTTAGGGTCGGTCGGGTAACCCTAAACAGACATTTTTTTTTTGGCCTTATAGTGGTCAGGATATTGATGCCATGGACATGTTTCGATTGCTAGGCGGACATCATCAGGATTATTGTCACAGGACTATTGTTACAGTTGTAGTCTTTGGCCTCTGTGGCAGTAATCATTAATATTTCACATAAAAAAGTCATCCATGGTATTTCCAATTTTATTTCATATAAAAAGAGATTCTGCTTACATAACTTGTAAAAAATATTATTTACAATTACAATATTTTCTACATGCGCATAACTGTGTGACAAAAAGAAAAATATTTCATTTATACAGTAGATTATAAGTATCCCCTCAATTTTTTAACTTATACACCCCTGGAAATTACGAATGAACTATTCCAGTATCTGAATCTGTGTCTTCAGGGGTGAATAAGGTTATGAACCCTGGTACTTATTGGGCCAAATAGATAAAATAAGTCTATGAACCCTGGTACTTATTGGGCCAAATAGATAAAATAAGTCTATGAACCCTGGTACAAATAGATAAAATAAGAGAAATTTCACCAATATGGAAGACACATGATTTATATAAAATGATAATTAAATGGTTACAGTTATGTTCCAAGACCCTGAATAATTTTGTGTGACTGCATGTAAATGTACAGGTATTACACAGAAATAACTAACATGTTTTAAAATAATGAACCCCGAAAATGCAAATACTACCCTAACATATACTATTCAACTATATTCAAACCTGTATATAAAGACCATCTAAAGTACCAAGATAAAATGGTCTTTAAACCAAGTGGTGATTATACATAGGACAAATTATGTTGAAATTGGCCATTTTGGACCCAGAGTAAGTGATCTTATTAAGCAGGTGGTCTTTGTACAGAGGTGGTATCTAGTAATATAGGTTTTACTGTATATAATATAACCTTTGCAAGATGAAAAAAGTCCTGTTAATTCACCTCTAAAGACATATTTTAATATAATTCAAAGTCTGGGACAATTTATTATGAATTTACAGGGAAGGATGTTTAAAGATCTGTATAAAAAGGCCAACTGAAAAGGAAGAAATCAAAAAGCTTTTTTTTTTTTAGAAAAAGTAATCTTCATACACAAGAGAAATTATGTTGAAATTGGCCACTGAAAAGTCTTCTTAAGGAGATGGTCTTTATGAATAGGTGGTCACTAAGGCAGATTTGCCAAATATTTTTTGGTATAGTATCATGTACAATTCTTTACAACAAAGTACAAAACTCTCTTAATGAATTCCACACTTTTCAATTATGATCAAATATTTCACAAAAAAAACATTGTTCTTTCTCTTCTCACATTAACATGAATTCATTTTCGTACGAAACACATCACAGCAATTTCTTTCTTTCTTATTTTTTAATGGCATACAAGTTATAACATCTCATATATCTGTTGTTCAACAAGGTACCGTACCCACTATCTACCTCAAAGACATACCACATACAAATAAATCTATCAAACAAACAAACATAACTTTTAAACACGCTGCACCAAATAGTTGTTTGTAAAATTAATATGGCATGCTTTAATCCTAAAACAATAGTATTCACTTCTTCTCATAAATGCTCTCATTCTTCCAATCTGATTGAAATACAAATCCTTATAACCACTCTGTTCAATAGAGGATCTGACAATATCCCATAAGGGGTCATGTTCGGATGACCTTTATACCAAGTGTAATTCAGATCAAATGCATTTTCTACACGTTGCTACCCCAGAACATTTTAAAGGGGAATCCAAGTCCACCTCAAGCGATAATATTTACAAGTATAAGTGTGTTCCAAGTCCAAAATCAATAGGAAATAAGTGCATTTTAAGTGGGTCTGTTTTAAAACATCAATTGAAAACGCCATTTCGTTCCTTTTTTCATATTCATTAAGCTATGTTGTGCTTTTTGGACGAGATGTTTACATACACAAAAATGGCAGCCTTTTCAAACTATTTTGTCATCTAAAAATCACATTCAAGATTCTGATGGTAGCAATTTGATTGGCCATTTCCAAAGGTCACCTGAACATGACCTCTAATGAGATGTTGTCTGATCCTCTATCAAACATAGAAATAAGGATCTGTATTTTAATCAGATTGTCATTCTTCCCTCTCTATTTTAAAGGTTAGCTAGAATTTTTACAAGACAAGAGGTGCAGATGGCCTGTATCGCCCACTTGATTAATCTTGTTGTAACCCCTCCCCCCCCCTACACCCCCCTTCGTTGTGTGAGTGATATCCATTCCTCTATTTCAGAGAAAAAATAATTTATATGAATGATGCCTTTTGACAACGCCCTTCGTGACCCATCTTTAGTTACCCACATAATCAGTATACACAACATTGTGTAGTCTGATACCATGAGTAACTTGATATGATCTGTGTCATTTTCGACAACAAAGTCTCTTAAGAAATTCCGACCAATCAGAATGAACAAACAATTTGTAAAATTTTGAATTTGACCAGACAGATGGACACTGAACATCATGGTGTTGCAAAAAAAAAAGGTTCAATGCGAAGAATGTGGTGTGCATGCACTATTAATCTCATTACACAAACAAAGTTACACACATCATATCACAACTAGACCTCATAACTCTGTCTTCTTATGTATTTTATTGTCCTTGGTTAGCTTGGATTTTTTGTTTACAGGCTCAGATTTTTTGGCAGTTCTGTTGTCTTCAGGATTCTGTAATGAAAGAAAAGAAATATTTAAATTGATATGGTATATAAAACAAATTTCACTTTAATGTACTAACTGAAATTGTAAGTTGTCAGCTATACATGTATAATATACATGCTCACTGAAACCAATCTAATCTTACTTGACTTTTACAACATTAGATTATCAATATATTACGGTTGTATGCCTCTCCACTAGATCAATCAATGGTAAATTTAACACATGCAGACATATAACAACAAGTCCTCCACTTCTGGGTCGCCAATTCAAATCCCAAGTGGAACAGTTGCCAGTTACTGACCGCTGGTCGATGATTTTTCTACGGGTACTCCGGTTTTGCTCCACCATCAAGCCTGGTACATCCTCAAATGACCATGACTGTTAATAGGACATGAAAGTAAATAAACTAAAGGCTCAATTCACACACCTGCGTGGCAGCTCCGTTGTAAGTTTTGCCCTCAATGGTCACTTCTTTACACCGTTCCTGTTTGACCAGGAAGTCCTTGACCTCCCATGCTTGTGATCCGTCAGTCAACATGAATATAACACGATCCTCACTCACCACAAACCTGTACAAAATAATATTCACATTGACTCATTCACCCCTGAAAATTCAAAATGAACTATTCCATCATTTGAAATGAAAGAGCTCAAATGTATCTTTAGGGGTGAATGAGTTTTAAAAAATTATGTTGTAAAAATAAACAATTTTAAGTAGAAATGTTAAGAAATTCAGTCAAATTTGACCCGTATCAGCGACAACAATCAGCCGCTGTTGGTCAGTTTAGGCAAGATAATAAACTAACTGTCATCTTATCTTTATTGTCTAAGGCGACTCAAAAATTTGTTCAATTGTTTCTCAACAATAATAAGAAGTCAAAGTCCAGAAAAGAAAATATTAAAAAACTAATATGTTTTGTTTAATTATTATTAGCATTGTTATTTATTGATTATTTTTTATATTTTCCTCGTAAGTATTTATGCAAATTAGTATGACCATGAACAGTAACCTACCTTTGTGTGTCGTAATTAGCATTAAATAAACTAGTGTGCCAGAGCTGTGAGATCTGTTCTGTCTCCCTCTGAGTTGGTGATCCTGAAAAAAAAAGATATTACCGGTAACATAAGGCCACTATTTTTCCAAAAAGTTTCTTGAAAATGTGATAAGGATTGATGTCATAATTTTTTAACTTCATTGGGGTATGAAAGAAATTTTGTTTGTAAACTGTGTGAATCTGCAAGGGATTATCACAAAAATTTGCAAACGGAATTCATTTCATAACCCGATGAAGTTAAAACATAGTTACATAAATGCTTATAATTAATTTTGCAGACTACTTGATAACAGGAAATATGTTTAAACGAACGATTCCATTGATTTTCCAAGGGTGATTTTTTCTAAATCAATACTTTATGTTGACGTCTCTTTTGTGACGCCATGATAACGTCGAGCTTTCGCGCCAGTCTCAGATTTTTTTTCATGGTAGTATGAAGAAAAAGAATCTGCCAATCAGAAAGTGGGATTTAGTATGAAAACAAATCAAAATTAATTATTACCTAATAACATCTTTTTTTGGAAAATTGATATTGATGGCCTAAGGCGAGGTTACAACACCACACAAATGCAAGATTCTCTGCCTAATCTGAGTTAACAGTGAAGGTTCAATGTGTTATAAGATACATGGAATTACATTATTGCATGTTTGAAGGGCTATCTTCAGTGTTAAAGGGCTTATCCCAGGCCTGTTATTTTTTATGTAATTTTTGTATGACAAAATGCCAAGGAGTAATTGAAAGAGAAATCATTCATACAGTATTTCTTAAGATAGTGAACATTTCAAATTGGCATTTTTTATCTGTACATATATATTTACCAAGTTTTGTCACACACTGCATTTTTATCTGACATTCTGTAGAACTGGTCTGTGCTATTTCACATTCACCCCTGAAGACACATTTAGACTCTTCTAATTCAAAGACAAGACCAGTCCATTATGAAATTTCAGGGGTGAATAAATTAACAGGATCAAACCTCATGCAGTAAGACAAAACACTTATACACACATCACTAAAGGATTCAAGCTGCAAACCCTAAGCATTTCACTAATACTACACAATTTTCTATTTTATATAAAATTGACCGTTTCATTTACATAAAATTTTAATCCATCCCCTAACAACTTCATGAAATCATTCTATAAAAACTGAGATAAAACAATATAATGATATTTTCAGGTTCTTGTCATAATGTCTGATCTTTTACCTGAGATTGTTGCAAACATCATAAGGGTTTTGCCCTTTTTCGACAATTTCAGCATGGCCTCTGGGTTAGAAGGGTCCATCTGTGACAAATCAACCTTTGGGGGTTCTCTCTTCCATTCTGGTAGCTCATCCTCCTCTAACTCATCTTCATCGTTATCCTGTGTAAAAATCATCTCATTAAACATCTGTTCACAAAAGAGATGAAAGCCTAACAGATGGAAATCAGTAAGTGCTTGTTTCTTAAAGGGGTAATTCAGTCTAAGAGTGCATTGAAATTTGCATTTAGTTCAGAAACAAATTACAAGTTCTAATGAAAGTAGAGTAGTTTGCAGCAATGCCCATGTCACAGTGTGTAAAATGTTCAAACTCTCTCACTTTCCGCCATCACACATTGTGGTTCGACATCTTGTATGCTGAACCCTGGCCTGCACACCAGTGAAGTAATGCAACTTTTGTCTGGACATATTTACGTCATCCTTTCACTAACAGGTTTATGATATTGTTCAAAGCATCCGGAATACTTATAAAGCAGAGGACATTGAATCAATATTTTCATATCCAAAAACAACATGGTAAAGAATAATTTACTGTCGATTAGTCCCAACTTTCGATGATAATGATGTCACAAAATTTATGTCAAAAGATGATGTCACAATCACTAGAAGGTTAGACAAATCAACAGTAACGTGTATTTTACACGCATCATTTTGGGATCTCGAAACCACTGTATTGAAATAGTACATTGGAGTGCAACAAACTTATACCATAGCTAAAGGATCTACCATACATTGAACGGTTGAAGAGGCGAAAGTACAAGTTTTTAAACATTACTAAAATCAATTCGTTCAAGAAATTTTGAATCTCTGTCTGAAGCAGATCATTTTAATGAAGAGAAATTGATTAAATCTCAGAATCTGAAAAACGATGCTCAAAATCTTCAATGGTAACATAGTTAGTTAGAGTGAATAATAATGAAAAATAGTTAAAGGATTTGTGCAGCCAACATTTTTTTTTGATACATCAGGATATTGCTTTGGATGAATGAAAAATCAAGTCCCGCCCAACGAATCGCCTAGCTTTTAGCGCTATCGATTGATTTTGGTCGTGATTTACGGGTAGTGTCGACTACGGTTCAGAGATAATGAGCTAGGTGGTCACGTGGTCTTGTGATGTCACAGTAGTCCGTGGCTACACAAGGTAAGCCTAGTACTATACATGTATACAGCATATATACGTATACGTTAGATCTACAATATGAGTTTTTCGAGTAAATGGCTATTCTAGCTTTATGATGTAGATATTTTCAGTTTCAAAACATTCCATTTACACTATTTCAAACATATCTAACTTTAGATTAGATAATCAGTCCACTTTGATAACGATATCAAAATGATTTCAGATCAGTCTGGACTGAGATTTAGATAGAATATTAATATTATGTAAATTTCTGTGTAATAAAAAACAGTATAATGTAACACTATCTTTTTATGAGTAAAATCACAAAAATAAGCATGAATATATCTATAATGCGTGTTTTTATTTCAAACTTCTGCTATAACGATGCAAACACGGCACCATAAAACTATTCTCAGACAGATTTTTTACTCAAGTATATGATTTAACATTGACTTGAGTAAAAAATCTGTCTGAGAAAGTTTTATGGTGCCGAGCCCCGATCTTATACCGAAAATAATATGTATATCTATATTGTTGCCTTTGAAACTTTATCCATAACGTTTACTAAAAAGCAGACATACAACAATGATATTTCTGATATATGATTTTAGATACAGTATAAGTGTAGATTTAAAAAAAATCATTATTTAAAAATTATACTAATCCTTAAAATAGCCTATTCATTGTCGATCCTTTTGTATATCATACCGAGATTTTAATAGTGTGATATATGAACATACTTAGTGATATTTAAATAAGTATATTTAGTGTGGTAATGCTGTAACCCTTCTTGTATGACTATACATGTAGATTCGAAACGGTGAAAATACATGCTTAGAATTCTTGCTTATACCTTAGAATTTACGGAAGATTGCTATATGCCACGATTACGTTATTACAGTACTTGACTGGAATAACTTTTTAAGGTTAAACCTTTAGTTGAAATAGTTCTCAGAACCATTTTTGTTTCTGAATAAGTCAACTTCCATTATTATTTTATCTGTGTAAGACATATATATATGCGTGTGTGTGTGTGTGTGTGTAATATATATTCCTAGGTATGATCAGGGATATTTTATTTCCATTTGCTTTTACATCTTCATTTTAAAAATGGAGGTGACAATAAAATACCTAGAGCATTGATGTACGGGGTTTCCATAATTCAAATCACAATCCAATTAACGGATGTCCTAGCCTGATTGACAGTAAGACAATACCAAATACCCGATATAGTCAACCGAATAGCAAATTGCCCATGGCCAGGTAATTACAGATGAGTTCGATGAATGGCGTTGCGTACAGGTAAACAACATCCTGGTCCTGGTATTACATAACCATCAAACCAAAGACATGGCTAATTATATATCTATATCGGTGTATCTATTCGTATATCGATTAAAAATTGAACGCGACCGTACTGTCTTAAAAAAATAGTTTGTTTTGCTTAATATTTCAATATTTTGATCTTTTATAATATCAAAAATAAATTCTTTCTACCACATGTTGAAACGTATTACGGTATTGTAATAAATGTATCTCAATTTATTCGGTTAGAAACACACAACACAATGTTTGTAATGATCAATCATCAGTGTGTACGTACGTCAAGCATCATATCCTCGATGCTTTAATCAAGGATTTCTTTACTTGTTACGTAAAATTTCATTTTACAGTCACAAACTTTGCAATTCACAATGTAGGTACGTCAATCCTCAAAAAAAATCCGAAACTTTTATTTCTGTGCGGATTTTCTTTCATAATTACACGAAGATACCTGCTATTAGAGCATAAATTAGAGTATTTGAAACATCGAATTTCACTCTTTTAGTTATTTACATTCGAGCCAAAGTTATTGTACGATTAACTTCACTCAAAAGTCATCATAAAAAATCGTTGATCGGCTTTTCCTGTGACCGTCGATATAAGTGATAGCACATCAGTTATAGTACAGCTATAAGCCACGGACTATTGTGACGTCACACGCTTTAGAGCTAGAAAATATGCATAATCGGGTGGTCAGAAAATTTGACCCCGATATCGACGGCTTACGGGTTATTCCGGTCGCGCGCGGTACGGAGAGGTTTCTACACGTGCTAATAAAGCCATTTCCAGCATAAACTGAAATTATCATTTTTGACTGCACAAATCCTTTAAGTGGTACAGGCAAATTTGTGACACAATATGTGCTTCCAGAACTTCATTACGAGATGAAAAATGTGGATGTTGCAATAAAAAAACCATAACTTTGTTTCACAATACATATATTTGGATATATTTTGACTTTTGTGACATTTTCTGGATCTCCACATGACCCCTCATTAATGAAATTGTTAGAGTTATCTTCTCCTGACTGCTAAGTTGTATGATACTAATGTAATAGGAGAGGAGAAAAAATGTAGTAGTCAGACCGGGAATCGAACCAAGGACCTCCAAACACTAGCTAAATGCTTTGTAACAGGAGAGGAGAAAATTTAGCGGCAAGCCAGGATTTGAACCCAGGACCCTCCAAACACTAGCTGAGTGCTCTACTGACTGAGCTACCTGGTCACTGATGATCGACCCTGTCAAATCCCGCAACATTCCTCCCTCCTTTCTCGAAGTCTTCGCTCTCAAAGACATACGATACCCTTTCAAATACCACCACGGTGGGTTATTTAGTTGGGCGCCAATTTTGTAACAGGAGAGGAGAAAATGTAGTGGCCAGACCGGGATTCGAACCTGGGACCCTCCGAACACTAGCTGAGTGTTCTACCAACTGAGCTACCTGGTCACCAATGTTCGACCCAGTCCAATCCCGCTACACCTCTACTGACTGAGCTAATTATCTGGTCACCAATGTTCGACCCAGCCAAATTCTGTTACACTCCTCCCTCCTTTTTGAAAGTCTCTACCATTAAAGACATACGAGACCCTTATACTACCACTGGGTATTTCTCTTTGGCGCCAAGTTTGTAACTGTTACCGATAGTGCTACACCAATGACCAACCCTATCTAATCCCGCTACACCAGGGCTCGAATTTCAGGCTGTTTTACTTGCTTTTTGCAAGTAGATATACCAGAATAGCAAGTGAAAAAATATGCACTTGCTTAATCTAGCAAGTGGTTTTTATCAGAGACAACTGTAAAAATGGCATAATGATTGAAAAATTGTTGTATTGGAAAATATGGGGACCCAGTTCTTACTAAAATGTTGTAGATATACATTATGTACCTTTTCACCTCACAACATATATGTAACAAAACTGTAATTTAAATATGGATATTTTACTGTAAGTAAAAATGTATTTTAGCAAGTACAAATTTAAGGCACTTGCCATTTTTAGCAAGTGACAAAAATTGTAAAATTCGAGCCCTGTACACTAACAAAATGTTCGTAAGTGGTAGGAAAGTCACATGATTAATATAAGCCGTGAATAATTTGTATTATTTTATTTTCTCTTAAGAAATCCTTTATAATCCTTAATATGTATAATATAAGGCAACACTGCATCCTAATCCACTTTCAGTTTCGATAAGTCATCTCGTCCCCATTAGTAAACTTTATAAAATCTAAAACATTGAATTAACAAACAAAGCGACAACACACTGATCTATCAAAGATATTAATTCGGGTATACTCAAGGAGATCACATGTTAAAATATGGTTTTTGTTTCACAACTGTAGTTGCCACACTAACTCTCTCGTTAGTGAAATCTTGGGCGAAACGTCGTGAACTCGTTAAGTACATACTTCCCACTGGTCAAATAGGCGTTCCATGTCTGCCTCGGAGTAATCTTGTATCTTCTTCTTTTTCCATTTTTCTCCTGCAACATTGTCTTCTTTCTTATCCTTTTCATCTTTCTTGGCTAGTACAACACAGTTAACGATTAAAAACAGAATAAGAACATAGAGAGAAAGATTCATCTGCTTGCGACACGCCATCTTCCGGTAGGTTGATACAAAAATATAATCTGAAATAAAACGAAACTAATTAATTTGAAAGATATTTTTTATATTCTTTTATTATCAGTTATTGATAAAAGATCCTTTATATATTAAACACGTTAAAATGATATTATGATTGCTAAAAATATAACATGTTCTTGTAAACTGGAAATATTTATCTTTCATTCCGAAATATATTTTGCAATATATATCTTCTGACTGAAACGAACAGGAAGTAGGTCTAGAACTTGTAAACAGAGGTTTTTATTCAACACTTGACAGAACTTAACAGTTTTCAATCGCTATTGACGTCCATGGCATTGAAATGAAAATGCCGCGATGATCTTAATTAGGTTTGTTTAAAAAGAAATAGTTGTTTTGGAATTTATTGCCCAATACATGATTCTGTTAAATGTTGATAATCAGAGGACATGTCCACTCTGACAGTAACTGATCAACAGTGAGTAACTGACTGATGTAGTAATGTAATCACCTAATCTTTGTGGTCCAACTCTGACTCTATTCCTGTTTTATATATCTGTACTTTGGTATGATATAGGTCTATATTATTAAGTTTTATCTGTTTATTAACTTACATGTACATATCAATACCTCAAAATATTCACAAACTATTTCATAATGCAGTACATGATCAGCTCTTTTGACTCGTTATTATGTTTGTTATATGGTGGTAGATGTAACATTCTTATTAAAATTAAATCTTCCATGTCGCTTCCTGTAGACCATGCATCCACTTCTATAGGTGGACATGCTGTGGGGAAGATATATCGAAAAATTAATTTCGGGAATATAACGTTCAGTCAGTTTAGTCATGTGACTTTCATCACCATGTAACTTAATTTAGGGCACATTTGAAACAAAATGACAGCACGTGTAATGATTGTACGCAGGTAGAAAATCACATATTGTGTCCAAAACTTTACATAAATTATCAAAACATATTATATTAAATAAATATAATATCAGTATGCATGAAAAATGAATTTAGACACTTCACTAGGAAATGACATGTAAGTTATTGCATTTAATGGAGCTGTCACCTAACAGTTGGAAATCAACGGTATCTGACGTCTCACTCACAAATATTTCATAACTTTCCTGGGTACCTTTTTCAAAAAACAATGACAAATAAACACAAAACATAACAATTTATCTTAGTTCCATTATTGGGCAAGTATTACCGTCAATGACGTTTACTTGGACATTGATATTCTCTGCCTATAAGTGTCACTGTAATGACGGTAAAATGTGCCCAAAAGTTTTCCAATGTTTTCTATCTCCTTCCCAGAAGAGTTCATTGTATCCCAGAAAAGGTGTATTAGATTGATTTATGTGCAGGATTTATTCATGAATGTTGATGTATTCAATTCCAAGTTAATCGTATTGTTTTGTTTCATTTACAGTAATTTCCTACAAACAGTTATGTGTTTGAAACGTAGTAATTTTCATGTCTCAGACTGACAAAAATTTGAAGAACTAGTAAATATATTTGTCTGTTATCCTGCATGTGGACTATTTATGTAGTTGTGGCTATTATTTCTGCACTTAATATATAACACTGAAGAAATCACTAGAAATTAGTCGTGGCTTATTTTCTGATCAATGCACAGGAGTTTTATTAGAAAATATATTCTGCTGAAATTATAGTTTCTACACTGCTATAAACAGCTATGTGGGTGATAGATGTACATGATGTACAGTATATGCACTTCCCACTATAAGCGCCCTTCCCATTTTCTGGAGAAGGAATTAAGGTTGTACAAATACCCCCAACCCATGGATTTAATGATGTTTTACAACATGTGATCCCTCTTACATCAGCATTGTATCACATATTACATGAATTTGTGAATCACAAGATTCACAACATAATAATGCTTCTTAAAGTTTAAAAGGCAGACATGTTTATTGTAACAGATTACTGTAAAGAGTAAAAATATGGCTGACTGTTTTTGTCCACAACTTACATTTTGGTTCACTAATTAGCGCCCCCTTTGTTACAAGTTTTTAAGCACTATTGGTGGTAATTATGACAAATGCGGTATATGTATTAAATTCTACGTATGTTGTATATTGGTATCCTTATTATAATACAGCTCTGAGTGCAAAGACAAGAGATTGACAATTAATATATATCTTTTCTCTTGCTTTTCAGGTAAAGCTAAGAATTCTATATAAATCTGTGGACCACTAACAAAGCAAGATGCCTGGTCGGACACTGAAGGATACCTATATGGCCAAGTCCATGTCTGACCTCAACAAGTTGGTGGACATTTCAAAACAGAAGCTTGGAAGCAATCCAAAATTGTGAGTGGGTAAAATAAAATGGAAATCCAGATTTGTGCTGGCTGTTCCATAAATGGGATGGAGTCATATTCAGACGAGATGGGGTTTCATTATATAGCCTAATTAAAATGGACTTTCAAAAAAATGGGATCCTTTTTATATTCTATGCTTAAAAAACAGGGACGAGATAGCACAAACACTGGAAAAACTTCACATTGGTACTTATTTAATATGTAATATAAATGTGAAGCACTCATTTCTCAATGTGTTTCCACTTGTTTACCCCTTTGTCCCGGGGGATGGGCAGGTGTAATCCAGTTGTGTGTGAGCGATTGTGTATCCATATGTGTTTGCCTTGTAATTTTGTGCCTTGGAAGAAGTGAAGAATATAACAGCTGTTCAGCTAGTCGAGGAAAGCAAGAAAGAAAAGCAAACAGTTAAGACCAATTGCATTAAAACTTAATAGAATAAATAAAGAAAAAAAAAACAGTTATGGCAATAGCATTAACAGATTTCCATCACTTCATGTAGAGTTAAAATAGGCATCTAAAGGCAAAAAGATGTCCACGAGTAATAACAATATTTTATGTTTTTTAGGCTGATAAAGACATCGGAGACGATGTTGAAGGGTGCGGAGGAGAGCGATATGTTGGGAGATGAGGAGCGAGCCTACGTCCTCTTCATGAGGTTCTTCAACATCATCACAGCTGTAAAGAAAATGCCAGAGTACCGCAAACAGAAGGTTTGGTCTTAAGACTCTCAGGTTATAGGATATGTAGCCTTAAATTCATTCACCCCTGAAAATTTATAATGGAATGTTCTAGTCTTTGTATTAGAAGGGTTTAAGTGTGTTTTTAGGGGTGATTGTTCTAGTCTTTGTATTAGAAGGGTTCAAGTGTGTTTTTAGGGGTGATTGTTCTAGTCTTTGTATTAGAAGGGTTCAAGTGTGTTTTTAGGGGTGATTGTTCTAGTCTTTGTATTAGAAGGGTTCAAGTGTGTTTTTAGGGGTGATTGTTCTAGTCTTTGTATTAGAAGGGTTCAAGTGTGTTTTTAGGGGTGATCATTCTAGTCTTTGTATTAGAAGGGTTCAAGTGTGTTTTTAGGGGTGATTGTTCTAGTCTTTGTATTAGAAGGGTTCAAGTGTGTTTTTAGGGGTGATTGTTCTAGTCTTTGTATTAGAAGGGTTCAAGTGTGTTTTTAGGGGTGATTGTTCTAGTCTTTGTATTAGAAGGGTTCAAGTGTGTTTTTAGGGGTGATCGTTCTAGTCTTTGTATTAGAAGGGTTCAAGTGTGTTTTTAGGGGTTATTGTTCTAGTCTTTGTATTAGAAGGGTTCAAGTGTGTTTTTAGGGGTGATCGTTCTAGTCTTTGTATTAGAAGGGTTCAAGTGTGTTTTTAGGGGTGATCGTTCTAGTCTTTGTATTAGAAGGGTTCAAGTGTGTTTTTAGGGGTGATCGTTCTAGTCTTTGTATTAGAAGGGTTCAAGTGTGTTTTTAGGGGTGATCGTTCTAGTCTTTTGTATTAGAAGGGTTCAAGTGTGTTTTTAGGGGTGATTGTTCTAGTCTTTGTATTAGAAGGGTTCAAGTGTGTTTTTAGGGGTGATCGTTCTAGTCTTTGTATTAGAAGGGTTCAAGTGTGTTTTTAGGGGTGATCGTTCTAGTCTTTGTATTAGAAGGGTTCAAGTGTGTTTTTAGGGGTGATCGTTCTAGTCTTTGTATTAGAAGGGTTCAAGCGTGTTTTTAGGGATGATCGTTCTAGTCTTTGTATTAGAAGGGTTCAAGTGTGTTTTTAGGGGTGATCGTTCTAGTCTTTGTATTAGAAGGGTTCAAGTGTGTTTTTTAGGGGTGATCGTTCTAGTCTTTGTATTAGAAGGGTTCAAGTGTGTTTTTAGGGGTGATCGTTCTAGTCTTTGTATTAGAAGGGTTCAAGTGTGTTTTTAGGGGTGATCGTTCTAGTCTTTGTATTAGAAGGGTTCAAGTGTGTTTTTAGGGGTGATCGTTCTAGTCTTTGTATTAGAAGGGTTCAAGTGTGTTTTTAGGGGTGACCGTTCTAGTCTTTGTATTAGAAGAGTTCAAGTGTGTTTTTAGGGGGGAATGAGTTGATTGGATCAGTCTTTCTTAGGTAAGATTAGACAAGGAGTAGTTCTCCTTAAGTCAATTTTGTCAGCTATACTACATACTTTAGAAGTAAAAGTAAACTAGTGCAACCCTGTTCAATACTAGCCGCAATATATCGCTTGGCTAGAGAGAACTTCTCTTTAGCTCTATCAGTTGAACGTCTGACTAGTAATCCAGAGGTCCCAAGTTCGATCCCTGGCAGAGGCAGGTATTAAATTTATTGTAAATCCTGCACCCTGTTACACTAGTATATATATTATTATCCTGGTTTGTACCTGGACTGTCATCTAAACTGTAATTAGGTAAGGAAAATTTCCTAACCGTGTTGAAATCTATATATTCTCCTTAAAGATTTATAACCCCGTTATCTGTGCATTCAATTTACTTTCTTTAATTTACTGATACATCTCATATTTCATCATGTCTGATTAGACAAAATACATGGCTCAAATGATGGATATCTAAGGTCATTTGTTAGTTATCAGGGTATTTGATGTAAAGAGATCATATCAGGAAATAAAATGTTAGGGGGTCAGTTGATCGATTTTCTGGAGCTGGATATCAGGAGGTCAGGATTCAGATAATTAAATATCAGGTATTAGATATTACAGGTCTGAGAGATATCAGAAAATAAGGGTCTAGAAACCAAGTACATGTATCTCAGAAGTTTTTAAATATGGAACAATTCATTAATTTTGTTTGGTTTTCAGGATTTTTATGATAAGTTGATTGGTCAGAAGAATGTTCTGAAATGTTTGGACAAAGCAGAGGCACTTTCTCAAAGTCTCAAAAACAGGTATATTTACATTCAATTTTCTCTTTTTTGTTTGTTTACATAATATCACAGTAATTCCATTTATACAAGATTCTGGTGTCATTTTACAAATGTTCTAGCAAACTGAGTTGAAGTACTCTTTTTTTCTTGCAGAAATGGTAAATTTCAATAGATATTGATGAAGGAAAATTAAAAAAAAACATTATCAATGTTACATGTACGACTACTTACGACTTTGATATTTATTAATATAACAGGTACAGCTATTATGACTTTTACATTACAATTTGTCTATATAACATGTACGATTATTTATGACATTGACATTTTCTGGTATATACTGTATATTACCAGTATGAGCTTGACATTTATCTAAATTTGACCTTGAAATTATAATGTCTCTATATTACATGTAGATTATAATTACTTATGACCTTGACATTATTGGGTATACATGTATATATTACAGGTACGACTACTTAATATGACCTTGACATTTATCTATATTTGATCTTGACATTATCTATATTACAGGTATGGTTACTAATGAACTTGACATTATTCAGTATGTATATATTACAGGTACAACTACTTAATATGTCCTTGACATTTATCCATATTTGACCTTGACATTTATTTACCTCGTATATTACAGGTACGACTACTCTGAGGCTCAGGAAATCGCCAAAAAACTTGCTTCATTAGAGGACTCTTCACCTGAAGAGAAGAAGTTCGATGAAATTTCAGATTTAGAGACCGACAAAAAATCTGATAGTGGAGAAAAATCCAAATCTCAGTCTAAAGAATCCACCCCAGGTAAAATCTGTATATACCAGTAATGAATAAACTTGAGATGAGAAAATACAAACAATTTCAAGTTTGGACACAGGGTCATATTTATAGCTGAAATATGTTGACTGTCACACTTTTAGGTGTGTTGTTTATTATCAATGGTTGTTGATTTATTAAATGCAAGCAGAGGAAGAAAAAAGTTGTAAATATCCCCCCAAATGTATCTTATTGTTAATTAATTACTGACAAATTCATTAGTTTTATCACATATTTCACAAGAAAATAATGAATGATCTTATGTAGTAAAACTTATTATTACTCTGTCTTAGAACCTGTAGCAGCGCCGCCACCCCAACCTGAAGGGCAGATAACTCCTGTCCAGTTATTTTCCTTGCTGAATGAGAATAACGAACAGATGGCGATCATGGATGTCCGACCAGCGGCTGAGTATGAAGAGTCTCACATTCGTCATCGCACATGTATCAGTGTTCCTTCGGAGATTGTCACCCCAGGGTAAGATAGTAAGGTTCAGGTGCTAGTTATCATGGCGACAAACTAAGTAACCAAGGTATATGATGTGCCTATGTGTAGAGAAGCATGAAGTTATGATATGCATGCCCTGTCGACCATGCACAATATTTCAGAAGTCAGAATAGGGCAACTAGACCATTTGTTATTTTCCACCTGTGAAATCATTTCAATGTCAAACTATACCAATAAAATGACGATATGGTAAAAAGATGTAATTTAATTTCATGTATTACTCTCATGTCTATTGGTTAGTAGTTTAAGGTTGTTTTTTCATAGACCGAAAGAATTTTACGTTGAGTATTATGACGTCATACACGAAGAACATTTTCGCGAAAAAATTTAAAATGGCACAGCCATAGGCCAAACTAAACTAATGGCTAAAATATCAATGTGCTTGAAATCAATTTGTTTTATTGTAAAACTAATTAAAGATACGCATACTAATGCCTAATTAATCGCTTACTAAGTTATTCAAATTAAATTGTAAAGATTATTCTCAATATCTTTTGGGTTTATGAAGTCATTCTTTCCTTTTTTGTCTATGACTTCATAAACCCAAAAAATATTGAGAATAATCCTTAAATATCCATACTCTCAGTTCCTTTTATAGAAGATCTGACAATATCCCGTCTGGGGTTGCCTTCTGGTGATATTTTCTATTGGCCAATCAAATTGCTGCTTCTGAATTTCTAATACCAATGGGGACATACAAGTTTGAAAATATATTTTCCAGAACAACAGTGACGGTGATCGAGAAGCGCCTACCTGAAGACTCAAAGTCGCTATGGCAACAGCGCGGCCATTTGGACCACATTGTGTTGGTTGATTGGTCATCCACACTGGACAAGGTCAATATAGGAACGACCTTGAGGACGCTGAAGGATGCTCTGTTTAAGGTCAGCAAGAAAAATGTTATTAACAGAGTTTTCTCAAATTTAAAGTGAATAGTTGGACAAAGGAAGGCTGAAGTCCTTAAAATGTTTTTGGGATTTTTACCGATTTTTTATGTAGACCCCTTAAATGTCAAAAAATGGTATAGGGGCAATCTAGTGGGTCCATAATTACCGTATTTTCCGGAGTTGAAATTGCGACTTTTTTCCCTGCAAATCTTGAGTGCGACTTATATAGATCCCTGTAGATATGAACAATGGTTGTACCACTATCCTCAATTATAAATGTTGATATTTTTGCGGTACGACTTGACAGTGGTAATTCATAGTGAGCCTGTTGTATTAGATGTGTGATATGAACAATGCTTGTACCACTATCCCCAGCTAATAATATTAGTTATTATATGACTGGTGTTTTTGCTGTATTTTGATTGGCCGATACGTTTCTCAGAAGTATTCATCAACTGCGACATCAACCCCGAAATCGATAGCAAAAAGCACGCGAGGTTACTGGACTCAGTCCAGATACCTCTGGCAAGTCCAGTAACCTGTGTGAAAAATAGATCGAGGGAAACTCCCTTTAGATGTGACGTCATAATCACTTTTGACGTCAAGTCGTACCCAAAAATATAATGTTACGGGAGGTTTCTTATTCAAAGACGTCAGATTAATCTATTGTGACGTCATTATAAATAGTCGGCAACATATTTTTTGCAGAAGGCAGCAAGTTTTGTAAAAGGAACATTTGCAAATATCATCCTGTTTTTTGTAGTTAAGTCTTTTTGAAGAACCGGGTTAATATCCTATAAATGACATATAATAAAACAGTTATCGACCTATTTTTAGGTGGATACGGTGAGTTATCAACCCTCGAAAATGATATAACCCTCGGCTTACGGCCTCGGAATATATCACTTACTCGGGTTGATAACTCACCGTATCCACCTGAAAATAGGTCAATAATTGTATATTACACAGTTTGTAAATGACCTAATACAGAAAAAATATTGGGTCTATTAAAAGAAAGTTAAATCGAGTTACCTGGGATTAGGCGAAGACATGCATAAAACTTGTTTCTTTTACATCCAATATTCCTTATTAGTTCACTATCAAACTGCTGTTATGTAATGAATTTATCCATCAATGGTCCTTTGAAATGAGTAAATAAATAATAACCAAAATCTTTTACAGTACGACTCGACAGTGATAATTCGTAGTGAGCCTGTTGTATTAGAAGGGGGGTATGAACAATGGTTGTACCACTATCCTCAACTGTCTACAAACCCTCATATCAAACACTCGACAATGCCAGCGATATCATCCGCGCCCTCATGTAAGTATGTCTTCACACAAATGTTCATTCAACCATGCCAGTTACTCAAGTTTTAATTAGTGAGGTTCAACGATAGTCTTGTGCCTTAAGACCGTATTCGCTGTAATTAGCACCCAGGGCATGTACCAAAATGTAAGTTGTGGACTAAAAAACTTTTAGTATCTTAACTCCTTCCATATATATATATACTCATGGCACATTAGTCTGTCACAATCAATATGCATGTACCTTCTATCCTTAGAGATGTTTTATTACATTGTGATTCACATGTGAAAGACATGAAAATTCATGGAATACGTGGGATACATGGGATATGATAAGCATCATACAGTTGGATCCTATGGGGTTTATATAACTGCAACTCTTTCTCCAGAAGGAGGGGAAGGGAGGGGGGCTTATAAGGGTAGGGGCGCTAATTACAGCGAATACAATATTTAAAAAAATTCTAGATGGAAGTTCAAATTTCAACAATATTTCTGATTTTACATTGTAGTGGATTTCGACTATCCAGATGATATCAATGTTGAAGACATTCTGAACCCAAAAAAACCACCTACACCAGAAAATTCAACTGACCTATCAGATTCTTTGTTACAATTCTCGCAAGGAATGACTGACCAATCAAGGGCAATGATACAAATGACTCAAGTTAATGGTGATGTTGGTAGGATGATGCCAAGAATTGATAGGACTACAAAACCAAAGCCAGGAACCAATCAGAAAACTCCACAGAACCAGCCAATCACAACATCTGTTACATCCAGGGATAGTTCAGATTTGTATCCTTCAGTTTCTAGTTTGACCTCTCCTTCAAGGTCATTAAATGGAGGCGAAAAGTCAAATACAGCCACTGAAACTAAGACACTAAGTACAGGCAACAGTGTTAACCTAGAAAATCAATCCAGTACAGCTTTGTCAATATATTCAGAGGAATTGGAAAAGGAGAAAGCAGAGTTGGAACGCATTCGACAGCAAAAAGCTGAAGAGCTGGCAAGCTTTCAAAAGGAAAAGGACAGAATCGCCAAAGAAAGAGAAAGCAGAATTGAAAGATTAAAATCAGAGGAGAATCAGCTCTCAAAAATGGAACAAATGAAAGCAACTCAAGCAAAGGATTTAGCAGAACTGCTGAGAAAGAAAAAGAAACTTGAAGAAGACATCAAAAGGGAGACAACTGCTGGACTTCAGGAGGAGGAGCGAAAGTTTCAAGAAGAGGAAGCAAGGTATTGTGTTTGGAGTTTCTCATTTATTTACTGTGAACTTGTTGCATTTAAGAAAGAAACTTTTTTCAATTTTGACATTTGTTTTCAATATATTTAAATGATTTATATGTCTCTTTTTAAAATGAGTTTCATTACTTACTGCAAAAATATGTCAGCCAACGTTTCATTTTGAACCACTGCTGAATATAAGATATATATCTACCTGTACACAGGAAGGTGGAATTGGTTCGTATGAGGCAGGAAGAGGAGAAAAAGCAACAAAGGATGGAAGAAGTGATGAGATTACGACAGGAGAGAAAGAAGAAGGAAGCAGAGGGACAGGTGAGAATGAACATTGTTTTGTAAGATTTTGATTTTAACAACAAGGGGATACAATTTTTATAAAGATTTATAGTTTACAGTGAGAAATTTAGGTAGCTGAGGGAGGAAAGCCATATATAATTAATATTTGGATATATGAAGACATATTGGGTTTAGCTCTGCAAAGCTCTGGCATCTATTTTTCTATATAGACCATAGATGCCATAGGAAGATAGTTTAATGCTTATATTTACATTATCAACTCATTTTGGGGTCTCTGCATTAACATTGTTTAAGCTAGACCTGGAAAACCGTTTATCAACGACGATTTAATCCACAAGATGGAACAGCCATTTTGACAGTGATCAGTTGACGTCACCACGTCAACATTAGTGAAGTCATAGTGGTCACGTTTTTGGTGTTAGTTATACCGCCATATACTTCACTTTGCCTTGGTTAGTTTATATAGTAGTGACGAGTAAATGTAAATATATAACAGAGGAAAGCCAGATATGACTTAAGATATATGAAGACATATTGGGTTTAGGAACAAAGCATATATTTACAGCAGAGGGGTTTGAGTAGGGAATAAGGAAGGATTTGGTGCAGAGTGGGTAGGAGATAGGGAAGGAGAGGTTAGGTACTGAGGGGTGGGAGATAGGGGAGTATGTTGTGCTGGGAGGGTAGGGGATAGAGGAGGGTTTGTGTCGGGGAAGGTAGGGGATAGGGAAGCGTTTGTGAGTGGAATGACAGGGAGGGGGATTGGGAGGAGGGGAGGAATTTGATGTTTGGGTGGGGCGAGTAGGATGGTGTATAAATTGGCCTCCAGGACTACAGTTCAAAGTATTTATTATTTTCTTGTGATGTCAGGATGCTATAAATAGCGCACAACAGCAAGCTAAACAGATAGAAGAAGAAAACCAACAGAAACTTCGCGAGGCCTCAGAGAGGGCTGAGAAACTACGACAGGAGAATGACAGGAAGAAATTAGCGGAACAAAAGGATAAAGAAGCAAGAGAAAGGGCAATAGAGGAGGCTAAACAACGTGACCAAGAACGACGAGACCGTGAAGCAAAGTCCAAAATAGAGGTGAGTTATTTCCCCTTACAGATCCAGCCCTTATATATCTTTGACCTTTATTGGCTAGCTCTTGCATTGTTTAGGGAAGAACATTTAACCTTTAATTTCTCTTGTATCTTTAGAATACTTTTAATTGGCTCAGGTCCCGATTTCTCAAAACAAAATCAAAATCTTTAAAATATCGGTAGATTATATTAGAAATAAGTTTTGTCTTACTATAAGTTATTGGGTTTTTTTCAAGAAATTGGAGCCTGAAAATTTAAATTAATTCCCTCTGTCATACATGTTTCAGTATAAATGATTGAATGGTGTACATAATGCAATTATTTATACTTAAACTGAACTACTCATATTGAAGGTTGACTTGAAGCAAGCAATAAGTAATAAGAGTTTGTCAATTTTCTTATAGGCTCAAAGAAGACAACAGGAAGAGCAGCAAAGACAGAAGGAAGAAAGGGAAAAACAAGAGAGAGTCAGACAGGAGAAGGAGAGAGAAGAGAAGGAAAGAAGAACTCAGGATGATAAATCACGAGCAGACTTGGCCCTCCGACTAGCTCAGGACAAAATGAGGCGTCTCAATGGTAATGGGGAGAGTCTTGTCTTTTGGCTGTTTCAGTGAGAATTTCAAACTTCAGAAAAATGTTTTGTATTTAAACTTTTTCAAGAAGCAATTGTATTCCTTCTCCTTAGATTTTGAGGACAAAAAGATTAAATTGATTACTTATTCTTATACAGCTTTAATGAAACTGAAAATAAAAAGGATCTTTTTTCATTTCAAAGTTTTAACCGAAAAGGCAAAATATGATATGAAATGGAAACTTGCTTATGTTTAATGTTAAAACCTCATCTTAGGCCATCGATATAATTCTATGATGCTATTATTGTTTTAAAGAAACTTTTTGGAAAAATAGTGTGCCTTTAAAGTGAACTTTGTTTACCTTAGATAAACCACAGGTCCGTACGATTCCGTCTCCGAATCTTCCCGATGGCTGGGAAAAACAGCGTGATAACAAGACAGGCCGCTACTTCTACGTGGATCATAAGAATAGTCATACACAGTGGGAACCTCCTGTGATGTACCAGCCAGGTAAGTCATTTACATACACAGTGGGAACCTCCTGTGATGTACCAGCCAGGTAAGTCATTTACATACACAGTGGGAACCTCCTGTGATGTACCAGCCAGGTAAGACATTTACATACACAGTGGGAACCTCCTGTGATGTACCAGTCAGGTAAGACATTAACATACACAGTGGGAACCTCCTGTGATATACCAGCCAGGTAAGTCATTTACATACACAGTGGGAACCTCCTGTGATGTACCAGCCAGGTAAGACATTTACATACACAGTGGGAACCTCCTGTGATGTACCAGCCAGGTAAGACATTTACATACACAGTGGGAACCTCCTGTGATGTACCAGCCAGGTAAGACATTTACATACACAGTGGGAACCTCCTGTGATGTACCAGCCAGGTAATTCATTTACATACACAGTGGGAACCTCCTGTGATGTACCAGCCAGGTAAGTCATTTACATACACAGTGGGAACCTCCTGTGATGTACCAGTCAGGTAAGACATTTACATACACAGTTGGAACCTCCTGTGATGTACCAGCCAGGTAAGTCATTTACATACACAGTGGGAACCTCCTGTGATGTACCAGCCAGGTAAGTCATTTACATACACAGTGGGAACCTCCTGTGATGTACTAGCCAGGTAAGTCATTTACATACACAGTGGGAACCTCTTGTGATGTACCAGTCAGGTAAGACATTTACATACACAGTGGGAACCTCCTGTGATGTACCAGCCAGGTAAGACATTTACATACACAGTGGGAACCTCCTGTAATGTACCAGCCAGGTAAGTCATCTACATACACAGTGGGAACCTCCTGTGATGTACCAGTCAGGTAAGACATTTACATACACAGTGGGAACCTCCTGTGATGTACCAGCCAGGTAAGTCATTTACATACACAGTGGGAACCTCCTGTGATGTACTAGCCAGGTAAGTCATTTACATACACAGTGGGAACCTCCTGTGATGTACTAGCCAGGTAAGTCATTTACATACACAGTGGGAACCTCCTGTGATGTACCAGTCAGGTAAGACATTTACATACACAGTGGGAACCTCCTGTGATGTACCAGCCAGGTAAGTCATTTACATACACAGTGGGAACCTCCTGTGATGTACTAGCCAGGTAAGTCATTTACATACACAGTGGGAACCTCCTGTGATGTACCAGCCAGGTAAGACATTTACATACACAATGGGAACCTCCTGTGATGTACTAGCCAGGTAAGTCATTTACATACACAGTGGGAACCTCCTGTGATGTACCAGCCAGGTAAGTCATTTACATACACAGTGGGAACCTCCTGTGATGTACCAGCCAGGTAAGACATTTACATACTCAGTGGGAACCTCCTGTGATGTACTAGCCAGGTAAGTCATTTACATACACAGTGGGAACCTCCTGTGATGTACCAGCCAGGTAAGTCATTTACATACACAGTGGGAACCTCCTGTGATGTACCAGCCAGGTAAGACATTTACATACTCAGTGGGAACCTCCTGTGATGTACCAGCCAGGTAAGACATTTACATACACAGTGGGAACCTCCAGTGATGTACCAGCCAGGTAAGACATTTACATACTCAGTGGGAACCTCCTGTGATGTACCAGCCAGGTAAGTCATTTACATACACAGTGGGAACCTCCTGTGATGTACCAGCCAGGTAAGACATTTACATACTCAGTGGGAACCTCCTGTGATGTACCAGTCAGGTAAGACATTTACATACACAGTGGGAACCTCCTGTAATGTACCAGCCAGGTAAGTCATTTACATACACAGTGGGAACCTCTTGTGATGTACCAGTCAGGTAAGACATTTACATACACAGTGGGAACCTCCTGTGATGTACCAGCCAGGTAAGACATTTACATACACAGTGGGAACCTCCTGTGATGTACCAGCCAGGTAAGACATTTACATACACAGTGGGAACCTCCTGTGATGTACCAGCCAGGTAAGTTATTTACATACACAGTGGGAACCTCCTGTGATGTACCAGCCAGGTAAGTTATTTACATACACAGTGGGAACCTCCTGTGATGTACCAGCCAGGTAAGTTATTTACGTACACAGTGGGAACCTCCTGTGATGTACCAGCCAGGTAAGTTATTTACGTACACAGTGGGAACCTCCTGTGATGTACCAGCCAGGTAAGTCATTTACATACACAGTGGGAACCTCCTGTGATGTACCAGTCAGGTAAATCATTTACATACACAGTGGGAACCTCCTGTGATGTACCAGCCAGGTAAGTCATTTACATACACAGTGGGAACCTCCTGTGATGTACCAGCCAGGTAAGACATTTACATACACAGTGGGAACCTCCTGTGATGTACCAGTCAGGTAAGTCATTTACATACATAGTGGGAACCTCCTGTGATGTACCAGCCAGGTAAGACATTTACATACACAGTGGGAACCTCCTGTGATGTACCAGCCAGGTAAGTCATTTACATACACAGTGGGAACCTCCTGTGATGTACCAGCCAGGTAAGACATTTACATACACAGTGGGAACCTCCTGTGATGTACCAGTCAGGTAAGACATTTACATACACAGTGGGAACCTCCTGTGATGTACCAGCCAGGTAAGACATTTACATACACAGTGGGAACCTCCTGTGATGTACCAGCCAGGTAAGTCATTTACATACACAGTGGCAACCTCCTGTGATGTACCAGTCTGGTAAGACATTTACATACACAGTGGGAACCTCCTGTGATGTACCAGCCAGGTAAGTTATTTACATACACAGTGGCAACCTCCTGTGATGTACCAGCCAGGTAAGTCATTTACATACACAGTGGGAACCTCCTGTGATGTACCAGCCAGGTAAGTCATTTACATACACAGTGGGAACCTCCTGTGATGTACCAGCCAGGTAAGTTATTTACGTACACAGTGGGAACCTCCTGTGATGTACCAGCCAGGTAAGTCATTTACATACACAGTGGGAACCTCCTGTGATGTACCAGCCAGGTAAGTCATTTACATACACAGTGGGAACCTCCTGTGATGTACCAGTCAGGTAAGTCATTTACATACAAAGTTGGAACCTCCTGTGATGTACCAGCCAGGTAAGTCATTTACATACACAGTGGGAACCTCCTGTGATGTACCAGCCAGGTAAGTCATTTACATACACAGTGGCAACCTCATGTGATGTACCAGCCAGGTAAGTCATTTACATACACAGTGGGAACCTCCTGTGATGTACCAGCCAGGTAAGACATTTACATACACAGTGGGAACCTCCTGTGATGTACCAGCCAGGTAAGACATTTACATACACAGTGGGAACCTCCTGTGATGTACCAGCCAGGCAAGTCATTTACATACACAGTGGGAACCTCCTGTGATGTACCAGCCAGGTAAGACATTTACATACATAGTGGGAACCTTCTGTGATGTACCAGCCAGGTAAGTCATTTACATACACAGTGGGAACCTCCTGTGATGTACCAGCCAGGTAAGTCATTTACATACACAATGGGGTACCAGCCAGGTAAGTCATTTACATACAGTTCACACAGTGATTTAGGGGACATGATTTTCCTGCAGGACTCATCAAAATTTTGAGAACCCTCTATATGTCTATTTACTGGGCTCATATAGATTGAAAATTAATGTTCTGGACTTGTCTTAAAAAATCTGGTAAAACACGGTTATAACAAATCTGTTGGAACAATGACCTCGTTATTACATGTATTATACTTAGTTTTAAACACATTCCAGACACATTAATAGGAACCTTGACAAGGAATGAAAGTTATTATGCTATAAACATACGTTGGCTGTAAATCACGGTTTTGTTATCTGTACCCCAGAACATTGAGATTTTATATTTAATACACTGGTAATTGTAGGGAAGTCAGTTTGAATCTCCCTGTGCAATAAACCTTAAACTTTTTTTTTCGCTTGTAATTTACTTATGCAAATTTTCTCAATCTAAATTCCATGTGTGATTGAAATGATCAAATAAGATTGATTAATTTTGACAAATGTGTTTGACAAAGAATTTTTTTTACAGAAACACGCAAAGATTCTGGCATTCAAGACCCTCTTAGAAGTAAGTACAGATTCTGATGTGTTTGTCACCTGTTAATGATTGATTCATGAAGACGTACCAATCTGATTTAAATGCTGATCTTAATTCTCACTTCGTGTTGTAGAAGATCTAACAACATCCCAGTAGGGGTCACGTTCTGGTGACCTTTATACTCCCTGTACTTCAGATCAAATGCATTTTCTCCACCTTACTACATCAACTGAAAACAGCATTTCATCTCAGCTTATACTGTAGCTCTGCTGTGCTCTTTCATCCAGATGTGTACATATAAAAAAAATTGATTCTTTGGTACACCTCATGTCCCCGTCAACAAATGTGGAAGAAGCAATTTGATTGGTCAATTCTAAAGGCCACCAGAAGGTGACCATTAACAGAATGTTGTCAGATTCTTATGAAATTGTGTAAAAATAAAAAGAATCTGTATTTTAATCAGATTGCTGAAGAAGCTAAACCAATGTAATCATTAATAAGAAAGAGACAGCTTTGTAGGTGGAATTCATTTTCATTCATGTCATAAATAAATTGTTTTCTCAGCTCCTCAGAGGGAGGTGTACAAAACAAAACTAAAGGATGAATCAGAACAGGGCAGATCTGGAGGTCTGAAGCGATCCTTCTCCTCACCCGACATCTCAAAACTGATTGAGGATGAGGGGCCACATAAACCTAGTCTGCCATCTGTTGACAGAACCAAGAAACCATCACAAAGGTAGGGGCACATAACTCTAGATATAAACAGGAATATCCTTTAGACTGGATTACCTGCCTTAGTACCAATTCTCTCTCCGCTAGGCTGTGCTCATAAATACTAAGACAGGTCAGGACCGCCATTTTGGTCAAGATCCTGATCAAAAGGATTCTGATTGGTCAATTCAATCAACAAATCGTTGGGTTCATTTGGACCGGGGATTCCATTCTGTTTACAATGGCAACGAGGTGGAAATGAAATTTCGATATTTTTTAGGAAGCATTCAGCATGGAAGAGGTATTTGAAATAGTTTAAAAATATAACAATTGAAATTCGACGACTAGATATCTACTCACGTACAAAATCTGAAGTTCCATACTATACGCTGACATCATGGTGAGTGTACCGAAAAACCCTCCAGCATCTGCTTTAAGAGACAATTTCTCATTTCAACAGCCATTATACAACTAATGGTATGTAAAGTTGTTTTCCGTCAATAAATAATTAATACTGTTTACAAGTTATCATTGTAAAGTAGACTAGAGGTCAGCAATTCAAAAAATAGATATCCCCTGAATGTTATAAATATTAGCCAATCAAATTTCCAAGATCGATAGCCCTTACCTGTCGTTGTATTTTCGGAGCGAAGCCTAGCTAGTGGAGAGTAGAAAAACTACGACAGGCAATCCAGTCTAGAATATCCTTCAACTGCAATCTGTAACCAAATCAAAAGTAGGGTCAGACAACTCTAGTTATAGACACGGATATCCAAAAATAGGGGCACATAACTTTAGTTATAGACATAGATATCCTTCAACTGCCATTTGTAACCATATCAAAAGTAGGGGTAGATAACTCTAGACAGGAATATTTTTACCTACCATCTGTAATGAAAGGTAGGGGACTTTTGTTAATACTGTTAAGATATCTGTTGTAAGACCCAATCACACTACAACATGGAAATTTGGTGTAACAGACCTGAAAATTATTATCTCTAGACAGAACTAAGAAGTCAGCCAATTTGTAAGGCACATCATTCTTGTAATAAGCTTACTTATCATACCTTTGTGTAAGAAATAGGTACTTATATACAATTGATTGAATCTTCACCACAATCTGTCAGAACAAGGCCATGTAATGTCATTTGTAGAGGCACATCATCCTTGCAATGGGCTAACTTAGCATACCTTTGTTTGATTTTAAGTCACATACATTCAATTGAAAATTTTACCAAACTTGCTTTTCTAGGGTTGAACCCCGACCACAGCCTGCCAGCACAAGGCCACGTAACCTCAACCCTACCTATGGCAATGTGGTAAGTATCTCTGTTTTCGATGATTGAGCAAGATTTACAGGTGGAGATTGAGTGATCTGTGACATTATTAACTCATTCACCCCTGAAGACACATTTAGGCTCATCTAAATCAAAGATTAGACCAGTCCATTATCAAATTTCAGAGGTGAATCAGTTAAACTTTTCTCTTACATTCTTTACTTTTCAATAAGCTTTATTTCTCAAGGTTTACACAAAGTTATTTACTTAAGATTTTTTCCATAACTTCTATAATGCTTTCCTACTGAGAAATAAGTTCTGAAGTTTCCTTACATTAAGGAATGCTGATCAAACTGGGGCCAGGTATATCGACAAGACAGAAAACGTACCTTTTAGGCACTTTTGATCAGCAATTACTGTAGAGTTGGTTTTATTTGCAGGGGATTTAATTTGTTATTTTAATCAAATAAAATTCCGCAAACTTAGAAATCTGCGAATAAAATGGAAAGAATGATATTGAAATTGACAAATGCACACAGATTTCCCCACAAATAATTATCAAATTGAAAACTGCAAAATTTTCTCGACATGAAATTAAACAATTATACATCATCTGTAAAGCATCATCTCATGTTAAAATACTGTTATTTTACCCCAAATGTACACTAATTTCTCCCTGCTGATAACTACGTGTAGCAAAAAGGAAATCGCAAAATTAATAAGCTATACACTAAAACCATCTTCTCTTTTCAAGTTTATCAAAAGGTTTAAAATACTTTTACACCCCTATTATAATCCTAATGAACTGTTCCATGTTTAAAGTCAGAATAGTTCAAAGTGTCTCTAGGGTTAATGAGGTTAAATATGTGTTTATTATAGGGCTCGGCGATGACCGGACTGAGGAACCTTGGTAACACGTGCTACATGAACTCCATCATACAGTGTCTCAATAACTGTGCTCCACTGGTCCAGTATTTCCTTACTGACCGGTACCTCTACGATATCAATAGGTTTGTATGTCTGACCAATTCTTAGTGACCGATTAATACTGACCGATTCTTAGTGAGCGACTATTACTGACCAATTCTTAGTGACCGATTATTACTGATTAGTGACCGATTATTACTGACCAATTCTTAGTGACCGATATTACTGCCGATTCTTAGTGACCGATTATTACTGACCGATTCTTAGTGACCGACTATTACTGCCAATTCTTAGTAACCATTTCTTAGTGACCATTTATTACTGACCGATTATTACTGACCAATTCTTAGTGACCAATTATTACTGACCAATACTTAGTGACCAATTATTATTGACTGATTCTGTATTTTAATCAGATTGCATACACTGGTCAAAATATGTTAAAATTTACCATTTAGGATTCCAATTAAGTTGACCTTCTAAACAGGTGGTAGGTTTTACTGTATTCAAACGACTAGTCGACTGACAACTGATTAGACGACGATAAGTGATGATATGATGTTGATTTCAGGGACAGTGGGCCAAACAGTTCTGGTTATCAGGTGGTAGACGAGTTTGTGGTGATTGTGAAGGCTCTGTGGAGTGGACAGTACAGGAATATCACACCTCGTGACTTCAAGGTAGGATCCTCACTAAAGTTGTGGATATTTTATGATCAATTGAGAAAGAATCTCTCATATTTTAAGAACAAACCTGAACATGTCCTGAGTCATGCTAATAATACCTTCTAAAGTTTTGAACATTTTATTATTCATTCAATGCTTTCATTTAGAAATAATGTTTTATTAGCAAACTTCATCCTGCTCTTAGTCTGGCTAATAATACTTACTGAGAGAAATAAGCACCAAGATTTGTTTAGTTTATTCTGTATACTTTGTACTTTTTTCTGACTATCATATGGCCGGTTATTTTCGCGGGGTTCATACTTTCTGGATGTTGTGGGATATTGAAATGATCGTGAAAATTTAATCCATAAATATTAAGAAATGTTTGATTCATATATACTCTGAAAGTCAGATAGTGAAAATTTAAAATCGCTAAAATTCTATTTTCTCATCTTAAAATACTGGTTGCAAAAATTTGGTATCTTTGACTCATTGTCTTACAGTACATCGTGGGGAAGTATGAAAATTGATTGACTTAATTTAACTTCAAATAGCAAAAATTTTGATCCATATTAATAAAAGTATTTACTACAAAGATCTTTGACCTTTGCCTTACAGTACATCGTGGGGAAGTACCAGCCCATGTTTGCTGGCTATGACCAGCAGGATTCACAGGAGTTCCTCACATTTGTCATGGACGGTCTTAATGAAGGGCTTAACAAGGTAAGGTGTACTTGTAATAATTTTTACGTGATAAAATATTTTCAACACATTCAGGAATAAATAAATTCGCAAATAAGGGCTTTAACTGAAAATTGTTAATTCATACAAAACTTTCATTACTGTTTACAAAACATTTGAATTTGCTTCTGCAAAATTATACAAAAGTTTGTATGATAGAGCGCTTACTGAAAATCATAAAGACTATGTCATACTTATACCTTTCATATGTTTATAACTACTCATGGGTGATCGGGTGGTGTAGTGGTTAAGCCACTTGCCTTTCACCTAGCCAGCTGGGGTTCGATCCCCGGCACTGATGTGAAATGGTTTGGGGTCGCCTGCCTGATCACGTGGGTTTTCTCCGGACACTCCGGTTCCCTCTCACACTAAGATCCGTCGCACTCTTACATCGGGGCCATCGAGAATTATTTGCCTAAGTTGTATAGCCTGTTTCATAATCAATGTAAAATAGATAAAGTTCATATTCATGAAACATTTGAATTTGCTTTCGTGAAATTATGTGAAAATTTGTATAGCGTGGAACTATGTGGTACTATAAACCAACTTATTTTTCGCGGAGACTTAATTTAGCATTTTGTGCCCATCAATATTTCCACAGCAATTACTGTACTGTATTCTAGTTCACACTCTTACATTGTGATTAATTTATGAATCCTGGTGAACTTGACCCTTCCTAAGACTCCATTAACCTCTTCACCTTTAACCTCGAAAATGTCACCAACATCTTCTTATTAATGAGCTCATTATGATACTACCCTCTATTTCTATACTGACTTCTGTTAATTATGACATTGACCTCTTCTTCACCTTTGACCTTTTGTTTGTTGTGACATTGACCTTGTCTTCACCTCTGACCTCTATTGAATAAAACATTGTGCTTTTCATCTTCTCCAGACTATTGAAACTTATCATCAGAGTGCTATAACCTTTGAACTCTGTTATAGGTCAAAGTTCAACCAAAGCTGCCGGACTCAGACACAGATAAACTATCAGATATTCAAGCTGCAGACATCGCCTGGCGCCGCCATTGTTTATTAAATCAGTCAATTATAGTGGACTTGTTCCAGGTAAACTCTTAAAAAATTGTTCCAGGTAACTCTCAAAAAAGGTTTCAGGTTAACTCTCAAAAAAGGTTCCAGGTAACTCTCAAAAAAATGTTCCAGGTAACTCTCAAAAAATGTTCCAGGTAAACTATCAAAAATTGTTCTACATAAACTCTTAAAAAAATGTTCCAGGTAAACTCATAAAAAAATTTCAAGTTTAATTTTAAAATAAAGAGTACTCTGATCTGTTACAGTCAGATTATGGAATTTATAGGGGTATTTTCAACTTTAATGAAATTCAATCTTCTGTTTACCTGGGGAAATATAAAATCTGATCTTGATTCATGAAACTAACAGGTAGTTTAAATAGAATTTTATGATCTGTTGATTACAATATTTGTATTTACAGAGAATGTTATGGTCTGATGATAACAATATTTGTATTTACAGGGAATACTATGGTTTGCTGATTACAATATTTGTACTTGTATGGAATGTTACGGTCTGATGATATTTTTATTTTCAGGGAATGCTAAGATCCACATTGACGTGCCTTACCTGTCGACACAGGTCAGTTACCTTTGAAGTGTTTATGTACCTGTCACTGCCGATTCCTTCAGGATCACGCTGTAGTTTACAGGTAAGATGGCTGACATCTCAGAAATATCTATATGCAGCAAAACATGTTTATAATGAACACGCTTACAGCGAATTCATGTTACAAGGTAATTCCCATGTCCCGTCAAGGTCACCATGATATATCTGCATTACCATGCCTATAACAAAGTGATGTGGTTGGTTCCAAGAGGTTTGTTATAACCTGGTTAATAATTCATCTAAACTTAAGTGCATGAAAGACATTGTTTTGCAATGTGATTAAAAAGACAGATTCTTATTCTCATTTCTTTTCATGGAGGATATGACAACATCCCATTAGGGGTCACATTCCGATGACCTTTATGCTCCCTGTTATCATGTAGCTAAAATTCATTTTCAATTTGGAGTAAAATGGCTACATACACAAAAATGATTCTGAAATACATGCAAACTATTTCATCCCCTGAAATTTACCTTGAACATTTTGGAGCCAAAAATTTCATTGGCCAATCTAAAAGATCGCCAGAACGTGACCCTTGATGATTTTAGGTTCTCTTGGGTTAGAATAATCCAATGATATTAGATCTCGATATTGAGAAACTTCTGATGTGCAATATCGAGATCTAATGCCCGAACCCTATACAAGTCTTCGCAAGTTACGCCCTCGAATTAGAGCGGAACTTTGACGCTTAATTACCAAGTGAAAAACTTACCAGAATGTCAAAAAACATGTATAGCGTGAATCAGTAGTTATCCATGAACACATCCTGGTATAAAAATAGGTATGACATAACATTAATCCACGGAATAATCACATATTTAAGAGCTGACTCAAAGCATCGCTGTATAATCTAGGTTAATTCCTATTCAAATTTTCGTCACTTCCGGTTTATCAAATTATAGTACGGTGTATCAAATGGAAAGATAATATTAATAGTGATAACCAATGTTGTTTATATGCACGGAAACAAGTTTTTTTTATTAACTCTGATTGATTCTGGAAATATTTAAATAAATTAATGCATTTTAGTCGAAATACTGCAAAATATTTTATAGATAATGATACTTTTACTTTCCGTCACATTCCGTAATTTGTAACAACCGAGTAAAAATGGCGACCGGGTTGACTTACAAATAGTGGTGGGGGTAAAGAAATGTCTAAATTCGGTATAACAGTGCAATAGTGACATTTTGAATTTTGGATTTAACATGATTTGGGATAATTCTTTCAGGATATAAAAGGTTAGTGTAAACACAACTTGAAATTTTGAATTTATATCGAGCCCATTTCTGCGCCGTGTGAATCCTGCCTCGATTGTTAGAGGTTAGACACGACGTAATGATCAAAAGTGTCTCGTCATGCTATACCTCTAACATTGTTGGAGTAGGGTTAGAATACTAAAATCTTATAGAATTTTTCCTCACAAGACATTCTATTCATATTTGCTTTTAAACCATTGTTATATGTCCAAAGTACAAGAATCAGATGTAATAAATTCATATTCGTTTTCAATGAATGTTTTAAAAATAAGAAAGGTCCAAATTTATGAATTTCATTTAACAATTTTTGTGAAAATATATTATGTGAAGATATCTAAATACCATCCATGAAAATGCCAATGTTTATTTTGTTTATATTAGGACTGCCTACAAGAGTTCGTAAAAGCTGAGAAAATGACCGGAAGTTCTCGATGGAAGTGTCCGAATTGTCGTATGGAGAGAGATACAGAAAAGAAAATAGACATCTGGAAACTGCCACCTCTTCTTATCATAGCTCTCAACAGGTAGGACCAGAATTCTGTTACTCCATACCTTCACTACTAGATATTTTTAAACATTTTCTTCACAATAGAAAGTATGGGTTATGCAATAATTGTTACACGACTAGTGAATATTTCAATTCTGTATTTGCATATTACAGAGTTATCTGCCCTTGCGGGTAGGTATTGCTTGTGACGTCATTTGTTTTCGAGTGTAACGTCATACTTTTTCGGAGAAAACGGCGTGAATTGTGCTCACAAAATAATGATGTGACAATCGATACCTACCCGTAAGGGAGCTAACTCTGTAATATGCAAAGCTGGAATAACTAGTACAATATTTTCACAATCAACGTCATCAAAGGACTAATGTACAGATTAAGTAAATGAAAATGTATATAAAACAACTTCAAGATACATACTACAGAGTGATGATTGGACCATCCTCGATATTCAAGTGGTTCTGATCACTTACGATCTCTACACCCCAGGACAATCTCATAGTATAACTGAAAGCAGCTCAGGAGAAAACAACTGAACCAATCGCAGGCCTGCAAAAATTTCCTTTGGAGACTACAGAGAGAGCAATGCCCAACTTAAAAGCAACAAAGTCCATTATAATGTACCGTTATATAGCTCTTTGATGTGCATGAAATAATAAAATTACCTGTTCTGGACTGTTGCCTTCAGTTTTACTATGAGAATGTCCAGGGGTGTAGAGATTGTAAGTGATTGGAACCCCTGGGGTATAGAGGATGGTATTGGACTTGATATCCACCATTGAATGTTGTATAGTACCTTTTATTTCAGGGGAAATAAATTTCATTATTTTGCAAACTTAAATTCCCACAGATAAGATAGAGAGAATGACTAAAATAACCTGTATTCTGTGTTTGCATATTGCAGAGTTATCTGCCCTTTGTGGTTGGTATTGATTGTGATGTCATGTGTTCTCAAGCGTAACATCATACAGTTCAGAGAAAAAGACTTGAAATAAGCACACAAAATAATACTGTCACAGTCGATACCTACTCACAAGGGAGGTACCTCTGTAATATGCAAAGATACAATAGCATCCTATTGTTTGAAATTGGACAATGCACAAACTTTTCTCAAAGTGAATTTATAACGAAGAGAAGATGGTAAAATTTTCTCCATACAGCAATTATACAGTAAATACAGCATGACGATAGACAACATGTGCCTATGTTAATATTGTGTGTACCGTGTTATTGTTTCACTACACCTTATAAGTTATAATGAGTTACTGCCCTTGGTGGAACTCTCTAGTTTCGTCTGCTGGAATACAATATGGTGAACATGTCGTCATTCTGGTTACCAGGTATATTTTTTCATGTTCCTCCACTAACTGAATACATCTGGTGATATTTTTAGTGTCAACATTAATCTACATTGTGAATATCAGGCATTGTTTACAACAACTTCTGTCATTGTCTGTATTGTTTACCATGCATTTCCATCTCTTAGGTTTGTATGGGAGGGGATGTGGCGGCAGAAAGTCAACTCCTACGTGGATTTTCCCGTAAACGACCTGAGTCTGGATAAGTTTGTACGGGGACCTCAGAACAACCACCACTACCAGCTGTATGGTGTGTCGGTAAGTAAAGTTACTGTGCCTAATACTAGGTAGTCCAGGGGTGGGTATAACGTCAGTGATAGTAACCCCTGGAGTATCAAGTTTGTACAAGGACCTGTGAATAATCACCACTACCAGCTGTATGGTGTGTCGGTAAGTACAGTTACAGTGCTTAATACTAGGTAGTCCAGGGGTGGGTATAATGTCAGTGATAGTAACCCCTGGAGTATCGAGTTTGTACAAGGACCTGTGAATAATCACCACTACCAGCTGTATGGTGTGTCGGTAATTACAGTTACAGTGCTTAATACTAGGTAGTCCAGGGGTGGGTATAATGTCAGTGATAGCAACCCCTGGAGTATCGAGTTTGTACAGGGACCTGTGAACAATTACCATTACCAGCTGTATGGTGTGTCGGTAAGTAAAGTTACTGTGCCTAATACTAGGTAGGCCAGGGATGGGTATAATGTCAGTGATAGTAACCCCTGGAGTATCGAGTTTGTACAGGGACCTATGAATAATCAACACTACCAGCTGTATGGTGTGTCGGTAAGTACAGTTACAGTGCTTGATATAAACCTGTATTCATCATTTATACTGCAGTGGTTACTATCACTGACATTTATCCACCCCTGAACTATCTCATTTTAAAACTGGGGCAAAAAACACTGACCAATAACCCATTTCCTTTGAAGATTACAGAGAGAGAGCAACATTTAACTTCAAAGAACAAAATTTCCTATGTCTCCTGTTGCCACCAGTTTTACTCTGAAAAAGTCCATCAGTGATATTAACCCCTTGAGTATCAAAGATGATCTGTATCAAAATGTATAGTTACTTCAAAGGTAGGTTTCGCCCAATGAAATATAAAGACTACGAAATTGAAATTTATCCTGTACATAGATGTGATCTTCAGATCATTTTTAATGCATACAGCGAACAGAATGGGAGGTCAGTTGCCTAGCTTGACCAGGAAAATACTCCTCTAAAAATAGAGCGAAGTCAAGCTTTACATAGAACATGACGTATTTTTTTCCAAAACGAGGCCGCATCAACAAATGGAAGCGTGCAACGAAAAGTCAGATAGCAGTGACAGTGCTGCCAAGGCATGTTCAGTAATAAAATACAACATTAAATCAAAGTGCGATGGACTGTTTATACATATCATATCATCTAAAACACTTCATGTTACTTACATACGCTCGCTAGTTTAGTACATCAAACATATATCAAGTTAGTCTGCCGCTGTATGTGCGCTGACATATGTGTTGAAAATTTAACTCACCACATGGTCGCGAGTCCAAACAGAATCCGGGCAAGTTCCGCTTGAGATGTGGCTTCTGTTTCTTCTATTGCTACATGCCATTTCTGAATTTCATTCCCTAGAGATATCATAGGGTGCTACCAATTCCATTCTAATTTCCTCCTCTTTGTTGCCGATTTAGATACATTTTTTTTCTCACACGCTTTCGTCCAGCCATTTTGTTTACTTTTAGTGCGTAACAATGGGCATGCGCGAAACCTCGACAACACAATCTATCGCAGCTTTATTTGCATACTATTCAGTCTGGCTGACAATCGTAATAAATCAAGGATTTCCTTCAATTTTGTATTCAAGACACATTTATCCAATCTCATACGCTTACAGAAATTAAATTGAAGTATTTTTAATATGTTTTTTCACCTTTTCTTCCGTTTATCGGATTTTACAAAAAAATATTTATTTGGTTGGGCGAAACCTACCTTTAAACATACTTATTTTAGCGCAAAATTGGTCTTGTATAGATAAGCACAATCATATTTTGGATCTGCTTTCCTGATAGATAAGGTTACTGCCAAAATATGTACATTTGCAGTATGGTATTGAATGTTGTTGTGTTTGGCCAGGTGAGCTTACGTCATGTCCATCGTCCGTTTACTTTTCATAAAGTTCTCTTCTAAGTTATCAACGGCTTTAATGGATTCTGACCAAATTTGGTCTAAAGCTTCCTTTGGTAAAAGGGAACCAAATTTGTATTTAAACTGGGTCTAGCCCACTAGCGAGCTCAGAAGCAGAGCCCAATAGGGGAGTAAATCCTTTAAAATCCATCTTCTATAGGAATGAATGGATTAAGTTCAAATCAAATCGCCTCGCTGACCTAGTTTTTAGCCTGAGCTATACAGACCCAATGGACCTCTTCTTGTCAAGTTAAATAGATAACATAAATTCTGTGTTAGTATTTAATTGTGGTTGGAAAATGTTAAAATAACTCTAATTTTGTTGTTTTCAGAATCATTATGGAACTATGGATGGAGGTCACTGTAAGTTTTAAGGATAAGTAATATCCAAGAGTTATCTCCCTTATCATATTCATTTACGTTCTAAAGTGTACTACCGGGTATATAATACATCGAAAGTTGTTTCCTCTTTGAATCAAATACTGTACCATATTTGTTATTGTACATCTGCATATGATAGAGTTATCTGTTCTTGTGGGTAGGTATTGATGGTGACATTATATGCTTTGGAGCGTAACGATGTTTTCGAGCGTAACGTCATACTTTTCAGAGAAACAACGTAATTTGTGCTCACAAAGTAATCACGTCACAATTGATACCTGTCCGCAAGGGAGATTCCTAAGATGCAAAGACAGAATAGTTATACAGTCCCTCTCCCTTTTTGTATAGATGTTGAAAAGACAAAATAAATTATTTACGAGTTTTCCTATACCCTTTTTTCACTTTTATTTTCATAGATATCATCACATATATTTTAATTATATTATTATGGGAAAATGTTGAAGATGTCAAAGTGCTGAAGTTGTCATTCTTTTGCCTGTTCTAATCATATACTGATTTAATAATGATCATGGAACATCTCTTTGTCTATAAGTTGTGATGAGAATGTGCTGTACTTATACTTCAGAATAATCATACTCTGAATGTTTTCGTGATGGACTGTAGACTACTATTTCTATTACAGATACTGCTTACTGTAAGAATGCTGTGTCTAAAAGGTGGAACAAGTTTGACGACCATGAAGTGTTTGATATGTCTAGTTCTGATGTAAAGGTAAAGCAGATACTTTATCCAGATTTTTTTTTAATTCAATATGTACAAAAGTCAAGTGACATTAATAAGTAAAATAAGCTTTTTAAATACTTTTATAATAAAAAGATTATATAAATAAGTTTTCAGCTCATTTGAGAAGGCATTCTAGGATGAACGTGTATTTAAGAGTTTTAAATTATCATTATCTGAGAAATAAACATCATTTTCTTGTATAACACTATCAGCCTTATCTCAAGGAGGTGAACTCTGCTTAACAAAAAGATTGAAGTTTATTCTGTTGGTCACAACAGTTAAATAAATAAATTCAAGATTTAAAAAGTTTTAAGAATCTGGATTACACAATCTACCTATCTCAAGCAATAAGACTAATTCATATACTTTTTTTGTGCGGGACTATTGTTTCTATTGGTGATTAAATGACGTCAGAAGATGATATCTCACACTAACGGAAAGACTACAAATAGTAATGTTCCATCACCACTGGAGATACTAGTCTTGCACAAACGTTATCTGGTATTACATGGTACATGAATTATTCCTGTTTTAAAAAAATGCAAATTTGCTTTCTGTTGAATACTGCTGAATTTGCAATCTAATTAAAATCAGACTTGTAATTCAGCTCCAATCCAATACAGGACCTAACAATTCTCCGTTTGGGGTCATCTCAGCATGACCCCTGGCTTAGAATCAGAACATCTCCGGACATACTATATGTAGTCGTTTATACTTCCGAGAGAATCAACCACACTGAAGATTTTGTAGGCAACATGCTGATTGTCTAATCGTAGGGGTCATACTGAGATGACCCTGAACGGGGCATTGTTGGATCTTGTATTGGAGTGTATCGTTAGAGTATCTTAGTGGAGCAAATTACAAGTCTAATTTTAATTAGATTGGCTGATTTGAAACACTTTTGAATATATATATTCTCAATTTTAGATTGAAACTTTTTTTCTGTTTCAGACCTCTGCTGGTTTTGTGTTATTTTACACCACAGTAAACTTCACAGCACCTACCTATCGTCAACCATTTTGACAAGAGTAGATGATGTCATCAGTTTAAAGTGAAAACTGCACATTTATTTTGAAACAACAAAAAGTGAATGAACTGAACTGTAGCCCATTTGAAAGTCAAAACTATAGATTTGAAACATCAAAACATTAAATGAATTCTTTCATTTGAGCAAAAAAAACAAGAAAAAATATCCATTTTTTATCGACCATGTATAATTAAACATTTGGTTACCATCATGTTAGTATGATATACTTGTTGGTTGTATTGTCCTCATAGTAGAGAAATAGAACCTCGTTCAGCCCTGAAGACACATTTGAACTGTTCTAAAACTATAACTGGAACAGTTCATTATAAATGTTCAGGGGTAAATGACTTTATTAACTGTGTGTAATGACCACCCTTGGTAATATTAACTGTGGTAATACCTTAATTTGGGGGTATACTAATTGAAAAAAATAAATAAAAAAAATGATCAACTGATGGAACTTTGAGAACATGGGTGAATTATGTGAGAATTATGTACATCTGTATTACATATATATATTGGGTATGTGCATTAATAATATGTTGTACAAGTAACAGAAATTATGAGAGAAGAATTTACAGAAAGAGGGCAACAAAGTGAGAGACAGAGAGAGAAAAGTGTTACAGAGAGGTAGAAATTAATAGAGAGAAGAAGAAAGGTAAAAATAGAGAGAAAAGAGCTACATAGAGATAGAGAGAAAGGGAAAGCAAAGGAATGAAGAAGATTTCTGTCATCTATATTTATACTATAATGATATTCTTTTCGTGATCTCTCCTATATATCTGATAATGTTGTCCTGTGTGATTTGATGATTAATTAACATTGTGCTATTCTTTATTGGTTTATATATGATGTATTTCTTGTGTAATATCTTCCTTAATATTCCAGGGGCTATTATCTCTATCCTCATATCCACCCCTGTGATTAATTAACATTGTGCTATTCTTTATTGGTTTATATATGATGTATTTCTTGTGTAATATCTTCCTTAATATTCCAGGGGTTATTATCTCTATCCTCATATCCATCCCTGTGATTAATTAACATTGTGCTATTCTTTATTGGTTTATATATGATGCATTTCTTGTGTAATATCTTCCTTAATATTCCAGGGGTTATTATCTCTATCCTCATATCCATCCCTGAACTTTGTCAGGCTCTATATGCAATACAGATGAGACAGATAACTTAGAATAGTCCTTTGATGTACATCAAAAGAATCAATAGTGGTACAATGCAGGGCTTTGAAGTTGGGTGTTGTATCTTCAAAAGAAAACTACATGCCTGGGATTGGTCGTTATTTTTTTTCTAAAATGTCTTCACTTTTACTTTACTTTGACATAGTCCAAGGGTAGATATAATGAGAGTGATAGTAACCCCTGAAATATTGAGGATGGTCCAGGGGTGGATTTTAAACAAAAATGATAGTAACCCCTGATTGAGTCATGTGGGGAATGTAAAAAGTACAAACTGAAGTAAATTACCTGGTACAGTTTCTTTGTTACCTGTTTGACTAATTGCTGGACAATTACTAAGAAGTTAATCAAGGGATATAACTCATCATTATATGTTCTGTTTTTGTATTACCAATATTTCCTGATCACTCATATTGCTCTATGTTGACGGGTTTGGTTAAGTTGCATATTTGTAATACATTGTATAACTAAAATATTTTATTATTTAAATTGTTTTTGATTGTAAATAATTTGTGATATAATCATGTTGACAGGTTGTTGATAGCATAAGTTGTTTGTTTTTAAATCGTAGTTGATTTTAATCAATCATATTTATATCATAATTTATGTATTAATTTCAATGTATGATGTTTCAATTCATTGTATACATATGCTCATTATTTTAACTGTGTATCATAAAATTATTTCCCTTTGTTAGGTATGATTGTGAGATCATTATTTGTTGGCAAAACTTATGCTGTTTCCTGTGAAACTGACATTCTGCTCACAAACACAAGACGTCTTAATCCTACACCCACAAGTGCAAATAACTCTTATATTATCTATTTGTCTGTTTTCTCTTTGTTTTTCCTCTTATCCATGTGTCTATCTATCCATTTGCCTGTCTTTCTGGTTTTCCATCTGTTATCACTCTATGTGTCTGTTTTCTCGTTGTTTTCCCTCTCATGCATGTGTTTATCTATCCATTTGTCTGTCTTTCTGGTCGTCCATCTGTTTGTCTCTGTTATCTCTTTGTTTTTCCTCTCATCTATGTGTTCATCTATCCCTTTGTCCGTCTTTCTGGTCGTCCATCTGTTGTCACTCTTTCTGTTCCGATAGTTTTCCCTAAAGGTGGACTAAACTTATCATTCTAGTCAGATACCAAGATATTTCTATATTTCTAAATATCTTTTTTTTTATCTATCCATTAATAATAAAAAGACTAGCTATGAAAGATTGAGTGAAAGTGATGTTTTTGTTTTGTAACTTCAGAATTGAATTTCTGTACATACCCCTGGAAATCTTAACCAGATCTATTTTGAATCATTATAGTAACACCTATACATTGAATTACTTTGGCCTCTCGGTAGAAGTTTTAAAAAAGGTGTTTTACCCATTTACCGTATAGGATAGTCATGCCAAAATTTAAACTTAAAATGATAAATTTCATTTCAAGGAAAAAAATTTTTCAATACAACTGTAAGAATATCGATGATTCATATTGTTTATCTGATAAAATTTCTGTGACCAGCACAATATCCTGTGAAACCACAAAAAAAAATCTGTAAGGATACTGATGGCTATACTGTAAAGGCTGTCCCAGCAAAACATATATGGCACCCAGGGAAGGCACTTTAAAAAATAGTATGTGCCATGGTGGGTTCAAAATAAAATCACTTCTGTGCCAGGGTGGCGTTTCAATAAATCCCTTCTGTGGGTGGGTCTATCTGAAGCATTTGTAACCTTTTGAAATAAAATGCAAATTTTATGTTTTATAATGTTGCTCAGTCATCCTGACTACAAAAATACAAAAATAAATATTGAAAAAAATGTTAATTTCTGACAATATTTAATGTGTTGTTCATCTTCAATACAAAACAATTATTATATTTTCTTAGTATTTTGATATAATAATGATAGACTATTTATCTAAAACATATTATATTCATTCAAACTTGACAATGGTACAAGGAAACAATAGATTAGTTTTGGCAAAATAACAGATCTTTATTTAAATTCACTGGTATTAAGTCGAGGAAAAAGTTGCAATTCACAAGCTTAAGTGTGAATGTTCAGATGTCTACTTTTGCATTATGCTTGCGAAACACTTCAGTATGTTTAGAAGATTTTACGCTGGTTCTACAAGGATTGTACCCTTATACAAATTTAGTAGTAGATGCAGCATAACAAACAAAAGTTCACTGCACCATATACAGTGCAATTTTGTCCTAGGACTCTTTGGTGATGCTAGAAATCAAAATGTGTAAATCCAAATACTACAAATCGGAGTGAAATAAAAAATTTAATCGCTTCTATGCCATGGTCTTGTTCACAAAAAAATAGATATGTGTGTGGGTCAACAAAATTGAAAATCACTTCTATCGGTGGGTCTCCCAATTTCAAAGTGCCTTCCCCCCCTACCATATATGTTTTACTGGAACAGCCCTAGTGAGGTCATCTAGCTCTGGCAATTTTTTTTTCTAAAAGCTTTACATAAAATGTTAGACTAATTTATACTGTTTTTGGTTGTAATTACTTATATCTCTTGATCTCCACGCTTCTCCTTAAATCATCCACCCCTGAAAACACATTTAGGCTCATCTAAATCAAAGACTAGACCAGTCCATCATTAAAGTGAATAGTCGGGCAAAGAAAACCAGTCTAAATGCGTTCATTGGCCTTCCAAAAGTTCTCACATATTAATACGACGGTCAAGTTCTGCTTAGTTTCCCAGTTCTGACCATTAAAGTAAAGAAAAGTTGAAAGCATTGAAAGCGAGGCTGCGTGGAAATGTAACCACGGACATAGTGAGCCGGGAGGACGTTTTAGAATTTCCATACTTTAAATTAATTTCTTCGTACGCAGACAGATTTTGACGAGAGATTTTATTTTTCCATTTCATAAGAAATTATACTGGATACATTCACACCATTTTTACCGACTTTAGCTATCCTTGCCCGACAGTCCATCGTTAAGATTCAGGGGTGAATCAATTAAACTACAATATATTCTCTGTTCCCACCGGATTTGGTCAGATTTTGACGTAACAGAGCAGATTGATATGTACTTTGTATCATGATGTACACATCTTAACACTTTATACATATGTATGTAATCAGATTTTGTAAATTGTGATCATTTTTTGGATTTTGACTTTTTTTCAGGTATTGTGTATAAAAGTGATAATTGCAACAATTTTGTTGGTGTTGTAAATATATCCAGAACATAGGGACTTGGCACATTCTACAACTTACAGTCATTTACTTGTATAAATATGTGACTGTAGTGTTCTGGATTGGCTCCAAGTCCCTGTGATTGAGGAAATAAAGCAATATGTTAAATGGAAGCACCATATTGGACCCAATACAAATACTCCTGGGCCCAGTTTCATGAACATTCCTTAAAGGTTTTAAGGAATTCCTTAACTTAAAATTCTCTATAGGAAAGCATTACATATTTTAAGGAAGGCTCCTTAACTTAAGATTTTTCCTTAACTTTTGTAATGCTTTCCTATGGAGAATTTTAAGTAAAGGAATTCCTTAAAATTAAGGAATGTTCATGAAACTGGGTCCTGTCACTGTCAGCCCTCACAAATCAGTTTTGTGTCCTGTTAAAGCATACCTCTGTAATTCATGATGTGATAAACTGATGTTTGAGAAATTACATCATTTATGAAATTTGGGGAATTTGCAAACTGAATGAAATTAAATCCCTGTGAATATTGAGTACTCTACAGTAAATATATGAGCTGCATATGACTTTAAATTTTCTGAGTATTTTATTGAGTTCAATATGGTACCATTATTTTGTGAAATATTGTTTAATATATTTTATCAAATTAACGCATCGTCTTGTGGCCCAGAGATTGTTTTGTAAATGTTGAAGATATTTTGAGATGTAAATAATGATTTGCTTCTAGCATTATGCTGTGCTATTCAGATAAAAATAAAATCCACCATAACATGTAGAACTTTGTTGTTTTCATCTAATATTGTTGTATTGCCATACATCTATAGTGCTTTTATCCTTGTTTACCAGTTTATTCCGTCTAGTACATTACAGAGTTACCTCCCTTGCGGATAGGTATCGATTATTACGTCATTATTTTGTGAGTGCATCGCAATTCACGTCGTTTTCTCCAAAAAAAAAGTATGATGTTACACTCACAAACACATGATGTCAGAGTCAATACCTACCTGAAAGGGCAGATAACTCTGTAATATGCAAATACAGAATTCATAGGTTTGTGAACTACGGTTTCATTAGTTTAACATTCTTCAAAGATGCTCCACCGCCGGCAGAGCATAAACGATACACATCATTTAAACAATAATTGATGTTTTATCATGTATATATGTCTTATTAACACAAAAAAAATAATATAAAATAATTTTTTGGAGCATGCATAATCAGTACTTCATTCCATACAGGACATAGTGTAGTACCATGGAAATTTTTCCAGGATGCAATAAATTATTTTTAGTATTTTAATAAATATTTAAGTCAAATAAGAACTCAAATTTTCAATGGTGGTAATGGCATAGACTGGCCACTAGACCCTAAGTTATTGATATTACTTTCTTAGCAGAGTTCTTTACTAGATTATCTTCACCTAGTTTTAAAAACTTAGAATCAGACATGTAGTAGAGACAAAAATAAATCAGCCAAATTAAAGTGATTTGTTTTTCACTGGTGGTAGTAATGGTGTAAAGTAAGCAACTTTTGTAACTGAAGAATAATACTAATTCATTTGCTCCTGTTTTTGATAGAGAAAAATTACCATTTGTCAGCGATGGAGCATCTTTAACATCCAACAGTTAGTCATTTTAGGATGGGCTAGCAGTAAGTCTGCCCTGCATTGGATTCAAACTCACAACACATAGGTGCAGGCCTCCAGGTTTGTGGTAATATGTCGAGACATTTTATCCACTCTGCCAAGTCCTCACAGGTAGCTGGCATCCAGTAGAGTATGTTTACAACTTCGAAAATCAGATTTGACTCTTCGAAGCAAATCATATGCTTCGACTCTTCAAATTTCTGAGAAATGGTGATTTAACTGAAACTGCTAAAAGTCAAGGTCAACTGATTTCTAATTTTCAAAAAATGACATTACAGATTTTTAATTAAAAAAGTTAATTAGAAATTAATGTAATTGAGACTCTATCTCAGATGACCTATAAATGCCAGCATAAACTATGACTGGAAAACATGACATCCATGTGAATTTTGATAACAAAATGTAAAAAGGGTTTGAACATGGGACCCTCAGAAAGCAGGAAGCTCTACCATTGAGTTACCAACAGTCAATACTACAGATCAACCCAAACCAGAACCATTTTTTCTCCGACATGACAAGAAAAACATGAAATTTAGTAAAGTAATTATTCACCATGGAGATGTTGTGGATTCTTCAGCCTTTCCAACTTCGAAATAATTAACTGGTTATGAGTTGTGGAGTTATGCATACTCGCCATCTTTCAATTATGCACTGTTGCTTAATTTTCCCTATATATTTGTAACAGTAACAGAAAAATGCACAGCCAGACTTAGCCCAAGATATTCTGGCTGTGACACCAGACTTAGACATTATGACAGATAGATGTCTGGTGTAGGGCCAGAGCGCAGTGTGATATCAAAAGGTGTCTCCAATTAAAACTGACCTCCGAGAAGCCCCACTTACCGTGGTCTTTTCAACAAATGAATAATTTATCTACACAAATATAACAATCCGTCGAGATTAGAGGCAATTTGCATGTTATGAGAAAATGGCGACGATGACGAGGAAGATTTGAAGTTGCGTAAAGGAAACTACTGTATTGACATTATATAAAGTGCTTGCATGATAAAATGGATTGCTATTGGTAGATAAATTAAGTTAAGTTAAGTGACGCTTCTCGGTGGTAATGTTGTGCAAACAGAAGACCTGGCCGATACCAAAGGGTGTTCAACAGTTGGCGAGTTCCACCTTTTGATATAGCACTGCGCTCTTGCCCTACACCAGACATCTATCTGTCATTATTTTAATTCTGGTGTCAGGGCCAGAGTATCTCAGGCTAAGCCAGACTGGGATCCAGCTCTGTTACCCTCCAAACACTAGCCGGACTGGGATCAGGCCCTGGTACCCTCCAAACACTAGCCAGACTGGGATCCGGCCCTGGTACCCTCCAAACACTAGCCGACTGGGATCCGCCCTGGTACTCCAAACACTAGCCAGACTGGGATCCGGCCCAGGTACCCTCCAAACACTAGCCAGACTGGATCCGGCCCAGGTACCCTTCAAACACTAGCCAGACCGGCCCTGGTACCCTCCAAACACCTAGCCAGACTGGGATCCGGCCCTGGTACCCTCCAATTACTAGCCAGACTAGGATCCAGCCCTGGTACCCTTCAAACACTAGCCAGACTGGGATCTGGCCCTGGTACCCTCCAAACACTAGCCAGACTGGGATCCTGCCCTGGTACCCTCCAAACACTAGCCAGACTGGGATCCAGCCCTGGTACCCTCCAAACACTAGCCAGACTGGGATCCGGCCCAGGTACCCTCCAAACACTAGCCAAACTTGGATCCGGCCCAGGTACCCTCCAAACACTAGCCAGACTGGGATCCGGCCCTGGTACCCTCCAATTACTAGCCAGACTAGGATCCAGCCCTGGTACCCTCCAAACACTAGCCAGACTGGGATCCTGCCCTGGTACCCTCCAATTACTAGCCAGACTAGGATCCAGCCCTGGTACCCTCCAAACACTAGCCAGACTGGGATCTGGCCCTGGTACCCTCCAAACACTAGCCAAACTGGGATCCTGCCCTGGTACCCTCCAAACACTAGCCAGACTGGGATCCTGCCCTGGTACCCTCCAAACACTAGCCAGACTGGGATCCAGCCCTGGTACCCTCCAAACACTAGCCAGACTGGAATCTGGCCATGGTACCCTCCAAACACTAGCCGGAGTGCTCAGAGATACCTGGTCACTGGCCATCAACCTGAGTCATTATTTTACCTATCTTTTTTTTATTATTTTTCATTTAATTTAATTACCTGATTTTATTTATTTATTGATGGATTTAAACCGAGTTTAGTATAAAGAAACAATTTGTCTACCACCCAGCCCAGCTCATATTTGGAAATTTGTTGAAGCTTGATTAATTATCAAAATATCTGTTCTATATTTTTTTATATTATTTATGGTATTTTTCTTTATTCTGTAGTACTTGTCTATACATCATTATTTAGTGTTTTTCTATAGCGTATCTATCTGTTGACATTTGGTTACAATTAGATGGGGGACACACTGGGCTCTTAATCTGTAAAGTAATGAAATTATCTACGGCCATGTCACTAATCGTCTGCCGGTTTTCTTTCGTTTTATTGCCTCCCCCAAATGGCTTACATCAGTCTGGAATATCTGCCAGTGTTAACATATTCTATATTGCACACTGTCAACATTTACTTGTGGCCAAGTGTTATGTTCTAGTGTTTAAAAAAGTTATTGTCAATTTTGGTAACCAGAGTCCACCGCTCCTGCAAAGGTGAGGGGATCTCCTGCAGGGCTCCTGCATGTTTGGTATTAAAGGGCACAAAAATGAAGCTCGATGAGTTCAGGTATTAGCTGGTTTGAATGAAAGAGTTCAGGTGTTTGCAGGTTTGAATGACAGAATTCAGGTGTTTGCAGGTTTGGATTATTGTTTACCGTAAGTGCATGTTTCTATGCTAGGGAGAGCCGGGTGGTTATCCTGTGAACTGCAACTGTATACTGTAAATGCTATTGTTGCTGAAAACAAGTGAAACTTTATGACGGCATTGAATTGTGCTTTACTCGACGACCAACTCTACTTTATTAAAACTCGGGTGTTGTGGCGGATGCCTGACGCTACCTTAGAAGGCATCTACCAAGGGCTGCGTGCTGGGAATACGTATACACATAACCCTACAGTTTTTCACTACAAATAATTTTTGTGAATCATTAAAAATTTTGGTTTAAAAAAACAAGGACGTAAAAGTCACACTGTGTTTTGGTTAAGTACGGCACAGGAGCTTTTGTGTTTGTGCACTGACCGTCAGGTTGGGCGACGACTGATTTTCCTTTGATATCTGCCGGCGCAGCCTTTGATGTAGCTTGCGGGTGCAAGGGTTACCGTCTTACTTTATGAAGCGTGCTGTCATTTTATGAGCTGTCGTATTTTTTTAACAAAAATTTAAGACATTTCTTCTAAATCTTCCGTCCTTATAGCAAGTACTAAACGTTGTGAAATTTAATTAACTTTAAATTGTTGTTTTGTTTAACTCACTAATACAAGCATTTGTTGAGAAAAACGGTTTTTATTCCCGGTTCATAGACGTCTCGCGCGGTGTTTATTAGTGTAAAGAGACAATGATGCATACTTCTCACTTATAAATCCTTGATAAAAGTAATCTGCCTGATTTTTTTTTTTTTTATTCTTTTTTTTTTTAGATAAAATATCATAATTCAATAAAAATAAAAATAGAAAAATAGACAACTCTAAATGATTTCTTACTCGAAACAGTAGATATACCACGAGTAGTATATTAACATAATCGACCAAGGCTAGGCAAGTTTCTGTTATGTTTACTGTAGCCTATTTGACGTCACACCCTGAGCAAGATAAGCCGATTTGTCAAGATATTCTACTCAGCGAAATTGGGAAAAATACCGATGAAATTTCGCTTGTTGGTGTATTTTAGATATAAAAATCAAATCGCGTCAGAAAACACCGATAATTTATGCGAAAAACATACATTTTAAGGCTTACAACTAACACCTATTTGGACAAAGCGCAAGTGCTGACCTCTTGGTTGACCCGGAAGCATAGCGTGTTTACATGTTTTCCCGCAGCGGTTTTGAAATGTAACGCGCGTTTTCATTGGTCAATAGAATGACGTACGGGAGTTCCAGAATATTGTGTTGGTGTTTGCTGAATGGAGTTCCGAACAGAGAATCCCAATCTAAATCTATGAAAATCAAGATCATCTGTTTGCTCTTTGCAGGTAAGTGTTGATTTTGGTGATATTTTATCAGTATTTTTCATGATGAACCTATAATTTATATAGAAGAAAGTCCAAATACCATATTATTTGTTTTCAAGTGGAGGGAAAATCCCGATACCAATCTATCAACCTTGGCCCGAAGTTGTCCTATTTTAGCAGTAATATTTTTCTCTGTACAAGTGAAACTGTAATATCACATTCTTCCTCTTTGCGTACACGAAATCAAATGATGTTCTGGTCAATCTATGCAAGGTTTCTATGAAAATTCATGCGATAGATTCTGTGAAAATTGATAAAAACTATCGAACATTTTTGGGTTGAAATAATGGACTCGTCCACTCAGCTGTCTGCTTGCGGTTTACGGTAGCTAGATATTTCTAGTCGTTCTGCATTGATTTATTCATATTTTTTTCCATTTTTGTTGGCGACACAATCTTGAAATGCAATGGTAGAAATTGCCTTTGATCTAGGTTCGTCTATGCCATGGTAATGCCTCTAAAGACGAATTGAAATGCACTGTTTTACACCTTGCAGTGTTTTGACCCTCATGTCGAGTTGGTTCGAAGAAAAATCGCTCTGGTGCTTAATTTACTCGTTCGAACTTCATAAAATTTATGCAATAGTACGTATAATATATCGGGGCAACATAATATACCAATTATTCTATGTTTAGATGGCATCCAAGTTTCAAAATACTCGAATTTCTGTATTAGCGGGAAGGTAGACATTTTTGTGTATCAAGCTTAAGACGATTCCATTTTGAAAAGTTGTGTAGGTGAAACAGGTTCTCTATGAAGAGCTTGTTTACGGTAAACTGTGAGTCATGTCATAGCATTACAGCTATTGGACGTTTGAAATATTTTTGCTACTTGATACGAGTTTTAAAAGGAGAAGGACCATGATTATGTGGGGAATAATTTCTGCTAGTTGTCACTGATATAATGATTGTTATTGTAACAATGTTTTGCCATAATTTACAGCAATCTGAAAGAGTAATCAATTTATGTAGTCAAGTGATGCTGTACTAACTATTTTGAAGACTGTATCAAGAGATAAGTTTTAACCTTTGTTTGCACATTCATGATGGTGACATGAACGTATGTAAACTACAGTACTATTGAAAGAATCGGTTAATTCTGAACAGAACTTGCACAGAAGTATTTACTATGAGGATTTCAAGATAGATACAAACATGAGTAATGAACAATTTACCGTTGAGTAGTCCCACCTTCCGATGATTGTTACATCACTAATATCGTGAATTATGGATGTCACAATTGATGGGGGGAAAAGGGGGGCGGTGGCCACTCAACAGTTAATCATACTATAATGATGTCATTTTGATCTGGAAACCCTTAAATGAAGCATTTTCTAATTTTGTTGCCACATTTAGGAGGTGCCCACCCATGCAGATAGAAATGAAAATTGACGTCATCATTTGCAAAGTTGATGTGTTGAACAAATTAAGGAATTTGGTCATAACATATTTGTTGCAAACGTCATCACAGATGAAATTAGTGTGCAGATGTCCTTTTCATCTGTTATGTTATCAGGGAAATATTATCATTATGACTTGATGCTTGAAATGTTCAATATCTATACATGTAGTATAGTATTACTCGCATAGTGATTACATGACAACAAGGAAAATTTTGTCTCATGAATAATTATTGACGAATAAAATCCAAATTTGAGAAAATAAGAATTGCTTGATAATAAATAGATTAGTTAAAAGGTGTTGTTTAAAGTGACTGCAGCTTCTTATCTTTTTGACTTCGAGCAAATATATTAGTCAGGTGCAATGGTGCGTTGTTTAGTAAAGTAACCACTTGATGTCATAAACATCTCTTATTTCCTCCTCTAATTGGATAAGTGATACCTGTAATATACACAATGATTAGTTATTAGTTTGCAGTTTTAAAATTGGCAATGGTGATGATGTCTTTTCAGGAAGTGGATCCCAGAATACTGAGTAAGAGCTTACCATCTCACAATAAGCCACCTGTTTTTGGTGGTAAACACAATATAGCTGACCGTTCAGAGTGGCCATGATGCAGCGCCGCTTGGACGAGCAGGTAATTATAAGTGTCTTAAAAGATATAATAATGTGTACTGAATATTGGTTCTGCATGGAAACAAAATTGATCAATTTTTCCCTATCTTCAATCTCAAGCATGAATATACTGCAGCCTCCCAAAACATTGACATTCAGACATTGCAACTCATTGCACGCATGGGAGGGCAGCTACGACACTGCATGTTAATGTAATAAACCAAACAATTTCATGCATCAATTTCAAGTTTCTTGTCAGATGAAATTTCGCCAATGAAAATGGCAGGGGAGGCAAAATAATGAACAGTGCTTTCTTATATCATATAATATTAAGGATTTAAGAAGTGTATAAAGGATGTCCTCTTCAATATCCAGACAAAGTGACAGATAGTTCTATTCTATTCACCATTATTAAATATTGAAATATGGCTGTCCTTTTTTAGAGTTTTTTCGTCCACAACTTTCCTAATAAGCATCCTCTTTTGTTACAATTTTATAAGCTCTCTGGTAATTAGATTTTGATAATAAAATTCCTATAATGTATTTAAATTGATATGGTTTTGTTTTGACAGCCTCGCCGAGTGAATCCTAGTGAACCCCAGTACCCACGAGTGTTGGCCCCGTCCGCCCAGAGATTTGGCGATGTGGGCGGGAATGGTCCAGCTGGTACGACTGGAACAGACAACATGCCGACAACACTACAGTACCCAATGGGCAACTTCCCGTGAGTATACCTCATCATTCTCGGCTAGAGATATTTGAATATGTGTGTAGTATAATGTGACTGTGAGCACTGTTTGTAAATCTTTTGTTTTGACGAAGAGGAGAGCATCTAGTAGATTGCAGAGGTTTCAATATTATTTTGCCAGTTTAACCTAGCTGTGGTACTGTCTGATTTAAGCTTAATTACATTAGATAGCATACAGATAATATAAAAGATAATGAAACCCCCGAGACTAAATTTGGTCTTCTATATTTGATTATTTGGCCAAAATTTCCAAGAATGTTGATCAATTGACTGAAAATTGTGTGAAGGCTGGACTTATTCCAGAGTTCGCACAGGCTTGAAAAGGCCTGGAATTTTGAGTGTCTGCCTTGAAAGGCCTTGAAATTGATATATGGCCTTGAAATGCCTTGAAAAATGGTCGTATAGCCTTGAAAACATAATTATAGGCCTTGAATTTACTTAATCTATCACAGACACCTTCTAATTTTGGTGATTAATTGCAGAAAAATCGTTAAAAAAATCTTAACCCTTACATGTACCAAGCTTATCACGGCATATTGACAAGAAAATTAAAATGACGTTGTGGAGTCTCTAGAATGTACCACCTGTTATCGATAATATGATACTCGGAACACATCTGGTTTTATCACTATTTAATTAGAGAAGAATCAGGGTCTTCTGTGGGTTTGTTATTTATGAGGGGTTAACTGAGCTGGATCAGTTAGCATCACTTGCCGGCTACAAGAACATGGCGGGGAGTCTGGCAGGTGAGGACAATAATGATGACTGCATTTTGATATATTAAATTCTGACAGTGAATTGGATTAGTTTAATGGTTTTCTTTAGATATTGTTCAAGGAAATTTATAGGTTAAAGATCGACAGTTTGAGATGGTAAAATCATAGTTAAATATCGGTATTTTGAGACGGTACAATCTTCAAAAGATTGGGACCTTCTTACAGATGTTAAGATAGGCTGAGGAGGGATGGTTATGAGTTAGATATAGCGATGTATGGGAAAGTAGAGGAATTGAAGCATCTGTAATGTCAATCTTGTTCTAGCAAATTAAAGTTATAACGAAAGACTAAGAGTATGGCTTTCTAGTTTTTATTTGACAATGATGTGATGGTTAGATTGAAATTTCTCAGGTAATTTGTTTACTTTAAAATGTCTGAAAATTCATTAGATATCATCAATATAAAGGATTAATGTGAAAAGAATGAAAGAAACATTTTTATTTCCTTGTCAATATGAAATTCTTATGCTTATAATATGGCTATAAATGCCTTGAATTTTATCATCAAAAGCCTTGAAAAGCCTTGAATTTCATATCTTGATTTCTGTATGAACCTTGTAGTCAATAGGTGGGGGAAAAAAAGACATTGAAAAAAAAAATGTGAAATGAAAAAAAAAAAATGTGAAAAGGTTGACATTTAATTGCAAATATTTGTCAATGAACTTTGGTTGAAATTGATAAGGAAACAACAAGACTGTTGAAACAATATGATAAATAAGAACACAGGAATCAAATTAAATAAAGGTAATGTTTGTCTGTTTTAGTGTGAACCAGAATGCACTGCCGCATTCCTCCCCGATGCACCACGCTGCTCACCACAGTGTTCAGCCACCAGCACCGCAAGCGGCTCACCCTGCAGCACAGGTCCATCAGGCTCCGTCACAGGTAAAATTGCAGGATTTGTCAGAAAGCTCCTTAGTGCTGGACTTCATTGAGGCCAGACACCAAATTTTATTTCCTCTCCAAAAAAATGGCAATTATAAAAAAAAATTAATATAAGATTCTTCCTATTTTGGTGAAGATATAGATGGTATATAACTATATATGATTTTAATGAAATTTCACAGGTAAGTTTATGCAAGAGATGCTACAGTTAAAATTTTCTTCTTTTTTTTTCCATGTTGATGCACTTTGGTCCAAGTGTTTTACAATAATTACTAAATGATGCTTTGGTTATTGGCAATCATTTTCATAATCCTTGTATGCAAAGCTTTTAAAAAAAATCTAGACAGTTGTCAGATCTAACACTGCAAATATAACAAACTTCTGTATGATAATGACAAACTTTGGAATAGTCAGTTTACAATACTTTACATGTTTCCAAGTTTTCCCCAATTCAGGATGGAAAGGCCTAAAATGTGATGGAAAATGTTTTTATTTTGAATTTATATCCTGATTTTGAATGGCTTTTCCCCCGTAGGCTGACAGACATCATGCCACCATTGCATCTGATATGAAACTTGACCTGGTAAGTGTTGTCTGTACTTTGTTACTGTTGTTGGATCTCATCACTTTTTCTGTGGAATCCAACACCAGCGACTTATTCTATCTATCACTCTCTCCTGTTAAATTCTGTTTTCCAGAGTTCAGAAAATTTTCTTTCTGGCTGACGTTGGGGAAAACTTTTTAAATGACAAAGCTTCCTAGGAAAACACAACATCCACCTCAGATCTGTAGAGATTTAACAAAGTATCAGATAGATGAATTAAAATTTAACTTTTAAATTCTAGATAGAATATCAATATCAAGATTTTAAGAACAAGAAAAATCTGGTACCTCATCATGACTCACCAAAGTTTATGTCCTCAAGTCTAGGTTTTCATGAATTTTCATGGCTTTATTTTCTAAGAAAAAAACCCCCATAAGAATGGCATTGTATAATGATTAATTCCATAATCAAACTTAAACAAATGCCTTGTCTTATCTTATGTTATTGAAATAATAAGACTAATGGGGCAAGACATTTTCTTTATCCACAAAGAACTCTGTATTAGTTCAAAGTGACATTAGCAGTCCATTGACCATCAAAGCTTTTATAGAAATGAGCAAAAAATTCTTTCTTTTTTTAAGAATATCTCAAATTGCCAAATGAAAATGCTGGCAAAGTACTGACTTTACATAAAACCCTTTCTATTAAGATTTCTGATGTTGGTTGTCATCAGGCGGCTGTGAGTCAGGGGCAGCAGCAACAGCAGCAGTTTCAGCGTCTCAAAGTAGAGGATGCTTTGTCTTACCTAGATCAGGTCAAACTCCAGTTCGGTAACCAGCCCCAGGTCTACAACGATTTCCTGGACATCATGAAGGAGTTCAAGTCGCAAACGTAAGCCCTGTGGATGTTGGTTGTTGTCATAACTAACATGCTTGATGCCAATTTTGGAAAGTGGAAGTGAGATGCAAAGCATCTCTGTTAGATGGCTTTTCTCAAAATATTCAAATATTTCAACTTCTGTGTTTTATGCATGTTCCTTCGGATAAGACAGTGAACAATTGGTTTCTGCCTGTACATGATTGGGCAATCTGTATATTGGTAAGGTCAGTAGTACAGGCAAAGAGAAAAGTATGTCTTACCGGATAAGTTGTACCGTATCTTGTACAACTCCCATACTCCGGGCCTATACATTTTATGCAAACTAGATCAAATTGACATCATTATCCCGATAACTGAGGCTGTGGATAGAACGCAAGGTGTTAGAATACAATGTATGTCTTTTGGAATGGATGGAAAATGCACTGTTCTATATCAATTGGAAATTGGACCAAACTTTGTTAGCTTACCAGTCAAAAAGATATACAGCCAACTTCTATTTGAGTTTTAGATTGGTATTTTATTTACTGTAAAGTAACTTAATTTCATATCGACTTAATTCCACAGTTTCATGCCTACTGTATTTGACACAATAAATGCCCAAGATGTTTGGAAAACTAAAAAAAAAATAAAGATGAAAAGGTGCTTTAAATGAAACAAAATTATTGCAAACCTATTTAGTTTTGATAGTTTTTGTCTTTATTTATGCTCGGGCAATTGAAATTGAAGCCTGAAGAGTGGGAGAGACGCTTTTTAGGTCAAATAAGGAAATTGCTTTTCACCGCGATTTGATTTTGCAACTTAGTGTCGTTAAAAGATGATTTCATATCAGCTGATCTTAAAATTCTGTAAAGGTTTCGGTATAGCCAGTGCTTGGAGTTTCCAAATTTGACTGTCCTCGAAATCATATTTGGCATTGAAATGAATTTTTTCTCAAGATAATATAAAACCAAAAGTCACGCCTGTACATGACTGGCCTATCTGTATATTGGTAAGGTCAGTAGTACAGGCAAAGAGAAAAGTGTGTCCTACCGGATAAGTTGTACCGTATCTCGTACAACTCTCATACTCAGGGCCTATACACTAGAAAAAAACTCTGTGATGTCATTAAATCTATATGAAGTCCATAAATTGTATCCAAATATGATATTTACAGTCCCATGTTATTCTACAGAACTTACTTCAATGTTGAAATGTGAGCAGTGTCCGTCTCTTTAATCTTTAATTAATGCACTAGTCTCCTATAAACTTCTATTGAATAAGTCAATCATTTGGGTTAAACAAATTCTTTAGTGTACAGTGTACCACTCAAATAAGGAAACTGCTTTACAGCGATTTGATTTTGCAACTTAATGTCATTAAAAGATGATTTCATATCAGCTGATCTTAAAATTCTGTAAAGGTTTCGGTATAGCCAGTACTTGGAGTTTTCAAATTTGACTGTCCTCGAAATCATATTTGGCATTGAAATGAACTTTTTCTCAAGATAATATAAAAACAAAAGTCACGCCTGTACATGACTGGGCTATCTGTATATTGGTAAGGTCAGTAGTACAGGCAAAGAGAAAAGTGTGTCCTACCGGATAAGTTGTACCGTATCTCGTACAACTCTCATACTCAGGGCCTATACACTAAAAAAAATCTCTGTGATGTCATTAAATCCATATGAAGTCCATAAATTGTATCCAAATATGATATTTACAGTCCCATGTTATTCTACAGAACTTACTTCAATGTTGAAATGTGAGCAGTGTCCGTCTCTTTAATCTTTAATTAATGCACTAGTCTTATATAAACTTCTATTAAATTAGTCAATCATTTGGGGGGGGGGAATCTTTAGTGTACAGTGTACCACTCAATACTAATCTTTTCAATCCAATATTTCAGGATTGACACTCCAGGTGTCATCAACCGTGTATCTAACCTGTTCAAGGGCCATCCCGACCTTATTGTGGGCTTTAACACATTCCTTCCCCCGGGCTACAAGATTGAAGTTCAGGCTAACGAGATCAGCGTCCACCAGCCTGGCCAAGCCACAGTGCTTATCCCGACTTCGGCTCCGATCATGCCACAGATCCCAGTCAGTAGAACAACAAATTAGTGTTTTAGAGAATTGATTAGACGAATGTAGATTGAAATTTTTTTTTTTTTAATTTGAAGGAAAAAACTACACTCGTCTAATCCAATAACCATCTAACACCAAACCCTATTATATATATTCCAAGCGAAGTAATTTACATTTTCCATTTTAAGCAATAAGTGTTATATCGAAGTTATTTTCTTTACTTGTTTTGTTTCCATAAGGGCTGTTCCAGCAAAACATATATGGCACCCAGGGAAGGCACTTTAAAAAATAGTATGTGCCATGGTGGGTTCAAAATAAAATCAATTCTGTGCCAGGGTGACGTTTCAATAAAATCACTTCTGTGGGTGGGTCGATCTGAAGCATTTGTAACCTCTTGAAATAAAATGCAAAATTTGTGTTTTATAATGTTTCTGTCAGTCATCCTGACTACAAAAATAATTTATTTAAAACATATTATATTCAATCAAACTTGGCAATGGTACAGAGAAACAGTTTTGGTAAAATACATTTGTCATCAATAGATCTTTATTTAGATTCACTGGTATTAAGTCGAGGAAAAAGTGGCATTTCACAAGCTAAGTGTGAATGTCCAGATGTCTACGTATACTCTTGCATTACCCTTGTGCAACACTTCGGTATCTTTAACAGATTTTCCACTAGTTCTAGGAAGATTGTACCTTTGTACAAATTTAGTTATAGATGCAGCAGATCAAACAATAGTTCACTGCACCATAAACAGCGCAATTTTGTCCAAGGACTCTTCAGTGATGCTAGAAATTAAAATATGTAAATAAAAAAAGATGTTGGAACAAAACAAAAAAATTAAATCGCTTCTATGCCATAGTCTCGTTCACAAAAAAGGAGATATGTGGAGGGGTCAACAAAATTGAAAATCACTTCTATCTGTGGGTCTCCCAATTTCAAAGTGCCTTCCGCCCCCTACCATATATGTTTTTCTGGAACAGCCTTAACTACGTTTACAGCTGGGGAAAAAACATTCTTTGACAATGAATAATTTGTTCTGAAGTGATTTATGTTTGAAAGTTTGAAACAAACTATTTTTCATTGTTTCTTTCTGATTCTTCCAGTAATTTATTAATAAGCAAAAATAAAAATATTTTAATAAAAAAAAAATCAAGATATTAATACTGAGATTTTCTCTATGGAAAAAAACTAACAGTAGGTATATGATTGATTACAGAAGCCACCTCCTCCAGCCCACATGCCAAGTACACCAACACACAGCTCCTCATCCTCCTCACATCACTCCTATCATCAGTCTCCTCATCGAAGTCAGGACCCTCCCACTGCCCCTCCTCCACCCGCCCAGATCAGTCAGCCCCCACCCCAACCTCCACCACAGCAGCAGCAACAGGCAGGGCAGCCGGTCGAGTTCAACCACGCCATCAACTATGTCAACAAGATTAAGGTAAGTCTGCCCTTTGTATATGCCACATAATCAACTATCACTCGATGATTTCAGGGGATTGTACATTTTGAATTTGCAGAAAAGAGTTTGTTTACATCTTTCTTGAAACATATTTTAGAGAGTTTGTTTATTTTGGAAAATATTTATATAAAGTTTGGAAAGTACTGTACAGCAAAATTTCTCTTGAGAAAAGGGGCCTTTATTTGGCCCCAAATGTACCTAAAAAGTCACGGTATAGAAGAGTAAATATATTTTATTAATATACACGTCATACAAAAATGTGATTGCCAGAACTAGTTTTCCTTTCAAAGCATCCATAGATTACAAATATTGTGGAAAAATTTTTTAATCCTAACAAACTTACTACATTGCTATACAACTACATCAATAAGATTGAAATAGGCTGCCCCTTCATATAAGCTACATTATCAACTATTCAAAGCATCTTGACTCTGTGTGTAGAAGTGTAAATACCTCAACGAGGTCTATCTGATGAACTGAAATCAAACTTATTCTTAAAAATGTAGTTCATCCTCAGGGAGTTGTGTCCCCTTAACTAGTCAGTCTTCATACAAATCTTGACTGGTGTAAAATCATTGTTTGCAATTTTGAAAATTTGAAATCTTAATGTTATACATAAGGTAAATAAATTATGGTAAACTTGTTGTATCACTATTTTCAGAATTTTTGAAAAAAATTTCATTGAAGCACGATACAGAAATAAGTAGGGTAGACCTGGTGTATGTCACATATAAAATATAGATGGAATAAATCCACTTTGCAATCATTTGAGTAGAATTTTTGAGCAAGAGAATATTTAAAAGTGAGTTTTATGAATTCATTCTAATTTCAATTTTCAGAATCGATTCCAAGGACAGCCAGAGATTTACAAAGCTTTCCTGGAGATATTACACACTTACCAAAAGGAACAAAGAAATCTTAAAGAGGTGTGTTTTGTCTTCTGTTGTAAATTTCCATCAATTTATTAATAGAAAGAAATCCTAGCTGATTCAGAATAAGCAAACTGTTAAGTTTAACAAAGAGGCAAATAATGTTGATTTTGTAGCCAACTAGTTTGCTGTTATCAGTATGTGACAGGGTGTGTTGTGCTTGATATATGTCTGTGGTGGCATGCTGCATAGAGATAGCTAATAAACAGGGCAAAAGTTTCACTAAAACAAAAACAAAGCAAACACTGTAGTCTCCCAAAATATGCATGCACTTCACACACTTCATACACAGAAGGCTGTCCTTAAAGGACCCTACAGTTTAAATTTACGTCCTATTAACAGGACAATCGCCCGTGTATCAATAGGGCAATATTCTAGTTAGCCATACAACTGTTGCCAGTCCCAACCTTCTGCTTATGAGTGTATTTTCTTATAAGGATTATGTCGCCTGGGATCAAACATTTGAAATGGTTACAGATGGATTGATACTGGAAATGAGTCCAAACTTATGAATTTGCTGTAGATGTAATTTATTTAGTACAGATAGTTGGTTACAATGTAATAAAAAGTCCACTAAAAGAGTCTGCTAAAAAGCTCTCTTGGGGCATTACAAGAAATTGTGATCAAGAAGATTTCTTTAAATTTTTAAGGGACTAGTACCTACTGGATACAAGCCTCTGACTGAAGCAGAAGTATATTCACAAGTTGCCAAGCTTTTCCAAAACCAAGAGGATTTACTGGCGGAATTTGGCCAGTTCCTGCCAGACGCTAACGGCTCGTCTTACCCTGGCTATGTAAGTTATGTAGGTGTCGTTCTTTCATCATTCATACCTAATTTTGCTGAAAACTAACACTGGTGTATCGGGGTTGTGTAGTTTCTGGATTCTATCTATTAATCATTCCATCAAAGAACTACATGCCTGAACTCTGTTGTCACTCTGATTTCATTACTTAATCCTTCTTCAATGAATGTACTTTTAAGCTGGTCGTCCTTATCATTAAGTTAATCAATTCTACTCCTCAATCATTTCCATCAATAGATCAAATCAATAGATAAGTGTTGTTTAGGTTGTGTTTGTCTGAAGAGTGGTTTTTTTTTCTCAGGACTTCATTTCTTCAAAGAAAAATGTTGTCACAACTGTATAGTTGTTTAAATTGAAGTTGTCTCTCTGGGGTTCATTCTTGAAAATGAAAAATGTTGTCACAACTGTATAGTTGTTTAAATTGAAGTTGCCTCTCTGGGGTTCATTCTTGAAAGAATAAAATGTTGTCAGTGCTGTAAACTTATCAAAAGGTCATCCTATCTGCTTTCATTTCTCAATTATTCCATCAATATATAATTGTATGCTTTTTCCGCACTATATTGTTCCTCAGGATTTCATTTCGTAATTATTTCATCAATAGATAGTGTTGTTAAGGTGGCACTCTGGTTTCATTTCATAACAATTCTACAGAAATAGAAGAAAATTATTGTGTATTGTTACCAAGCTTTATCCTTGTCTATTTGGATTTCAATTCTTTACCACAACATAAAAAACTTTTATCCTTGATCATTTGTTAGTTATCACTGATAACTGTGTTGTTACATGGTAACATTTGACTTACAGCTGAACATGCTACAAGGTGACTCAGCCCTGGGTGTAAGGAATGACCACTCCTCTACAGTGAAGAAGCCAGGCATGGGGAACAAAAACCAGAATAAGTCGAACAGTTCTCACCGCCGACCATCAAGTGGTCAGCAACCACCTGCTAAGGTCAGTGTTAGGGGATTAAAGTAGAAAACTTCACTGTATCATGATCATGTATTGTTTCAGTGTATTGCCAATACCTATTGTATAATCGTAGCTTTTCAAATACCCAGTCCGTAATACACTACAGCACTGTGTAACAAAGAGACTAAGAAATTTGCTTTGTTATAAGCATAGTTCATTATACACATATTGTAAACATCTTTAAGAACCATGACGGGGGACGAAGTTCACTTCGTTATAATCATGAATTTGTTGTTGTAAACACGTTTTACTGTATGTTTAGAAGCCCACATTCATACATTGTTATATTTCTCTGTTTACAGAAGGCCAAGACAGGTACACTGAAGGATATATCTCTAGCAGAGGCCGGCAGATATGGAACTCTTAATGAATTTGCTTTCTTTGACAAGGTATGTTAGATTTTAAAAAAAAAAATGTTTTAATATGTGAAGGGATGGGGAAGAAGAAAGGCAAAGAGAGGAAAGAATTTAACAATTTGTGAAATAAAATACCAGTTGCTCTGTTGAGCGGAAATATTGTCCAATTTGTGAGTAAAAATGAGAAAACAATTCAAACTTGCCATTATAAGTTGATTTACACACCCCAAAAGTATTATTAAATTTTAAATGCTAGATATTTGCTAGTGTTATCAGATGTAAATAAAATTACCATGAATTGTTTGTTCCAGGTTCGCAGAGCCTTGCGGCACCAGGAGGTGTACGAAAATTTCCTGCGGTGTTTAGTGCTCTTTAATCAGGAAGTGATTTCTCGCTCCGAACTTGTTCAACTAGTGCAAACTTTCTTAATGTAAGTTTCTTACTCGCAGTAAGCTGACAGGCTTTTAATGTCAATTTTTCATTCTCCATGAATTAATAGTAATATAGTGTGTTCTTAATTAATCTCTTAAACCATATTACATGGATATGGAGGGTTTATTGGTGAAACTATGAAATGAACTGAAAATATTCATCATACAAGTTAGTAATTGCTGAATTGAGTGATATCCTACAGCAATGTCTGTGTGGTAATATTGTCTGTGAATTTGCTGTTTTGGATCATTTAGGGCTAAGCTTTAAGATTAAAAAAATTCACTTGTTTATTATGCTTAGGATTTGGTGCAAAAACTTCTGAGAATAATCCTTAATAAAACCATATTTTAGGTTTGGCTCCAATAGTGTTAGTCATGACTGAAAAATAAATGAAATTAAAAGTAAACATATGCTATGTAAATACAAATTTTATTGCTCTCTGACAGAAAATTTCCCGAGCTTTATAAATGGTTCAAGGATTTCCTTGGTTACAAGGAATCTGGAGGTACAATAGAGGCTGTTCCCTCAGGGGCCACAGCAGAGAAGAGAATATCTGGGGACCTTGCAATGGAAATAGGTATATTAATCAAAATATTTGGATAGTAAAAAAGCTGAAAGTGCAGTGTAATTTTGATAGAAAGGTTGTAGAGATTTTCTTGGCAAAATTGCCCAAAATGTATTTATATTGGCTTGATCAGTCATCTTTGGTAAAATAATGTGTAATTTACTTGAACTTTAGGGTTAGACTTAGCACATGCTGTGTGTAGTATTTATGTGATATTTGAATGATATGATTCTAAATGTTTAATGTAATGTCTTAACATTTTGTAGACTATGCCACATGTAAGCGATATGGTGCGAGCTACCGAGCCCTACCAAAGTCCTATCTCCAACCCAAGTGTACAGGTCGCACGGCTCTGTGTCGTGAGGTAAGTTGAACATCAAATTTTAGAACAAAATACATCTTTGAATATTGGAATGATGAATACGACAATCGCAATTGTTACTATAATAGCAACATCTATACAGAACTTGTAATCAGATCTCTCTTGTCTTGTTCTGCATGGCTAACTTGTACTTTATTTTTTACATGGTGAGAGATAAAATCAAACAATAAAATAGAATAAAACATTTTATCTTTGTAGGTATTAAATGACACATGGGTTTCCTTTCCGTCGTGGTCTGAGGACTCAACTTTTGTGACGTCGCGGAAAACCCAGTACGAGGAGCACATCTACAGATGTGAGGATGAGAGATTTGAGGTAAGGCAATTATTTAAACAGTAGTTATACCAAATTTTATCAAAAGAACTCGGAACATAAGTATACAAGTATTGATGAATTTGCTGCTAAAACAGCTTGAATTAGTGGAATGCTTTTTCATTGATTTTGGATTTATCCTAAATTGTTTAAATCAACTATGCTTCACCTTAAAATGATTAAACATGTCATCATCCCTGAATTGTTTAGTATATTAAAACAAACTAAAGTTGTAAATTTGAATACTAAAGGCTGCATCTATTGGAGAGAGAGAAATAAAGTAATAAAAGTTTGGTTTAACTTCTATAAAACCTATAGCTTGAGTTTTCCAAAAATAAAATTAAGATAAAATTGTTTGTCATTTCAGTTGGATATTGTAGTGGAGTCCAATCTCAATACGATACGGATCCTCGAGGCGGTCCAGAAGAAAATGTCTCGAATGTCGTCAGAGGAGGCAGCTAAATTCCGTCTGGACAACTCGTTAGGAGGGTCATCAGAGGTTCTCCATCGTAAATCTATACAACGGTAAGACTGCTGTAAATTAAACTTCCTTTAACAACTTCTAAATTTCGCGATTTTCATTTCCAAAACAAGTTCATAAAAGGTTAAAATTTTCGGATTGAAAAATTTGATGGAAATTCCTATAAATGTAAATAAAACTATTTTTTTGGATAAAGTTAGTAATATGCACAGATAAACTTTGGTGAATTTCTTGGATCGCAAAATTTATAAAATGAAATCTCGCTTGAAGAAAAGTTGGTTTAGAGGATTCAATATCTATTAGGTACATCAACATGACAATGTGTGGTATTATTAGAAAAACGCTAAAATATATATGTTTATAGTGTTGAACGATACCACATAAAGTTGATAGAGATGAAAATTGTGAAACGTTGTGTTGGACAAGAGATGAAAATGGTGTCAAGATGAGTTTGTAATTATGAAACGTTGTGTTCGACAGGATATATGGTGACAAGGCTCCAGATATTATAGATGGTCTCAAGAAAAACCCTGTTGTTGCCGTTCCCCTAGTTTTACGGCGGTAAGTATGAGTTGAACCTCGTCACTAAGTAAAGTATAAAGATATTCTAATGATAAAGTGCTGTACTATTAGACAATAATGTATTGCTGAAAATCTCCAGTGTTTGGTTATTGCCTTTACACTTTAAATACACAAAATACATTCCTATGTTAATCATTTTATCTGCAAACTTGTTAAATTCAAGGAATTGGCTAGTTGTGTTTGCTGATTTTACAAATGACATTTTGATAAATTATGATTACTTTTATTGCAACAGGTTAAAAGCCAAAGAAGAAGAATGGCGGGAAGCGCAGCGAAATTTTAACAAAGTGTGGCGAGAACAGAACGAAAAATATTACCTTAAATCTCTTGATCATCAAGGCATTAATTTTAAACAAAATGACATCAAGTCCATCAGGTCGAAGGCCCTACTTAATGAAATAGAGACCATCTATGACGAGGTAAGTGGTCTTTATATCTTGATTATTGAAAAAATTGATTTGAAAACTTAATAAAATGTTTGAAGTTTTGTGAAATAATGATTATTGAATGCTTGGTCATACAGTGGAAACTGATCTCTAGTTTTTATGCTCAGTGATCAAATACAAAGATAGCAGTTTTATAAATTATTTGGGGATATTGACTTACTGATAGGTGTCCTGTAGCAATCACCTGTATGTATATATTATATGGCTCCACTGATTACTTAATGCTTTCTGTGTAAATATTTCCTGTCTCCTGTGTCATTTTCTGTATCCCCCTCCTGTCTCCCTACTCTGCCTAGTGATTAAGTCATTTGCTGTAATCCCTCCTCTGTCTCTGTGTTACAGCGTCAGGAACAGTTCCAAGAGAACGGTCCAGAACAAGGTACTCCTCATCTGTCCTTCAGTTACAAGGACAAGTCAACCGTAGAGGACGCAGCATCCCTCATCATTCATCACATGAAACGTCAGACAGGTATGCTGCTACACATAAAAACCAATGTCAGGGATACAAAGCTATTTACATAGAACTTTCTACTTCCTTACTGCAATTGAAAATTGGCATTTCTAATCTCTTGAGATTGTATGCCATATAGTTAGTTATTTTTGTGGGTCAGAAGTTTTGTGACTTGTCCAACTCTGAAACACGAAACAATTTAATTGTAGCTGTTTTAATTTTTGGCGATCTAGCTTTAAGTGCATATATATATGTTTCAACCATCAATTATTTCTTAATATTTATGCTGATCAAATTTTCGCAATCATTCCAATGTCCAACAATATCCTGAAAATATCTCCACGGAAATATGCGTTAATGCAGTTTGTAGATTTATCACAAATTTTCCCTCCATTAAATTTCATTATGTCACAATAAAATGTAAAACGCTTATGCATATTTAGTTATAAGTCAAATGACCAGGTTTTCATTACCGCTTTCTTCTTCCATGCATGACACTTCGCCCTCGAGAAAATAACTCTCCATTGAGACAATTCTAGATGTATCCCTCCACAGAGGGCCATAATTGTATAGTGTTTGTAGGATTTCCCTTCTGAATTATGGAAGATATCACTCCCAATCTCCCTATTGAATGTTTATTTTGGTGATATCTGATAAAGTTTGGGTTTTGGTGATATCTGATGAAGTTTGGGTTTTGGTAATATCTGATGTAGTTTGGGTTTTGGTGATATCTGATAAAGTTTGGGTTTTCCATTTCAGCAATACACAAAGACGACAAACAGAAAATAAAAGTCTTACTAAAACACTTCATCCCCGATTTGTTCTTCACGCCGCGCGCTGAACTCAGTGACGACGAGATGGATAAAGATGATGGTGAGCATGATCTCCATGTATTGTTCTACATTGTGTGGGCTAATGATGAAATTGCTTGAATTTTATAACTTGCGGCACACATGGACATTTCATTTCATTTGGTATTACATTGTAAACATAAATTTTAATCGTGTTTTGATCAAATGGCAAATTAAATCAAACTTCTGTGATATCAGAAAAAAAGTTGACTTGAACTAGAATGAGATTGAATGTTTTGATGGCCAAAAACTTCTATAATATCAGGAAAACACTTCACTTTCAAAAAATTCTGGTAAAGGAGAATGTGCCTATTGAAAAAAGGTACTACATTACTTGACACCTTGACAACAAAGTGAGAATTCAATCTTAATTAATTCTGCCACACTTGTAGACATGGATGTAGACGATGCAGAGAAAGAAGCTGTGAAGGAAGAAAAGGTGCCCTCCCCAACCCCTGTAGCCCCTTCAGCGCCCTCAGAACCCTCGGTAGAGCCGTCAGCGGTCAAGGACGAGGAGGTAAAGATGGAAGAGGAAGCACCAGGATCACCAGTCCTCAACGGCGCTCTCAGCGACAGTGATCACGATTTAGAGGATGTAAGTTAACTGAGATTTTGTTTATTCGAGATTCATTATCTAAATAAACATGTGCTTTGGTAATTTTCATTCCTTGTTTTAATTGAGGTAGCTATTGACTGTAATTCCACTTTTTTTCTTGATAAAATGGAGTTAAGGTTATTTGTTTTCACTGATAACCATGTAAGTCTAGGATCAAGACTGTTATTTATCCTAAAAAGTCATCATGTTGTGTTTAAAACTTACTTAAATCTTGCTATGGTCACAAATTTGTTATCAACAAACTATTGAGAATTGGATGAATTATAATTTCAAGACACTAAAATTTAATTTTGTTTTGGGTTTTGTTTACAGTCCAAGTCACAAAAATTTTGATTGGTTAATTTTTTTTTTTTACTGAAATTAATGATTTTCCGTTGTAGGATGATGTATACTCATTGTACTTTATCAACAACAACTGGTACCTGTTTTTTCGGCTGCATGAAATTCTGTGTGAACGCCTCTACAAGATTTACAGTTTATCAATGAAAATCGCAGCCGAAGAGGCCATGTGTCGACAGGAGAGGAAAGAGTCCACAGCGATCGCCCTTCGTCTGAAGGCTCCAAGTAAGTAGATGATGACCGGCTAAACTATCTCTTGGTGGTTACACAGTTACATCAAGATTTGAGAAAATTAAAGCCTTTTCCTTAGACTAACAAGAGCTGTTGGAGAACAGCAAAGCTCGCCTATTAAGCTTAAACAATTAACGAAACAGAAACTTGCTCAAAAACTTTAACGTGAAATGGGACGCCGACGCCGGGGTGACAACATTAGCTCCCCCTATTCTTCGAATAGGCGAGCTAATAAGGTAGATACAAAAGAATGCCATGTTCAGTAAGGCAGAATTTATTCCCTTGCTTGTAAAACGGAGCCTGGGACATATTTCTTAAGTCCAAAATACTTAAGTTGGGAGCCTTCTAAGCTTGCTTCGATTTAATTGTTTTGAAAGTAAATCATTTGCATATACATAATTATTCTTTTATCATGTGTAATTATTTAATATCTGCATATGAAATTGAAATATGGCCATTTTTCAATTGGGAATGGGTCCCTTTAATTGCTCTGAAATGCACAACAGAATAGGTTCTGGTAAAGGGATGAAATTACAAGGAATTTGCAATAAGATTTGCTTAAAGTTTATCTCCCTTAATAAGCCCAAAACAAACAATTTTCCTGATAATTTTGATAACTTTGTTTGGACAGGCATCTATTGTATTGCTTGTACAAGCGGTGTGGAGGTCAAAACAATACCCAAATTTATATTAAGATTGATTTATTTGTTATAAGGTGAAGTAGAGCCAGAAGAATACTACCCATACTTTCTGGAGATGATCAAAAGTCTTCTTGACGGAAACATGGAGCCTAACCAATACGAGGACCAACTCCGTGAGATGTACGGCATCCACGCCTATATAGCATTTACCATGGATAAACTTGTCCAGAACTTAGTCCGACAGGTTAGTCTTCCGTAGATTGTATTTATGTACTGACAAATGACCTTTCTAGGGAAAAACAAAAAAGCAAACAAATCTTTTAAAATACAAAATTATGAAATTGGTGCTTCAAAAAGTGCTGTCATTAAACTGGTCGTTAATGCAGGTTTTTCCTACTTTTGATATCAAATTATATAAACATTAATTTGCATTATGTTGAACCTCTGGTGAGTTATGAAAAGTTATGAATTGATTGTATTTAGTTAAGTTTTCACTTGGGTGTCTATTCTGAAAGTGGCTTACTCTGTCTAAGGAAACCAAATCAGTTATGTTATCACAAGTGTAAATAGGAAACATCATTATCGACAAGTGTAATCCAGTTATGACCAATAGCTAAACAATTATCCAGACTGTAACCTCGGTTTAACCTCTAACCTTTGACCATCTGACTTACAATGTTGACCTTTTACCTATAGATGCAACACATAGTGACGGACGATGTGTGCTGTAAGGTGACAGATATGTTTGAGGAGGAGAAGAAGAACAAGGCGACAGGTGGCCGTGTGGCGACTGTACATCAACGTGCTAACCAGGAGGCTGCCTACCAGAAAAGAGCAGACCATATTCTGGCTGATGAAAACTGTTTCAAACTCATGATTGTAAGAAATGTTTGCTTATATTCAATTTATTTTTGAAAAATTTCTACTTCATGGTGCAGGCATGATCACAAGTAAAAACCACCCAAAAGCTGGATCTTTGTCCTCCGATAGTCAATTATTCAGTGGTTTTTGTATATGATCATTTCAGGGGTCTTGTACCTTTTAATTTGGGAAAATACTTTTTTTAAATGCATATATACTTAGCAGAGGGTTTTCTTTATTTGGGAAAATATCGCTAAATTTCTGCAGGGGAAGGGGCCAATTATGGCCCTAAAAGCACATTAAAAAGAATTTTGAAAAATATTGCAGGGAGGGGAATCACAGAGTATGTTTTAGTTGTAAATAAAGAATTTAAAATAAAAAGAGAAGAGGAAGACAAAAGCCTCATAAAAATTGTTATTGATCTATTACAGTACAAGAAGGACTGTCGCCTTACCCTGGAGCTCCTAGATACAGAACACGAACAGTCAGATGATCCTGTAGAAGTAGAACGATGGTCCGAGTACGTGGAAAAATACGTCGCTAATGACGATACTGTATCTGAGGACCTCAAGGAGGAGTTACAGAGAAAAGCTGTCTTCTTACCAAGGTTAGTACTGTCAAATGTCACACAGAACACTTACAGGGTGTTACAGGTTAGGTGTTATAAAATTAAGTTTAGTTTAGAAAATTCAGGTGAAATTGTTTTGCTGTAAGATTCAGGTATTCAAACAAAAAGAAGTACACTATGTATGCCCATTCAAAACATAGTACTGTACTTATGACAAAATTGATTTTGAACAGTGCTATGATCAACATTCGTAGTAATTGCTATACTTACCATATACAGGAAATGCAATTGATTCAATGATATTTGATTGGAAAATGTCTGGTACAAAATGGGCTAAAATATGGTTCATAATGAAAATATGTACATATTCAGCGACTTGAAAAGTTCACAAGTAAGTTAAAAAAACCCTTTATTGTAGAAATTGTACGGAAGTGGCGTTTGTCTGAATAAATTTTAAACTTTATTGTAGAAATGTACGGAAATGGCGATTACATCAGCGTAACCAGAAACAGAAGAATGATGCAGAGCTGGAGGAAACGTCTAATCCCGGTGAATCTCCTAAACAGGAAACCAATGATGATATGGACATACTTGACAACACAGAGTGTAAATTTAATGTCAATTCCTTCAAAATAGTGTACGTCGTCAACAGCGAATACTACCTCTACAAACGCACTGCGCTGAAGAAGGCTAAAGAGGTGAGGTTTCGGTTTATAGTAGTGATATTTTGTGACTCTCACTCACAAACAACATATTTAATGCTCCTGCCATGAAATTTGGAACATGTATTTCCAGTATATTGTACATCCGTACCTCAATGTCTTTTGTTGCCATTTATTGTCTTACAGACTTTTGTAATTTGCCTTCACCACTACATACTTACATTTACTTGTCACTTCTACTATATAAACTAACCAAGGCAAAGTGAAGTATATGACGGTATAACTAACACCAAAAACGTGACCATTATGACTTCACTAATGTTGACGTGGTGACGTCAACTGATCACCGTCAAAATGACTGTTTCATCTTGTGGGTTAAATCGTCGTTGATAAACAGTTTTCCTGGTCGAACTTAGATAAATTAATGTTAATGCAGATTGCAGAAACCCTGAAATGAGTAGATAATGTAAATAAAAGCATCAAACTATCTTCCTATGGCATCTATGGTCTATATAGATGCCAGATCTTTGCAGACAATCATTTCATAATGCGCTAGCGCGCATATGAAGATTGTCTGCAAAGCTCTGTCATCTATATAGACCATAGAAGCCATAGGAAGATAGTTTAATGCTTAATTAAAGTATACAACTAATCGTGGACAGACTCCTAGCCCCAACTATCTACTCCTGTATAAAGGTTACCTGTCTACAAATGACCTTTTAATATGTCCCATTATAGACAGGTTTTATGTTTTAACCGTTATTGTCCTCTATAGGGAATCATATAGCTTAATGCCCTTAAGATAAAATTTTAAGAACATTTTGGTATCATTTTGGTAGTTAGCAAAATGTTGATGATTATCATAATTATACCCCTGCAACAAAGTTAGGTGGGGAATCAGGTTGTCCATATGTCTGTCGACACAACTTTGTCTGGCTAACTCCTCCTAAACTACTTGACAGATGTTGATAAAATTTCTTACACAGAACCCTGACAAGAAAGGAAGGAGAGAAAACTATATATGGTTTTGCAATGTCCCCAATTATTGAAGTTATTACTAAATTTGTGCAGTGGGTTTATTAGTCGTCCACTGTGGCAACAGTTATTGTTTCAGATATACAAAGAATGATCAAACCTGTGGATTATTGATATTGAAGCTAATAACTACTTATTTCTTTTACAGTCTCATAAGCGAGTGTCACTAAAGCTGCATGACAAATTCTCGAGCTGGGTTGACAAATGGCGGGCACAGAATGTTACCGTGGATATGGAGAAGGAGTGTGATGATTGGATGATGGGAAGGGGTGATGATATGAGAGCCAATGAGACAGTTTGTAACAAAGTTTGTGTAGAAGACACTGCTCCGTACTATGAGTACAACCAATATCGCGTGACGTATCAAGAAAAACCACCTGATCGAGAGGAAGGGTAGTTTTCCTGTGTTGATCAATCATCAAACATTATTTATTTCCCATTTCATTCTCAACATCATCATTATCCTGTGTTTGAGATCGCCCTGTTTCCGAGACCTCTTCAGGGTTGTAGTGGAGTGTGTAATATTGGTGCCGTCTTTTCGGGAGGAGGACGACTGAAGTCAGCCACCCCCGACCTACAATAGACAAACACACCAAGAGACTGTCCCTATGGTGGGAGGGACCGGTGACGACTTGTGCTATATTTTGTTTCATGTGATATTCTTGTTTTGTACTTTCCAACATGTGTTGAAGAAAGATACAAGTGATAGAAAGCTCTTGCAAGAATCAAGAATCAATTCTGCTGTTTTTGATCGTGACAAGCTAGAATATCTCCAGTATTCTAGGTCTACAAGATTATTGTTACTATGATTTTGCTACAGAATCATGATAAAAGTTTTTGTCTTTATTTCTTTTCACTTGGTTAATGTGCATGTATCAATTATCTAACGATGGTGTATCGATGTAGAAGGGGATCAACTGCCTTCTGGTGCAGAATATACATGAAATAATGCAGAAATGTGAAGAAGGCATCTGAAATTTACATCCGTCATTCTGTCCATTTATTGAACAGAATCATTTGAAAATGCAATAAATGTTAATCACCATGATTCATGCGTTTAACCAAAGTGACGGGACCCGTTATCTAGTCTGTTAGGTTGTCTCCCCTTCTCAGGAACACAGACAGTATGGGGCCCTGTTAGATCTGTATTACACACGCCTGTTCTGTGTAGAGACTATTTTTATACTTTGTCCTTGTTGAAGATTTACAAGTTTATCAAGATGACAATTTCGTTTTTGTGTCGTTGAAATGGGAAATATTTGCAAGCATTCAAATCAACTGCAATTCCATTTCTGCATAATTGTCATAAAATGCCAATTTTATGCATAAATTGAACAAATTTTGTTCTGAAATTTTTAAATAATTTATATTAAAAAAAAGTGAATTGAATTGCAGTAAAATAATGTTCTCCCAAATCTTTCCCGATCTTTGTTGACAGATTATATATTGTCTCATTTACTTATCTTAATCTTTATACAGTCGTAAAGAGAAATGGAGTCATTTGTATTTCAATTTATTTGTTTATATATCTTTTTGTAGAAAAAATTAAATGAATGAAATGAGACATACCTCACCCAACAAAAGTTTGAAGCAAAATACATGTAGGAAAGTGAATTGAATGTTTACTGATTCAGCCCTGAAAATTCATAATGAACTGTTCCTGCCTTTGAATCAGGAGAGTTCCAATGTTTCTTCAGGGGTCAATTAGTTGATCAATCCGAGAAAAGCTATATGGCTCCATTTGTCTTGGTTTTTAAGCGGTTCTCTGTAAAGCGGATAACCATTGAGTACTAGTGTATGTGTGAGAGCGAGTGCGACCGAGGACACAATTGTACAAACATGTAGATGTGTATATAGTATATGTACAAACAAGTTACGGTAACATGACAAGAAGTGCTGTAATGTACACACGACTTGTAAACTTAATAAATAAACCTGTGGGTCAAACAGTACCTTATTGTCCGTGTTCTGTATTGGTATATATATACGGTGGTCATGAGAGGAAGATAACTCTTATGAACAGGTGGAGTTTTTGTTTGTAATTAACTTTCCAGATAGAAGATAGTTAATCTAATCTCATAAATGGTAGTGTCGAGAATTGGTATGAGCACTTTATAACCATGCTTAAAAAAAAGAGTATCATAATCGCTCAGAAAAATTAGTAATGAAGAAGATCATATCGCTCAGAAAAAATTAGCAATCAATTAGCAATCAATCACTCAGAAAGATTATTAGTTAATCATATAATCGCTCAGAAAAATTAGCAATCAATCACTCGAGAAAGATTAGTTATCATAATCATAAATCACTCAGAAGAAAATGAGAAAAATTTGCAATAATGAAGTTGTGGATAAAATTCTATATAATATAAACCACTTATTTTCACGTGCTTCTTTATTTCGCGTAATATGAATGACTACAAAAATTGTAATGTACATACATGATACAGCTGTACCAAGTCGTGACGAGTAAAAGTGAAAATAAATTGGTTTACAGTAATGTGATCAAGGCATATTCCGTATTTGCATATTACAGAATTATCTGCCCATGTAGGTAGTAATTGTTTGTGAGCTTAACGTATTTTTCGGAGATTATGTGATTTGCACTCGCAAAATGATGTAACAATTGATTCCTAAACACAAGGGAGCTTACTCTGTAATATCCAAAGATGTAATACAGGACTGAAGACCTAAAGAAATCTTTAAATGGAAGTGTGACAGACAAATTGGAAAACTTTACAATAAGAATCCAAGATGGCAAGCCTCATGTCGTTATTAGCTAGTGAAAGAAGTTCGAGATGAATTTTACATTGCTGCTTTTTGCTTTCCATGCACCCACGGATGGCCAAGAAGCCGGAAATTTGTAAAAGAAAAGACTGTTTAAATGTTCTATCAATTAAAAGGTTGTGACCTACTGGTGGTAATGGTGCTGAAATACTAAAAAAACAATCAAACACAAAGTATATGCATGATGATTTTATTTCTAGCAACTGGCAATGATAAATTTACAGTTAACATGCACGAGGAATATATCCAAATTATTACTGTCCTTCCTCAACCCCAAATCATTTAGAGTTACTGCCCCTGAATCATTAAAGGCATTCTGCTTTCGATGAACTACATTTATATATATATATATATACCTGCATGGAAGGCAAAACAATATATAGTGAGCATAAAATACTGGGATGTCCTCTAGTAATGCTGTATTTGTACAACGCTAGATAATTACAAAGTTTCATATTAACAGAAAATCTGAAGGGGAATTTTTTATATATTTGTCAAACTACAGCATGTCATCCGACACATTTATTTTGTATTATAAAAACTTTTATTTGGCTAAAATAATAGAACTATTTCTCAGAAATTGACTTGTAGTTCACTACATCATATACATACACATTTGAGATCAACATAGGAGTATCTTCCTTTGATATTTATCCAGCATTATCTCCCTTTAATATATCTAGGATTATCTCCCTTTAATATATCTAGGATTATCTCCCTTTTATATTTTCTGGTATTCTCTAAGCCTACAAGTGCTACACTAATGTGACAAAAATACTGATGAAGATGATGCACCGGGAACATTATCAACAAATGCTTGGATTCCAATAAACAAGAAATTAAGTCAGTCTTCCCCCAAATGAGTCTGTTGTTCACGTAAAATTACCCATTTTAAGAAGACTTTCTAGATATTTCTCGTTAACAGAACCAATATACAACAACAACCTGAATTTGGGCCAAGTTGCTCTGCAAGAGCCAACACAACCAGGTAAAGTTTTAAGGCCAAATAAAATAATGTACGTTTCCAGTAACTCCCTTTCAAACAGAAGGGTCGGTAGGAAGTCCTTTCATCCTCTTGTTTTCAAACAATAAAACCTGGAATCATGATTCCTAGAGTATAAAGACAAAATCAGTATGTGAGCATTCTAATTTTGTGGCAAAAAAACTGCTTTATTTTTCTTGATAATTTACAGATTTATAGGTTTTGGCTAGGCATGGAATACAGAGTCAGTAGGGTTACCGGAAACATAAATATTTTTAATATGGCCCAAATCTAATTAAGTCATGACCAAACGAAAGTATCTATTGTCATGTGTCACATTCTTACCAGACACAGGTAAGTCATATTTTCTGTATCGAGTCCTCAAAATTCTCTATACTCTACTGGTATAGCAAAATAGGTGAATTTAACAAACTGGTATAGCAAAATAGGTGAATTTAACAAACATTATTCACCACGATTTTCACCAGATATGAGTCATTAAACTTCAGAACAGTTGTTGCCTCACCATGATTATTCATACTTATCATTTAAATGGAAAACAAAAGAGATAAATTTAACAAATATCGTGACATCTATGTATTTTTGACCAGCAACAGAAGGAGGCATGATACATACATTGGGTTGTGAAACGCGTTGATTAGCAATAATTTGAGATAATACTATTTAACCCAAATCACCCCTGAAAACATTTTAAACTGGTAAACGTCAATGGTTAGAAGAGTTTATTGTGCAATTACAGGGGAGAATGGGTTATTTCATAATTGACCTTTAAGCTTGTTTTTACTTGCTTGTTTTTCTCACAATGATTACTGATGAGGGTAAAACATGGACCTTTGATAAACAACGATCATAGATGATATATAAATGACTAACAAGTCACAAATATTGTATCGCAAATGCCTTCAATAGATTATCTCCCCTTACCTCACATTTTCACTGCCTACTAACAAAAAAATCATCTTTTTATTACTATCTGTGCATTCCATTTGCAGATTCGTATCAGTGGTACTGAAGTGATAAGACATCGCCTAATGGAACACTTTTGGATAAGCTTCAAATATAAAAGCCAAGTACTCTCTATGTGAACAATATCATAGTCATAAAAGCCTAAATAGTTTTGACATACATTGAAATAAATGATCTGTGTAATTTCATCGGATATAGATACTGTACTCTCTGTCTTGTTTTCGACAAAGAAATCATTTCGCCGACAAATGAAAAAGTCCTTGGATCCAATTGGTTCGCTTCTGAAAACATACCACTTGTACCAGTACAGTTCGGCTGGTACCATTCAAGATACAGCAGATTTGTACAAATCTGCAAATGGATCGCATGGTATATCTATGCAAACGAAAATTATCATTTTTTTGTTATTTTCGCAGCTCTAAAACCTCTTCGCAAGTACATGTGATTCAACAATTTTATATTTTGTATATCAAGTTGTCACGATAATAGCAATCTTCTGCCAAAGCTCGAAAATATCTTCCCACAAAAATAACCGTCTATACAGTACATCATTTTCTCCAAAATTTACGCTCACAAACTGATGTCATTACCTACCTGCTCAAGCAGGTAGCTCAGTAACATGCAAATACAGAATTGAAATGTAGATGATGCTTCATATTTTTTAACATTATCTTTTTTTAAAGATGCTACACCGTTGACAAATGGTAATTATTATCATTTAAAAACAGGAGCAGACCAATTAGTCTTTTACTTTACCCTATTGCCATCATTGAAAGGTTGGAGGTTTTCATTTTACTTCAGAATAAAAATATCCAAAATCATTTATTGCATTCCGAGAAAAAGCAATGGCACTACATCATAAATGGAACGAGGTACTGATTGCTCAGGCAACAAAATCAAATGTATTATATGTATTTTTGTGTTAATTCAGACAAAATTTAACAACAATTATTGTCCTATTGATATATTTTGTTTATGCTCTGTCGGCGGTGGAACATCTTTACTAAATATATGAAATTTTATATTCACATTATACATATATTTGTTTTGTCCAGTAAAAGGAAATATTTGACGTCAGTGATTAAGGTTCAAGCAAGATCATTTAAGAGTGCTATTGGCCATATGTTGCCATTAATATACAACGTGGAATAATATCACATTTTAAACTGATGCATGTATCAGAAACCTATAATATATGTACTGTATGGTCTAGAGAAACGATCACCAGGCCGTATGTCGCCACACCTTGTGCTAGCACAAACATGTGTACCTATTCAATGTTTGAGAAAATGCAAAGTCACATGCATTCTGATTGACAGCTGGCGAAACTGTCAAAATGTATCAAGGGTTCCGAACATGAAATTAGGCTTAAAATGAAGCATGTTGAGACTATTTTCAGGTTTTAATGAACAAAAGTTGAAATGTCATACAGAGACCTAAACAGAGCCAAGGAATCGTGAAAATAGAGGAAAAAAAGAAATTCAAGAGCAAGAATTCCAGCAGCATCTTAAATAACAATAAGATTTTCAAGTAAACTTGAAAACTGAAGATTCGTTCTTAAGATATGTACAACATATCGTCTTTTTCTTCATAACATAACAACCCTACTCATTTACTTCATAACAATCACTTCCCCGTAACAATGACCAAACAATTCTATCATTCACATCATTTTCCTTCCCTTAATCAATTACAAAGCATCTCATTGAATAATTCTCCCCCTAAAAATATAAATCCATGCATCACACAATATATTATTTGTTCCTTCAAAGTAACTAGCGTTAAATAACACTTTTCCTCCATACCGATTGGCCAATTGTTCCTTACGTTTAGCATCATTCTTTCCTCCAAATCAAAGAGTTCCAGTATACTTCTATCCTTCCTCCACAATTGAAGAGTTCCATTTTTTATCATGGTACTTCAACACTGAAGAGAATCCATTCTATCACAGAGCGAGCATTTCTTTCCTTTTCACAAAGAAGAGTTCCAAGCACATTTGTTTCTATGGTAACTGTTTTGAAGACTGCACTGTTACATGCATATTGTCATAAAAGTTAATACGTTGTAGATAAGCTTTTTTTTCTCAACACTTTTCATACCTCCATTTGAAGAAGAGTTCCAAATTTATGATCCACATTGCTTTTTTCTATACTTTTCCTCAACAGGGATATTTTTGCACCAACATTGACCTTTCACTTACACACTACGAACAAATCCGACAGTAACTTTTCCTACCATCAACTTGTTTCTCATACAAGCACCATTCATACAACCGCGACAGATTAATGACTTTGTCATGTTTATAGAGATATTTTTGTAAAACATTTACAAATATAAGTATCCAGTTTGATATTTCACTTTTCAGTTCATCATATGACTATTGATGTTGACCTTTCACCTTTGACCTAAGACATACTGGAGCACGGTAGCCCAGGCGACCCCATTTGTGTGAGAACACGATCCAGCCATTGCAGTGGTCCATTCAGATGAATCTCGATCCAACACGGAGTGCTTGTCACCGTCTGTCGTCTGTAATTAAAACAGAAACTGTTACATCGACTAAAAATCATATCAAAACTGATAAATTTGCTCTGCACACCAGCCCTCTACGTACACACACCAGGGCCCGAGATCATGTATCAATCTTAAGCCTTTAGAGGGAATACACACCTGTACACGACGCCCCAGCCCTGTACATGTTATACACACCTGTACTCGGCGCCCCAGCCCTGTACATGTTATACACACCTGTACTCTGCATCCCAGCCCTGTACATGTTATACACACCTGTACTCTGCGCCCCAGCCCTGTACATGTTATACACATCTGTACTCGGCGCCCCAGCCCTGTACATGTTATACACACCTGTACTCGGCATCCCAGCCCTGTACATGTTATACACACCTGTACTCGGCGCCCCAGGCCTGTACATGTTATACACACCTGTACACGACGCCCAGCCCTGTACATGTTATACACAACTATACTCGGCGCCCCAGGCCTGTACATGTTATACACACCTGTACACGACGCCCCAGCCCTGTACATGTTATACACACCTGTACACACCTGTACTCGGCATCCCAGCCCTGTACATGTTATACACACCTGTACTCGGCATCCCAGCCCTGTACATGTTATACACACCTGTACTCGGCATCCCAGCCCTGTACATGTTATACACACCTGTACTCGACGCCCCAGCCCTGTACATGTTATACACACCTGTACTCGGCATCCCAGGCCTGTACATGTTATACACACCTGTACTCGGCGCCCCAGCCCTGTACATGTTATACACACCTGTACTCGGCGCCCCAGCCCTGTACATGTTTATACACACCTGTACTCTTCGCCCCAGCCCTGTACATGTTATACACACCTGTACTCGGCGCCCCAGCCCTGTACATGTTATACACACCTGTACACGACGCCCCAGCCCTGTACATGTTATACACACCTGTACACGACGCCCCAGCCCTGTACATGTTATACACACCTGTACTCGGCGCCCCAGTCCTGTACATGTTATACACACCTGTACACGACACCCAAGCCCTGTACATGTTATACACACCTGTACTAGGCGCCCCAGCCCTGTACATGTTATACACACCTGTACTCGGCGCCCTAGCCCTGTACATGTTATACACACCTGTACACGACGCCCCAGCCCTGTACATGTTATACACACCTGTACACGACGCCCCAGCCCTGTACATGTTATACACACCTGTACACGACGCCCCAGCCCTGTACATGTTATACAAACCTGTACACGACGCCCCAGCCCTGTACATGTTATACACACCTGTACTTGGCATCCCAGGCCTGTACATGTTATACACACCTGTACACGACGCCCCAGGCCTGTACATGTTATACACACCTGTACTCGGCATCCCAGCCCTGTACATGTTATACACACCTGTACACGACGCCCCAGCCCTGTACATGATATACACATCTGTACTCTGCGCCCCAGCCCTGTACATGTTATTACACACCTGTACTCTGCATCCCAGGCCTGTACATGTTATACACACCTGTACTCTGCGCCCCAGCCCTGTACATGTTATACACACCTGTACTCGGCATCCCAGCCCTGTACATGTTATACACACCTGTACTCGGCGCCCCAGCCCTGTACATGTTATACACACCTGTACTCGGCATCCCAGCCCTGTACATGTTATACACACCTGTACTCTGCGCCCCAGGCCTGTACATGTTATACACACCTGTACTCTGCGCCCCAGCCCTGTACATGTTATACACACCTGTACTCTGCATCCCAGCCCTGTACATGTTATACACACCTGTACTCTGCGCCCCAGCCCTGTACATGTTATACACACCTGTACTCTGCGCCCCAGCCCTGTACATGTTATACACACCTGTACTCGGCGCCCCAGCCCTGTACATGTTATACACACCTGTACTCGGCGCCCCAGCCCTGTACATGTTATACACACCTGTACTCGGCATCCCAGCCCTGTACATGTTATACACACCTGTACTCTGGCGCCCCAGCCCTGTACATGTTATACACACCTGTACTCTGCGCCCCAGCCCTGTACATGTTATACACACCTGTACTCTGCGCCCCAGCCCTGTACATGTTATACACACCTGTACTCGGCGCCCCCAGCCCTGTACATGTTATACACACCTGTACTCTGTGCCCCAGCCCTGTACATGTTATACACACCTGTACTCGGCGCCCCAGCCCTGTACATGTTATACACACCTTTACTCTGCGCCCCAGCCCTGTACATGTTATACACACCTTTACTCTGCCCACCGAGGCGCCCCAGCCCTGTACATGTTATACACACCTGTACTCTGGCCCCAGCCCTGTACATGTTATACACACCTGTACTTGGCATCCCAGGCCTGTACATGTTATACACACCTGTACTTGTCCAGGCCTGTACATGTTATACACACCTGTACTTGGCATCCCAGGCCTGTACATGTTATACACACCTGTACACGACGCCCCAGCCCTGTACATGTTATACACAGCTGTACTCGGCATCCGAGCCCTGTACATGTTATAAACACACCTGTACTTGGCACCCCAGCCCTGTACATGTTATACACACCTGTACTCGGCATCCCAGGCCTGTACATGTTATACACACCTGTACTCGGCGCCCCAGCCCTGTACATGTTATACACACCTGTACTCTGCGCCCCAGCCCTGTACATGTTATACACACCTGTACTCTTCGCCCCAGCCCTGTACATGTTATACACACCTGTACTTGGCGCCCCAGCCCTGTACATGTTATACACACCTGTACTCGGCGCCCCAGCCCTGTACATGTTATACACACCTGTACTTGGCGCCCCAGCCCTGTACATGTTATACACACCTGTACTCTGTGCCCCAGCCCTGTACATGTTATACACACCTGTACTCGGCGCCCCAGCCCTGTACATGTTATTACACACCTGTACTTGGCATCCCAGGCCTGTACATGTTATACACACCTGTACTCTGCGCCCCAGCCCTGTACATGTTATACACACCTGTACTCTGTGCCCCAACCCTGTACATGTTATACACACCTGTACTCTGCGCCCCAGCCCTGTACATGTTATACACAACTGTACACGACGCCCCAGCCCTGTACATGTTATACACACCTGTACTCGGCGCCCCAGCCCTGTACATGTTTATACACACCTGTACTCTGCATCCCAGCCCTGTACATGTTATACACACCTGTACTCTGCGCCCCAGCCCTGTACATGTTATACACACCTGTACTCGGCGCCCCAGCCCTGTACATGTTATACACACCTGTACTCTGCGCCCCAGGCCTGTACATGTTATACACACCTGTACTCGGCGCCCCAGCCCTGTACATGTTATACACACCTGTACTCGGCATCCCAGCCCTGTACATGTTATACACACCTGTACTTGGCATCCCAGCCCTGTACATGTTATACACACCTGTACTTGGCATCCCAGCCCTGTACATGTTATACACACCTGTACACGACGCCCCAGCTCTGTACATGTTATACACATCTGTACTCGGCATCCCAGCCCTGTACATGTTATACACACCTGTACTCGGCATCCCAGCCCTGTACATGTTATACACACCTGTACTCTGCGCCCCAGCCCTGTACATGTTATACACACCTGTACTCGGCATCCCAGCCCTGTACATGTTATACACACCTGTACTCGCACCCCAGCCTTGTACATGTTATACACACCTGTACTCGGCACCCCAGCCCTGTACATGTTATACACACCTGTACTTGGCATCCCAGCCCTGTACATGTTATACACACCTGTACACGACGCCCCAGCCCTGTACATGTTATACACACCTGTACTCGGCATCCCAGCCCTGTACATGTTATACACACCTGTACTCGGCATCCCAGCCCTGTACATGTTATACACACCTGTACTCGGCGCCCCAGCCCTGTACATGTTATACACACCTGTACTCGGCATCCCAGCCCTGTACATGTTATACACACCTGTACTCTGCGCCCCAGCCCTGTACATGTTATACACACCTGTACTCGGCATCCCAGCCCTGTACATGTTATACACACCTGTACTCGGCGCCCCAGCCATGTACTTGTTAGACACACTTGTACTGGGCGCCCTATCCCTTTACACATTATACACACCTGTACTCGGCGCCCCAGCCCTTTACAAAGCTCATCCTTATCGTACACATACGAGTGAGTTGATAGACTGACTCGAATCCTTGGTTCACTGACTGGGCCAGCAATGCAGCAAACTCCTGATTGTTAAAAATTTTCAGGTTGCAACCTGGAAAAATACCATCAAAACAAATATGTAGAAATTGAACCCAATAAATGCCCCAATCCCTATATAAGCACCCTTCTAACTATTTTAGGCTTCAATTTCACTCACTTCGAATCAAATGCAGACTTAAAATAATAAAACTATTGGTTTCCTTACTTATAGTTTTTGCAAATTGATGTATGACTTACTTTGTAGAATATCTTTTTATGAAAGGCTAGTCCAAATTTGTTGTCATGAGGCACCCCCTTATTTGCTTAAATAATTTATGAGCTCTGGGTGCTTACTGTGTCTAATATGGTAAGCAGTTTAAGAAAACACAATTTATACCATTTTTAAATATCCCTATTCTAACAGCAAAACATAAAACATATGTTAATATCTGTCTAAAATCATACATTAAAAACTGGCAGTGCATTTTCTTTTATAAATAAGCTAGTTAAAACATTAGTTTCCCTCCAAAATGTTGTGCCCACCCCATCTGATAGTTACTAAGCTTACAAAACATATCAAAGTTATCATCCAATTAGGAATTGGGATTGTATCCACAAACCCCTTGGCACATACGATCTGCTGATTGTAAAAATTGGCAAAATTGCCAATTAAATCTCTCTTATACATGTTTCTGATAACATATCATCTACCAGAATGCCTGTTGAAAATCATAGTGAAGGTTCAAATTTTGTAATGATGGCTCCAAACCTCAACCTTCTACGAGGGATTTTTTTTTTCAATTTTGAGATAAACCCCAATATGAGTCCACATTTTCATTTGATTTTGAGACAATCCCTATCATGAACCCACATTTTTGTTTGATTTTAAGACAATGCCTAACATGAGGCCATTTGGTTGATTTTGAGACAATCCCTAATATGCGGCCACATTTTTGTTTGATTTTGAGAGCACCCACACCTTTTAGTCAATTTTGAGACCATCCCCAATATGAAGCCAAGTTTTTGTTTGATTTTGAGGCTATTCCTTGTTTATGCCACTGACCTGGTGGTATTTTGCAGACAGTCGCTGGATGCCACCCATATCTCTGGTTACAGTTAGGACTCTGTACGAACACAGCGCTCTCGCTTAAGCATTCTGCAAACACTTCACCCCCAATGTAGTACAAACGTACGCCTTTACCTGTAAGTACACATCTCATAAATATCGCAAGACACATGTGTAATAACACTGTTCTGTAATAATGATGTCATAATTAAAATATGATGTCATATGATTGTCTCGTTAGACGGAAACATCAAAGGCGAGTCTCTTATAAAGAAACTCAATTGGAAGTTTTATCTATAAAGAATAGTTATCTGATAAATGGAATCTTACACTTGTGGAATATAGTATGACATTTACTTAAAAACTAATTACAGAATTTGATAGACAACTTGCCTAAGACCTTGTGGTATGTTAAATTATTGAACTTGCTATATAACATAGCCACACATGTAAGGTTCTCTGTATATGAAAAAGAATTAAATCATGTGTTCTAGAGCAGTGAATTTTATTTGCCTTACACGTCGAAGGCAGTCAATCACATTCTAAATTCTGTGTCTTACTTGTGGAAGGGGTCTTATTTACAGAAGGGGTCTTATTTATGGGAGGGTTAATATTTATGGGAGGGGTAAAAGTCTTATTTGTGGGAGGGGTCTTATTTGTGGGAGGGATCTATTTTGTGGGAGGGGTCTAATTTGTAGGAGGGGTCTTATTTGTGGGAGGGGTCTTATTTGGAGGGGTCTTATTTGTTGGAGGAGTCTTACTTGTGGGAGGGGTCTTATTTGTGGGAGGGGTCTTACTTGTGGGAGGGGTCTTATTTGTGGGAGGGGTCTATTTTGTGGGAGGGGTCTTATTTATGGGAGGGGTCTATTTTGTGGGAGGGGTCTTATTTATGGGAGGGGTAATATTTATGGGAGGGGTAATATTTATGGGAGGGGTCTTATTTGTGAGAGGGGTCTTATTTGAGGCAGGGGTCTTATTTATGGGAGGGGTCTATTTTGTGGGAGGGGTCTTATTTATGGGAGGGGTAATATTTATGGGAGGAGTCTTACTTGTGGGAGGGGTCTCATTTGTGGGAGGGGTCTTATTTGTGGGAGGGGTCTTATTTGTGGGAGGGGTCTTATTTATGGGAGGGGTCTTATTTGTGGGAGGGGTCTTATTTATGGGAGGGGTCTTATTTATGGGAGGGGTAATATTTATGGGAGGGGTCTTATTTGTGGGAGGGGTCTTATTTATGGGAGGGGTCTTATTTATGGGAGGGGTAATATTTATGGGAGGGGTCTTATTTGTGGGAGGAGTCTTATTTATGGGAGGGGTCTTATTTGTGGGAGGGGTCTTATTTGTGGGAGGGGTCTTATTTGGGAGTGGGAGGGGTCTTATTTGTGGGAGGGGGAGGGGTCTTATTTGTGAGAGGGGTCTAATTTGTGGGAGGGGTCTTATTTATGGGAGGGGTCTTATTTGTGGGAGGGGTCTTATTTGCAGTGAAATAAGGTATATCACTTTAATATCATCCACCTACAAAGGGGAATACTAAAATCGTGATCAGCTGACCTCTATAGATTGTTAGTATTCAGGATCGTATTTCTGTTTTATATATAATACTATTATTTTGGATATATTGCACTGCGGTTTAATCACTCACAAGGAAATCAAAATGGAGGTTTCGAAGAACGTTATTAGTTCTTTATTTTGCGAGTTCATTTTATGTACACACACATTTCTACACAGTAAGGGATTTAACGAATGGCAATTTAGATTCCATTTGTGTTCTGAATTACATTGATAGTATATCCTAAACATATAATACTGTTTTGTGGTTTAATCACAACCAATGACAATTTTAGGGAAATTGCCGAATCTCTGAGTTGGTTTTACTCTTTTATTTGTCTTTTATATTAGGAACATTTTATTGATCTTGTTTTATGTCAAGGCTTGGTTTTGGTTGCTGAGTAACTTACCAAAATAATGCCAGTTAATTTTGACTTCCTGTGTAACGAACCAATATGGCACTGGGCCTCAAAATCAAAAATTTTTGTTTACATTATCTGTGACTGCCTAAGTCTAAACTTACGACTGCTATATGATCATGGGCCTATGACATTTCGTCTTGCTAAGTAACTTACCAATATGGCACTGGGTCCCAAGAGCATGAAACAGTCTTAGACTTAAGTTTTTTGCTTAGCCAATCAAAAAGAGCACTTTTTTTGTTGTTTTTTTGTTGTTGTAAATTTTCACTATCAAAAGCAGGAGCAGACAATTTAGTATTTTTCTTCAGTTACAATAATTACTAACTTTACACCATTACCACCATTAAAAAGCTTGAGCTTCTAATTTTATTTCAAGTTAAAAATATGAAAAATATTTAATTGCATCCCGAAAAAATTCTGTGGCACTATATCCTATATGGAATGAATTACTGATTGCGCATGCACCAAAGGCAAAATAACAAAAATATATTATTTTCTTTGTTAATGAGACATACATATACACGATTGAACACCAATTATTGTTTAAATAATTAATAACATTTATGCTCTATCGGCGGTGGAGCATCTTTAACATAACCTGTAACTAGCCAAGTCTAAACCTAACACTGTTTAATGATCTTGGGTGTGGGCCATTTCAACTTGCTCAGTAACTTACCAATATGGTGCATGGTCATTTGGACTTGTTGAGTAACTTACCAATATGGCGCCTGGTCATTTCGACTTGTTGAGTAACTTACCAATATGGCGCCTGGTCATTTCGACTTGCTGAGTACGGTTGATGTTGGACAGGAGGCCGAGGCAGAATCTCTCTGAATTTGAAGGATCAGTAAAACCGTCGACAGTGAGAGAGGGCTGTGAAGCGTGGAACGTTTCGCCAACGCGATTGTTCAACTCATAATATGCGATAGAACACCAGAACGCAGGCTCCTTATAGGTCACCGGTTGGGCATCTAAAGGGTCAAAGTTCAAAGGTTATCTAATGTTTAAAGTTTCTAAATTAATTCAACAGTAAAATCTGGTAATCAAAATGAGTTTCACATCGAGGCATCTGTTTTTCGAGCATGGAATATTCCATCATGATAAAGCTGGCATAAATATTTCAACCAGGATTTCACAGCCAACCATACAGCTAAACCTAATTCACCTAATACAGTCAAACTTTGTTCACTTCGTAACACATCACCTTATCCCAGCATTTCTATAAATACATACAGTAAAACCCCTATAACTCGAACAGCTGGGGACCAGATCAATAATTCGAGGAATACAGGGTATTCAACTCATCCGAGGTTGGTCATGATCGATCGTTGACAGTCAAAATGTCTGGTCTCCCTATGACAAACAATGCATTGCAATGACATTTTAATTACCGTAATTTCAGCATTTTGGATTTTTTATGAAAGTGTTTTTTGATAGCAATATCAAGTTGAAAAAAATATGTATTACATAAAATGAGGGTTTGAAAATACTGACGACAAAGTAAATCAAATGTAAACGATCGTCAAACGTGGTACAAAATACCATATTTGTTAAAACAGACAATGTGTACAATTTCGATGATTTAATTATCAAAAATCATTTAACACATTTACAAAATAAATACGCACTATAAATTTATTAACCAGCATAGTTACGAACAAACAACGATACCTATGTCTACCTTGTAAAAGCGTTAGGTTACACGTGTTCATGGAGCAAGGAAAGTTACGAAATTACAATATGCGGGAAAAGATACGGAAGGCACTGATAAAAAAGAACATGGGTCAATGTGATTTGTACTTTAGCACTATCAAATTTTGGTATCGTTTATATCTTTTGGGGAAAAAAAACAACACAGAAAGTAAAAAAAATATTGAACTTATACAGGAAGTCGAACGTCAGCGATTTCTTTCGACTCTTTTGTCATTTCACAATGCGTACTTTCTATTAACACGAATCAACATCTTCCGTATTTTCGCATTTAAGCGAAGATTATTACGAGAGAGACATCGATTATTCAATGCCTTTTTATGAAATATTCAAATAAAGTTTGCATCAAACAATGACTGGCGATCGTGTAGGTAGGTAATACTGACACCTTAATCCCTTAATTACCGAAAGGCTTGATACGATACCTGTATAAACACAGGTCGTGAGCTATTATCCGTGACGGTCGGTGCAGTCAGGTGTGACACAGGTAAAAAATTATCAAGGGCCGAACACCTGTTCGACGAATGCATGGGTAGATACTATGTATTTGATGAAACGGGGATATATTTCTGTTCGAGGAATAAGGGGTATTCGACGAATAGCTGTTCGAGCTATCAGGGGTTTTGTTACATAGATTATATAGGGACACGGCCGGGACCGTACGGCCAATTCGACCAATAGGGGGTATTCGAGAAATCCGGGTTCGAGTTAGAGGGTTTTTACTGTATTATACAAGTTCTTATATTTAACAAAGATACCATTATCCTTCGGAGTGAAGCAAAATTTGATTTTAGCAGAGACTTTAAAATATAGGAGTTCCTGCAAAGTCTGCTTTTAACACAATTACCCATGACTGAATCAAAGTCACTTACCTAGTGGAGGACTTGGGGAAACATCAACTCCATCTGAAACATCAACAACAAATCAAAACATCAACAACAGATCATATACCTAAACATCAACTCCATCTGATACATCAACAACAAATCATATACTTAAACATCAACTCCATCTGAAACATCAACAACAAATCATATACCTAAACATCAACTCCATCTGAAACATCAACAACAAATCATATACCTAAACATCAACTCCATCTGAAACATCAACAACAAATCATATACTTAAACATCAACTCCATCTGAAACATCAACAACAAATCATATACCTAAACATCAACTCCATCTGATACATCAGCAAAAAATCATATACCTAAACATCAACTCCATCTGAAACATCAACAACAAATCATATACTTAAACATCAACTCCATCTGATACATCAACAACAAATCAAAACATCAACAACAGATCATATACCTAAACATCAACTCCATCTGATACATCAACAACAAATCATATACTTAAACATCAACTCCATCTGAAACATCAACAACAAATCAAAACATCAACAACAAATCATATACCTAACATCAACTCCATCTTATCCATCATCAACAACAAATCATACTAAACATCAACTCCATCTGAACTAACAACAAATCATATACCTAAACATCAACTCCATCTGAAACATCAACAACAAATCATATACTTAAACATCAACTCCATCTGAAACATCAACAACAAATCATATACCTAAACATCAACTCCATCTGAAACATCAACAACAAATCATATACTTAAACATCAACTCCATCTGAAACATCAACAACAAATCATATACTTAAACATCAACTCCATCTGATACATAAACAACAAATCATATACTTAAAACATCAACTCCATCTGAAACATCAACAACAAATCATATACTTAAACATCAACTCCATCTGAAACATCAACAACAAATCATATACCTAAACATCAACTCCATCTGATACATAAACAACAAATCGTTAACATTAACATCAACTCCATCTGATACATCAGCAAAAAATCATATACCTAAACATCAACTCCATCTGATACATCAATGATAACGGTTTCACTGTAACATCAACGCTGTTTTTTTATCTTTAACACAAGTAATCAAAATAATAATGCGATTTAACAATTTAAAAAAAAAAAAAAATATATCATCCGTGTCTTTATATTATAATTTTTATTACAAACCTACCATTTTTAGCTTTGCTGAAAAGCTGTTTTCTTCAAAGCTATGCTTTTCTTCCCATGTATTGAATATCTTATACTGGGCTCACGCTACCCATTCGCATTTTCATTATTAATAAATTGATCTGGCTAATTGCTAAAATAAATGTATTCTAATTCGCAAAAAATGCTTAAGTTTTTCTTCACACACCCGATATCCAATCACCCGGACACGAGCTTCAAACATCGTTTTTATCAGTCGCATTACTTTCATAGCAAGTTTAAATCAGTTACTATATACCATATATATTTTAATGTTGAAGGGATGAAAAGTTACAACACTGAGTATGGTTTAATGAATGATCGGGATCTTTTGTTTGTGTGTACTTTTCAATTGATGCATAAAATAATTATTTGATGCTTCTTAGTAATATAATGTTTTTCATTATGAAATGCTGTGAATGCACAATTTGCTTAATGAAATTCTTATTTGCTAAAGCTTTTGCTAAGTAAACGGAAAGTTTGGGTTTTTTTTTTGCTTTTTTTTTTTTTTTTTTAAATTTGTCAATATTTTTTTTCTTTTTATCATTTACATTTTATTGATTTTCATCAAAACATGCTTAAGTGCATACTGCCTCATTAAAGATATGATGTAGATGACAAGACAATCTTAAGTAAACAGAAAGTTAGTGTGAGCTAAGTTATATATATAATGTGACATACTTACCCATACCCTGGTTATCTGTAGTGTCTCCATCTTCACTGATGTAACCGGGGGGTGGGGTGTCTGGAAGTTAAAAAAAAAAAAAAGTTATCTCCCTTTGATAGCAAAACTCAAGCCATTCACTTCATTTTCTGTTACATGAAATGTACATTTTCATTTCCCTAGGATATAGATGTCATTAGATACAAAACAAATCTCAGATTTACCTCCCTTGGATTTATAAAAAGAATCTTTATAACTAAAAGTTTGTCAATAGTGAAACAAGATATATACAACTTATGCAAATGACTTTCCGAAGCCCAAATATAAGCATGTGAAGATATCAAACCCTTGACATTTTCAAGTCCCTGCCATGGAACAAGCCCTGGCCGACAAAGAAAAAAGAAACAGATTAACCACTACACCACCTGATCATCTCCGTTACATTGGTGTCCTTCACATATACATGGTAACAAGACAATTCTTCTCAATATCAGGCAAATGATGTAACCAGATATACAAAACTTATTTCAAATTTACCTCCCTTGGACATACATGTGTCAAAAGTTTCTAATACATTTATTTACCTCCCTTCAATATACGGATATTTCCATTTGCATAGTATTTTAGATAGATTTTCCTTACGAACATATGGAGATGTCATCAAGTAATCTAAGAATTATCTCCCTTACATATTTAAGTAAATTATTCTTGGAATTTCTATCCTTAAAGCATGCGTTGGTGTTAACAAGGATTTTCAAAATTACCTCCCTTTGATATTAAAGCGAGAACATTTAAAATGTTTTTTGCATCAACCTCCATTTGATGTTTAGATGAGGTACCAGTAAAGATATTTTTTTATATACGTCCCTTTGATATTTAAGTGTTACCAGAAAAATTATTCTTCCATCTACCTCTCTTTGACATTTAAGTGTGGCCAGAAAAAATTCTTCCAATTATCTCCCTTTAATATTCTTACATTTACCTCCCTTTGATACTTAGGTAATCTACTATTAATTAAAGTCGTCACAGAGGTTTCACAGATATGTCGCAGGTGTCATAAAGGATTTTACAGAGTTACAATTCTGTGTTACAGGTGTGGCCAGTAACAAGATATTAGGAGATTCACCTTCTTTAATTACATATTTAGTTTTACTTTTTATAGTGCTATATCACTGAAGCATGCCACCGAAGACACCAAGCAACACAACACATCCGGTCACATTATACTGACAAAACGTGCGAACCAGTCGTTCATTACAATGGTTTTTAACTACAAACATGGTATGGCCTAATCAATGCTAAAACTTATTATTTCAGGATTAATTGGATAAATTCATTGCATCAGTGTCCCAGACTTTACAGATGGCTTTACAAAGGACAGTAATATTTTTTATTTTATGATATAATAACATAATTTTCTAGGCCAATGAAACTGCACGTTACAATAAGCTGAATTATATGCAAAGACATCAGAGAGAAAATTTCAAAGTTTCAGACAGAACTAAGAAAACTGGAAGCTGAAGTGTAAAGTTCAGGGACAAATCCTCGGAGAAGCTTTAGAAATTGATCTGGGGTATTTACATAATGGAGCAATCTACTTAACACCATAGAGAGATAAGTAGTTATCCTCCTGTAATTAATGATGTGTCCATACTTAACGAGGTGTCTAAATGTCTCCGTTGTCAAGGTTACAATGATGCAGGCAGGCAGATAAGGAATGATAGATTTAAGGATAACATGAAATGGTGGAGTGATGGAAGGACAAAATGTAAAGGATGAATATGCAAAAGGCAAGAAGGACTACTGACAGATGAAGAAAGAGATTTATCTGGAAGAAAAATGAGATTATTTTTATAACAATACATTGTCAGGAGTAAGCTGTATATATCTGGAAAGATCTACGTGGAAAAGTCAATCCAAAGACCGGAGGGACATAGAGATGGGAGGATAAATAGAGATATAAAAAGATCAGACAAATAAGGATAGACTGAAGGACACAATGAAAGATTAATATCGAAGGGCTATGGGATGAATACAGAGTAAGAAAAGTGATAATGAATCAGTCAGATGATGGAGAGAATAGAGAAAAGAGAACAAGGGAAAAATAAAATATAATTTAATTATTAGACTAGAAAGAAACTTAAACCCGAAGGAAGAATGGTAGGGGAGACAAGAGGGAATTAATTGTGATATAAAGTATTGTTATAGAACAATTCCATGTCAAAAGGTTTGAAAGGGAAAGTAAGATGAGAAGAAGAACAAAAGTATGGAAGATAATGTAAATCTTATAACCAAATATTTGAAATCCACATAATTTTTTTTATATTATGGCAATTTTCTGTAATCAGTAATGTTATTTTAATATAAAGGCAGTTTTCTATAATTAGTGATAATGTTTCGAAATTATGGCAGTTTTCTGTAATTACTAATATTGTTTTGATATAATAGTAGTTTTCTATAATTAGTAATAATATTTTATATTATGGCAGTTTTCTATAATTAGTAATAATGTTTTATATTATGGCAGTTTTCTGTAATCAGTAATAATATTTTGATATAATAGTAGTTTTTTATAATTAGTGATAATGTTTGGATACTATGGATACTAGGGCAGTTTTCAGTAATTAGTAATAATGTTTTTTATATTATGGCAGTTTTCAGTAATTAGTAAAAGCAAGAAGACCCAAGCTTTAGAAATGAAAAAAAATATTCTGTTTACCAAAACTAATGGTAGAAATAGTAAAAGTGAAAGCCTAATAAACAAAAGGATAAATGACTTGTAAGATAGAAAAAGCATATGGAGATGGTAAGAAATAATCTCAATTTGAAGCAACATAATTCCTGGGATAGAGGCTCGCACTGTAACAGTTTAAACAGATAGAAATAAAACGAAATTATTCAACAATTCCAAGGAGAATTCTCAATGGTAATCAAAGTGGAATAAGATGGACTAGGATAAGAAGTGGTTTACAATATCAAGGAAAGAAAGGCAGCAAATGGGGATAAAGAATGGTAAAATATGAATTCACGAGGGACAGTACCCTTAGTGGGGGGGATAAAGAATGGTAAAATATTAATTCACGAGGAACAGTACCTAAGGGGGGATACAGAATGGTAAAAATATGAAATTCAGGGGACAGTGCCCTATAGGGGGATAAAGACTTGGTAAAATATGAAATTCAGAGGGACAAGTGCCCATAGTGGGGGATACAGAATGGTAAAATAAGAATTCAGAGGTGACAGTACCCTTAGTGGGGGATACTGAATGTGTTAAAATATGAATTTTCAGGGAGGAACAGTACCCTAAGGGGGGATACAGAATATTAAAATATGAATTCAGAGGGCAACAGTCAACCGTAAGGGGGGACTACAATTAGTGGTAATGTTTTCGAATTCATGAGGGACAGTAACCCTTAGTGGGGGATACAGAATGGTAAAATATGAATTCATAGGGACAGTACCCCTTATAATTATGGGGGATACAGAATGGTAAAATATGAACTCAGAGGGACAGTTCCTCTAGGGGGGATACAGAATATGGGTAAAATATGAATTCAGAGGGGACAGTACCCTTAGTCTGGGATTACAGAATGGTAAAATATGAATTCAGAAGGGACAGTACCCTTAGTGGGGGTATACAGAATGGTAAAATATGAATTCAGAGGGACAGTACCCTTAGTGGGGGGATACAGAATGGTAAAATATTATGGCAGTAATTCAGTAATTAAGTGGGGGATACAGTTTGGTAAAATATTGAATTCAGTAGGGACAAGTAATTAGTGAGGGGATACAGAATGGTAAAATATGAATTCAGAGGGACAGTTACCCTTATTGGGGGATACAGAAATGGTAAATATGAAAGAATCAGTAGGACATGTAACCCTTAGGAGGGGATACAGAATGGTAAAATATGAATTCAGTAGGGACATTACCGTAGGGGGGATACAGAATGGTAAAATATGAATTCAGAGGGACAGTACCCTTAGGAGGGGATACAGAATGGTAAAATATGAATTCAGATTAGTACCCTTAGGGGGGATAACAGAATGGTAATAATGCTATGAAATCAGAGGGACAGTACCCTTAGAGGCGGATACAGAATGGTAAAATATGAATTCAGAGGACAGTACCCTTTGGGGGATACAGAATGGTAAAATATGAATTCAGGAGGGACAGTACCTGTAAAGGGGGGATATTGTGGTAAAATAATGAGTAAAAGTATGAATTCAGTAGGAATAAAAAAACTCACCCCCCTGAAGGGGGGATCACAGAATTGGTAAAATATGAATTCAGAGGGACAGTACCGTAAGGTGGATACAGAATGGTAAAATATGAATCAGAGGGACAGTACCCCCTTAAAAAAAAAAAGGGGGATACAGAAATGGTAAAATATGAATTCAGAGGAACAGTACCCTATTGGGGGATACAGAATGGTAAAATATGAATTCAGGAGGACAGTACCCCTTAGTGGGGATACAGAATGGATAAAATATGAATGAAAATGAACTCCAGAGGGACAGTACCCTTAGTGGGGGATACCCTTAAGTGCGGGATACAGAATGGTAAAATATGAATTCAGAGGGACAGTACCCTTAGTGGGGGATACAGAATGGTAAAATATGAATTCAGAGGGACAGTACCCTTAAGTGGGGGATACAGAATGGTAAAATATGAATTCAGAGGGACAGTACCCTAAGGGGGGATACAGAATGGTAAAATATGACATTTCAGAGGGACAGTACCTAAGTGGGGATAAGAATGGTAAAATAATGAATTCAGAGGGACAGTACCCTTAGTGAGGGGATACAGAATGGTAAAATATGAATTCAGAGGACAGTACCCTTAGTGGGGGATACAGAATGGTAAAATATGAATTCAGAGGGACAGTACCCTTAGGGGGGATACAGAATGGTAAAATATGAATTCAGAGGGACAGTACCCTAAGTGGGGGATACAGAATGGTAAAATATGAATTCAGAGGGACAGTACCCTTAGTGGGGGATACAGAATGGTAAAATATGAATTCAGAGGGACAGTACCCTTGGTGTGGGGATACAGAATGGTAAATATGAATTCAGAGGGACAGTACCCTTAGTGGGGGATACAGAATGGTAAAATATGAATTCAGAGGGACAGTACCCTTAGTGGGGGATACAGAATGGTAAAATATGAATTTCAGAGGGACAGTACCCTAAGGGGGGATACAGAATGGTAAAATATGAATTCAGAGGGACAGTACCCTAAGTGGGGGATACAGAATGGTAAAATATGAATTCAGAGGGGACAGTACCCTTAAGTGGGGGATACAGAATGGTAAAAATATGAATTCAGAGGGACAGTACCCTTAGTGGGGGATACAGAATGGTAAAATATGAATTCAGAGGGACAGTACCCTAAGGGGGATACAGAATGGTAAAATATGAATTCAGAGGGACAGTACCCTTAGTGGGGGATACAGAATGGTAAAATATGAATTCAGAGGGACAGTACCCTAAGGGGGGATACAGAATGGTAAAATATGAATTCAGAGGGACAGTACCCTTAGTGGGGGGATACAGAATGGTAAAATATGAATTCAGAACCCTAAGGGGGATTCAGAGGGTAAAATATGAATTCCCTTAGGGGGGATACAGAATGGTAAAATATGAATTCAGAGGGACAGTACCCTTAGTGGGGGATACAGAATGGTAAAATATGAATTCAGAGGGACAGTACCCTAAGGGGGGATACAGAATGGTAAAATATGAATTCAGAGGGACAGTACCCTTAAGGGGGGATACAGAATGGTAAAATATGAATTCAGAGGGACAGTACCCTAAGGGGGGATACAGAATGGTAAAATATGAATTCAGAGGGACAGTACCCTAAGGGGGGATACAGTACCCTCAGAGGGACAGTGGGGATACAGAATGGTAAAATATGAATTCAGAGGGACAGTACCCTAAGGGGGGATACAGAATGGTAAAATATGAATTCAGAGGGACAGTACCCTAAGGGGGGATACAGAATGGTAAAATATGAATTCAGAGGGACAGTACCTTAGGGGGGATACAGAATGGTAAAATATGAATTCAGAGGGACAGTACCCTAAGGGGGGATACAGAATGGTAAAATATGAATTCAGAGGGACAGTACCCTTAGTGGGGGATACAGAATGGTAAAATATGAATTCAGAGGGACAGTACCCTTAGTGGGGGATACAGAATGGTAAAATATGAATTCAGAGGGACAGTACCCTTAGTGGGGGATACAGAATGGTAAAATATGAATTCAGAGGGACAGTACCCTTAAGTGGGGGATACAGAATGGTAAAATATGAATTCAGAGGGACAGTTACCCTTAGTGGGGGATACAGAATGGTAAAATATGAATTCAGAGGGACAGTACCCTTAGTGGGGGATACAGAATGGTAAAATATGAATTCAGAGGGACAGTACCCTTAGTGGGGGATACAGAATGGTAAAATATGAATTCAGAGGGACAGTACCGTAAGGGGGGATACAGAATGGTAAAATATGAATTCAGAGGGACAGTACCCTAAGTGGGGGATACAGAATGGTAAAATATGAATTCAGAGGGACAGTACCCTAAGGGGGGATACAGAATGGTAAAATATGAATTCAGAGGGACAGTACCCTTAGTGGGGGATACAGAATGGTAAAATATGAATTCAGAGGGACAGTACCCTAAGGGGGGATACAGAATGGTAAAATATGAATTCAGAGGGACAGTACCCTTAGTGGGGGATACAGAATGGTAAAATATGAATTAGAGGGACAGTACCCTAAGGGGGGATACAGAATGGTAAAATATGAATTCAGAGGGACAGTACCCTAAGGGGGGATACAGAATGGTAAAATATGAATTCAGAGGGACAGTACCCTAAGGGGGGATACAGAATGGTAAAATATGAATTCAGAGGGACAGTGCCCTTAGGTAAAATATGAATTCAGAGGGACAGTACCCTTAGTGGGGGATACAGAATGGTAAAATATGAATTCAGAGGGACAGTACCCTTAGTGGGGGATACAGAATGGTAAAATATGAATTCAGAGGGACAGTACCCTTAGTGGGGGATACAGAATGGTAAAATATGAATTCAGAGGGACAGTACCCTAAGGGGGGATACAGAATGGTAAAATATGAATTCAGAGGGACAGTAAAGGGGGGATACAGAATGGTAAAATATGAATTCAGAGGGACAGTACCCTTAGTGGGGGATACAGAATGGTAAAATATGAATTCAGAGGGACAGTACCGTAAGGGGGGATACAGAATGGTAAAATATGAATTCAGAGGGACAGTACCCTTAGTGGGGGATACAGAATGGTAAAATATGAATTCAGAGGGACAGTACCCTTAGTGGGGGATACAGAATGGTAAAATATGAATTCAGAGGGACAGTACCCTTAGTGGGGGATACAGAATGGTAAAATATGAATTCAGAGGGACAGTACCCTAAGGGGGGATACAGAATGGTAAAATATGAATTCAGAGGGACAGTACCCTAAGGGGGGATACAGAATGGTAAAATATGAATTCAGAGGGACGTATACAGAATGGTAAAATATGAATTCAGAGGGACAGTACCCTAAGGGGGGATACAGAATGGTAAAATATGAATTCAGAGGGACAGTACCCTAAGGGGGGGATACAGAATGGTAAAATATGAATTCAGAGGGACAGTACCCTAAGTGGGGGATACAGAATGGTAAAATATGAATTCAGAGGGACAGTACCCTTAGTGGGGGATACAGAATGGTAAAATATGAATTCAGAGGGACAGTACCCTTAGTGGGGGATACAGAATGGTAAAATATGAATTCAGAGGGACAGTACCCTAAGGGGGGATACAGAATGGTAAAATATGAATTCAGAGGGACAGTACCCTTAGTGGGGGATACAGAATGGTAAAATATGAATTCAGAGGGACAGTACCCTTAGGGGGGATACAGAATGGTAAAATATGAATTCAGAGGGACAGTACCCTTAAGGGGGGATACAGAATGGTAAAATATGAATTCAGAGGGACAGTACCTAAGGGGGATACAGTAAAATGAAAGTACCCTAGGGGGGATACAGAATGGTAAAATATGAATTCAGAGGGACAGTACCCTTGGTGGGGGATACAGAATGGTAAAATATGAATTCAGAGGGACAGTACCGTAAGGGGGGATACAGAATGGTAAAATATGAATTCAGAGGGACAGTACCCTTAGTGGGGGGATACAGAATGGTAAAAAATATGAATTCAGAGGGGACAGTACCCTAAGGGGGGGATACAGAATGGTAAAATATGAATTCAGAGGGACAGTACCCTAAGGGGGGATACAGAATGGTAAAATACAAGTCAGAGGGACAGTGCCCTTAGGGGGGATCAGACAGTGCCCTTAGGGGGGGGATCAGACAGTGCCCTTAGGGGGGGGATCAGACAGTACCCTTAGGGGGGGATAAAGAATGTAAAATACAAAGTCAGAGGGACAATACTCTTAAATATATTATAGTGATATCATGGCTTGAGCTTAAGCAGATTTCAGATTTCATATATATATATTATGTAAGCTTCATCAGAGATATTATTCCTGGCTGTCGTATATACAGAACCTACCAGGCTTAGATAGAACCACCATTCTAACTGTATCAGAATTTCACAATAAATCCAAAAGAATCCAAAATAGCACTCGCCGCACTTGACCAGAAACAATTTCAAAGTTCCACAGTGCCACGATGTCAAAACACCTAAGCAATATTTCCGGCCACTTCCCCTAAGTTAACATAAGGTAGATCAACGCCAAAAAATTCAAATCACTAGCAGGTTCATTAGCATAAAAACTGCCAAAATTCTGAGAAGCCGCGGCCCTGAGACTTAAGGACAATCCCGGGCGGCAGACTCTTCGTACACTGGACAAAAACACTGACCCCGGGAGTAGCGACAGGCCCCGTTCACATTGCTAACCCTCGGCGAATTCTTGGGCGACAGGAAAGGCAGGTACCAGACGTTGGGCTCGTCGTTAGGAAACATGTTCCCATGCTGGTATGTACCAAACCTACAAAAAACTGTGGTAGTGACGGTGGTGAAGGCGGGGTAAGTTGTCCACCCCTGTCAGGCCTCCGAGACTCTGATTTCTCCCCACACTAACCATCCCCAGACACAGCCATTGATTTTTTTAAGTCCAGGTTTGGTAAGCATGATCCAACGGACTTTTTGTGTAATGTAGGTATACCTACACTATACAGCTGTGTAGTGGCTCTCTGTGTGTATGTGTGTGTCGAGGCCGTATGTCGCTACATTATCTTCTTCTGTCTTCTCTGTTTTCCTTTTGCTACACTATCTTCTTCACTGTTTCTCCTCAAGCTACACTTTCTTCTGTCTTGTATGTTTTTTCTCCAATTCATTTAGCTTTTTGTCTTTTAAGTTTCTCCTCCTGCTACATTATCTTCTTCTGTCTTCTTTGTTTTTCCTCTTGCTACACTATCTTATTCTGCCTTCTGTGTTTCTCCTCTTGCTACATTATTTTCTTCTGTCTTCCATTTTTCCTCTTGCTAAACAATCTTCTTCTGCCTCCTGTGTTTCTCCTCTTGCTACATTATTTTCTTCTGTCTTCATTTTTCCTCTTGCTAAACAATCTTCTTCTGCCTCCTGTGTTTCTCCTCTTGCTACATTATTTTCTTCTGTCTTCTGTGTTGCTCCTTTTGCTTCATTATCTTCTTCTGTCTTCTGTGTTTTTCCTCTTGCTGAATTATTTTCTTCTGTCTTCCGTTTTTTATCTTGCTACACTTTCTTCTTCTGTTTCTCCTGTTGCTAATTATATTCCTCTGCCTTTTGTGTTTCTCCTCTTTCTACAGTATCTTCTTCTGTTTTCTCCTCTTGCTACACAATCTTCTTCTGTCTATTTTGTTTTTCCTCTTGCTACATTAACTTTTTCTGTCTTTCCCTTTCTGCCTATCATTTTGTTTTTCCCTTACTAAACTTTTTTTGTCTGTAGGTTTTTACCTCCTTTTATGAAATCTTCTTTTGTGTTTTGTGTATATTTACTCAGAACATCGCCCTCTTCTGTTGTTTTGTATTTCTCATTTGATAAACTAATCTCATCTGTCTTTGGTAATTCTTCCCTTATAACTATTCTCAAATTTTGGTTTCTCTCCTAACAACACTTTTCTGGTCTGTGTGTTTTTCTTTTCAGCACACTATTCTCTTCTGTCTTCTTGTATTTATCCCCTTGGATCTGGAACCTCAAACCCTCACTTCTTCCTCGAGACAAACCCTTATCCTTCACATTTTCCATGTGAAAAACTCATCTTTTATTATAAAAGATTGTAAGATTGGAAACATATCTATCTAACAATGACCCCGTATAGGGTGTCCTATCAATTATAACGCTTTCAAAATGTTATTTTCATGACTTGTATAATTACCGTTTTGACGTGTATGAGCAATGAAAGAAAAATCTTTTCGATTATGAAAACACAGATTTTTTTTTATCATGAAAACATGCAGATTTTTTTCGAATATGAAAACATGCAATCTAAAGTTTTGGTGTATACACATTAAAGCAAATCTATTTTGATTCTGAAGCTTTGACGTCATGATGACATTTGCCACAACTAGATAGTTCCACGTCAACAGTACTTAGATCACTCTTATAATGGTGCCCTAATGCTCCAGTTTAGCTGTCAGCAAATAATTTCTATCGTTAAGATCAACGAAGTTGTTCTGATATCAGAGATAAACGTCATTTTACAAAATATAATAATTTTTATGAAAATTATGCCAATGGTATCTTAGATATTTTGTACAGACGTTTTTATTGCAAGTATGAAAATTTCTAAATGTAGTATTACAGTATCTCTATATCATGACCCAGAAGTAGAGAAACTGTTCAACACCTTCAGTCACTAGGGCACATCATCCCCGAATGTCTTTACGTTACTTATTTATGTCATTGTAAAATGTCTTTAGGTCTATAGCTTCTCCTCAGATATTGGTTATAGAAATTCCTACACTGTGGGAGAGGGCTGATGACTGCTTTATGTAGGTTTGGAACCTATAAATCTAAGGTGTATAGGAAAGTCGTAGTTCCTGGAGAAAATCCACCAACCTTTAAAGATCCTAATCAGGTGGAGCGGTGGTGATATTATTACCATATATCTTTTATCACATAACTGGCCCGTCCAGCCTTGTCCTACGGCCATGTCATAAATTTCACACGACACATGTATAGATTTGACATCATAATATCTGTATGACATCGCATGATTGTTTCAGTAGATGGAAATGTCAAATCCAATCTGGATTTCTACTGCTTTATATAAATACGAAATTCACAGTTTTGCTTATATTTTCATTAATAAAAGTTATGTAATAAATAAAATCTTACAAACGTGACTATGTGATTTGAAATTGATCAAACTCATTAATAATTTGATATGCCACTCGCCTAGAGACTGTGACATATCAAATTATTGAACACGTTTGATAAATTCCCTATCACATAACCCCTTATGTAAAAATCCTCTTTATGTACTGATCTGACAGTTTCGCCTATTTGATTTGCTGATCACACTTTTGTATTTGGGTAGGCGTACTGTACAGCATCTGAGGGGTAGGGGCTACATTATGTAGAAATATCTTCCCTCCCTATTTTATTTGCTGATCACACTTTTGTATTTGGGTAGGCATATTGTACAGTGTCCAAGGGGTAGGGGCTACATTATGTAGAAATATCTTCCCTCCCTATTTTATTTGTTGATCACACTTTCGTATTTTGGTAGGCATATTGTACAGTGTCCGAGGGGTAGGGGCTACATTATGTAGAAATATCTTCCCTCCCTATTTTATTTGCTGATCACACTTTTGTATTTGGGTAGGCATATTGTACAGTGTCCAAGGGGTAGGGGCTACATTATGTAGAAATATCTTCCCTCCCTATTTTATTTGCTGATCACACTTTTGTATTTGGGTAGGCGTATTGTTCAGTGTCCGAGGGGTAGGGACTACATTATGTAGAAATATCTTCCCTCCCTATTTTATTTAATGATCACACTTTCGTATTTAGGTAGGCGTATTGTACAGCATCTGAGGGGTAGGGACTACATTATGTAGAAATATCTTCCCTCCCTATTTTATTTAATGATCACACTTTCGTATTTAGGTAGGCGTATTGTACAGCATCTGAGGGGTAGGGATTACATTATGTAGAAATATCTTAACTCCTTATTTTATTTGCTGATCACAGTTTTGTATTTGGGTAGGCATATTGTACAGTGTCCAAGGGGTAGGGGCTACATTATGTAGAAATATCTTCCCTCCCTATTTTATTTGCTGATCACAGTTTTTGTATTTGGGTAGGCATATTGTACAGTGTCCAAGGGGTAGGGGCTACATTATGTAGAAATATCTTCCCTCCCTATTTTATTTGCTGATCACACTTTTGTATTTGGGTAGGCATATTGTACAGTGTCCGAGGGGTAGGGGCTACATTATGTAGAAATATCTTCCCTCCCTATTTTATTTGCTGATCACACTTTTGTATTTGGGTAGGCGTATTGTTCAGTGTCCGAGGGGTAGGGGCTACATTATGTAGAAATATCTTCCCTCCCTATTTTATTTACTGATCACACTTTCATATTTAGGTAGGCGTATTGTACAGTGTCCGTGGGGTAGGGGCTACATTATGTAGAAATATCTTCCCTCCCTATTTTATTTGTTGATCACACTTTTGTATTTGGGTAGGCATATTGTACAGTGTCCGAGGGGTAGGGGCTACATTATGTAGAAATATCTTCCCTCCCTATTTTATTTGTTGATCACACTTTTGTATTTGGGTAGGCATATTGTACAGTGTCCGAGGGGTTGGGGCTACATTATGTAGAAATATCTTCCCTCCCTATTTTATTTGCTGATCACACTTTTGTATTTGGGTAGGCGTATTGTACAGTGTCCGAGGGGTAGGGGCTACATTATGTAGAAATATCTTCCCTCCCTATTCTATTTACTGATCACACTTTCGTATTTAGGTAGGCGTATTGTACAGTGTAATCTTCAGTAATCTTACAGCATCACAAATTTTAACAGACGCATGTGTCATCCTAACCAAATCTATATATATACAAAATCATAAAACTACAATATCTATAAACGCCTCATTCTGTCTGCAATGCAGAAAAAACTGTCATACTGTCTATATAGCTGTGGTTATCGGAGTAAGCTTCTGTCTGTTGGCTGATTAATTCCATTTTAGTCCTTACTCGGATGACCATTTCATCTTCCACATAGACGTAGGAATGATTTCTTGACCTTTGACCCCAATTCCAATTCTGTGAATGACCTCTTGACCTCAGTGCCAGACAGATTTATCGGTAGCATCTGAGGACAAATTTAGTACCAACCTGATTTACCTATTAGTTGAGATGGACAAGTCCATTCTTTTGTTTCAGGCTAGTCCACTTTGTGTGAATGTAGGCAGTCAGTCTAGAAGAGGAGACAAATTGACCTACATCTAGCCAAGAATAGATTGTGTTTATGGGTTGAGAGGGAGAATATATTTGTTATTTTCTTTTCATTTGATCAATGATTCAAGGAAATTCAATTTGAATCAAAAATATCCAAAACCAAAATATTTACCTTCATCATACACATAATATACAATTCATGAAAAATAACACTCAATATATTAATTAAATAATAAACTTATTAAATGAAATTAAAGCAATTGAGTAAAGAAAAGATAAAAATTAAGAAACACAGACATTATCACTGTGATATTAATGAATCATTGATCTCTAATAGTTTATTTCAGATTGGGGTTAAAGGTTATGACAAATATTTTTTTCAAGGGTCAAATGTCATGACATAATTTTGAGGGGGCCAACCACATTGGCCAACACTACAAGTATATATGTGGCAGGAAATCAAATTGGTAACGAATTCATAATTATTTTTATCATCTATTTTTTATTCTAATTAGGGTTACTGATAGACATAGGCCATGTAATTCTACTGTTGGTGGGTTTTCTCCGGGTACTCCGGCTTTCCTCCACCAAAATACCTGGCACATCCTTACATGACCATTACTGTTATTAGCATATCATACAAATTTTTTAGATTTTCTCACTTCAGAATTCCAGATCAAAAACTGTGTAACCATTATATAGATATATCTACAATATTCTATAGGAAGTGATAACCACAAAGCACTGACACAAATAAAACTCTAAATCATCTGTTTTCATATTCGCAGCAATATCTAACATCACATCTCGGCCGTCGAGAGTGATTTGCATTATAAATTGTATTTATAAATTGTTTCAAAATTGATGTAGAAATAAATAAAGATTATGTATTTATCTAACATTTATTCTGAATTTTAGCTAAACATTCAAATATCTTATGAGAAAAAAATGGCAACACTTTAAAATTGCAATGGATAGTTCCTTTCTGAAAATCTTGTTTGTATTGATATTTTTCATTGGTTTAGACCAGACAGAATCAATTTGGTTTTTCATTACTTAAACTTGCTGATATAGAAAAAGAGTTAACACTTCCTATAAATATGTATATTTCTGCCAGGCTTTTTTGTCTTGTTTCAGTATCGAGTTGGCCAACTTTCACAGTCTAACTTATCAGTGAACCAAATGGTAGGTTATAGATGAAAAAAATTCACACATATTTTCAAACTTTTTGTACTCATGGTACATTAAAGATGCTCCACCGCCGACAGAGCATAAATGGCATTCATCATTAGAACAATAATTGGTGTTTAATCTTGTATATATATGTCTAATTAACACAAAAAATAATATAAGATAATTTATTTTGCCTTTGATGCTTAAGCAATCAGTACTTCATTTCATACAGGATATAGTGCCACGGATTTTTTTCGGGATGCAATTAATTATTTTTTATATTTTCAACTTGAAGTAAAATTAGAAGCTCAAACTTTTCAATGGTGGTAATTATGTAAAGTAAGTAACTTTTGTCACTGAAGAAAAATATGAAATCGTCTGCTCCTGTTTTTGATAGTGAAAAAATACCAATTGTGAGCGGTGGAGCATCTTTAATCTGTTACAGTAAACATATTTATGTCTTTTATTCATCGAGACACTTTATCATGTCTTGATTCACATGTAAAAGACTCACAAGTTTGTAATATGGGATACAAGGCTGATGTCAATGGCATCACATGTTGTAAAACAATTCCATGAGATGGGGGTATTTATACAACTTCAACTCTTCTCCAGAAAATGAGAGGGCACATATAGGACACTTTTAGGGGAAGGGGCTCCAATTACGGCGGATACTGTACATGTTTCTATGTACAACCCTTATAGGTCTTGTTACTATGTAACAAGAGTTCTATGTGTAACCCTTATAAGTCTGGTTGCTATGTGACAAGAGTTCTTTGTGCAACCCTTATGAGTGTAACCCTTATAAGTCTGGTTGCTATGTGACAAGAGTTCTATGTGTAACCCTTATAAGTCTGGTTGCTATGTGACAAGAGTTCTATGTGTAACCCTTATAAGTCTGGTTGCTATGTGACAAGAGTTCTATGTGTAACCCTTATAAGTCTGGTTGCTATGTGACAAGAGTTCTATGTGTAACCCTTATAAGTCTAGTTGCTATGTGACAAGAGTTCTATGTGTAACCCTTATAAGTCTGGTTGCTATGTGACAAGAGTTCTATGTGTAACCCTTATGAGTCTGGTTGCTATGTGACAAGAGTTCTATGTGTAACCCTTATAAGTCTGGTTGCTATGTGACAAGAGTTCTATGTGTAACCCTTATAAGTCTGGTTGCTATGTAACAAGAGTTCTATGTGTAACCTTATGAGTCTGGTTGCTATGTAACTGAGTTCTATGTGTAACCCTTATGAGTCTGGTTGCTATGTAACATGAGTTCTATGTGTAACCCTTATAAGTCTAGTTGCTATGTGACAAGAGTTCTTTGTGCAACCCTTATGAGTCTGGTTGCTATGTAACATGAGTTCTATGTGTAACCCTTATAAGTCTGGTTGCTATGTGACAAGAGTTCTATGTGTAACCCTTATAAGTCTGGTTGCTATGTGACACTGAGTTCTATGTGTAACCCTTATAAGTCTGGTTGCTATGTAACAAGAGTTCTATGTGTAACCCTTATAAGTCTGGTTGCTATGTGACAAGAGTTCTATGTGTAACCCTTATGAGTCTGGTTGCTATGTAACATGAGTTCTATGTGTAACCCTTATAAGTCTAGTTGCTATGTGACAAGAGTTCTATGTGCAACCCTTATGAGTCTGGTTGCTATGTAACTGAGTTCTATGTGTAGCCCTTATGAGTCTGGTTGCTATGTAACATGAGTTCTATGTGTAACCCTTATAAGTCTAGTTGCTATGTGACAAGAGTTCTATGTGTAACCCTTATGAGTCTGGTTGCTATGTAACATGAGTTCTATGTGTAACCCTTATAAGTCTGGTTGCTATGTAACTGAGTTCTATGTGTAGCCCTTATAAGTCTGGTTGCTATGTGACAAGAGTTCTATGTGTAACCCTTATAAGTCTGGTTGCTATGTGACAAGAGTTCTATGTGTAACCCTTATAAGTCTGGTTGCTATGTAACTGAGTTCTATGTGTAACCCTTATAAGTCTGGTTGCTATGTAACATGAGTTCTATGTGTAACCCTTATAAGTCTGGTTGCTATGTAACAAGAGTTCTATGTGTAACCCTTATAAGTCTGGTTGCTATGTAACTGAGTTCTATGTGTAGCCCTTATGAGTCTGGTTGCTATGTGACAAGAGTTCTATGTGTAACCCTTATAAGTCTGGTTGCTATGTAACTGAGTTCTATGTGTAACCCTTATAAGTCTGGTTGCTATGTAACATGAGTTCTATGTGTAACCCTTATAAGTCTGGTTGCTATGTGACAAGAGTTCTATGTGTAACCCTTATAAGTCTGGTTGCTATGTAACTGAGTTCTATGTGTAGCCCTTATAAGTCTGGTTGCTATGTGACAAGAGTTCTATGTGTAACCCTTATAAGTCTGGTTGCTATGTGACAAGAGTTCTATGTGTAACCCTTATAAGTCTGGTTGCTATGTGACAAGAGTTCTATGTGTAACCCTTATAAGTCTGGTTGCTATGTAACTGAGTTCTATGTGTATGCTGTAAACCTTATAAGTCTGGTTGCTATGTGACAAGAGTTCTATGTGTAACCCTTATAAGTCTGGTTGCTATGTGACAAGAGTTCTATGTGTAACCCTTATAAGTCTGGTTGCTATGTGACAAGAGTTCTATGTGTAACCCTTATAAGTCTGGTTGCTATGTGACAAGAGTTCTATGTGTAACCCTTATAAGTCTGGTTGCTATGTGACAAGAGTTCTATGTGTAACCCTTATAAGTCTGGTTGCTATGTGACAGAGTTCTATGTGTAACCCTTATAAGTCTGGTTGCTATGTAACAAGAGTTCTATGTGTAACCCTTATAAGTCTGGTTGCTATGTGACAAGAGTTCTATGTGTAACCCTTATAAGTCTGGTTGCTATGTAACATGAGTTCTATGTGTAACCCTTATAAGTCTGGTTGCTTTGTGCATGAGTTCTTTGTGACATGAGTTCTATGTGTAACCCTTATAAGTCTGGTTGCTTTGTGACATGAGTTCTATGTGCAACCCTTATAAGTCTAGATGCTATGTGACAAGAGTTAGTCTGGTTGCTATGTAACAAGAGTTCTATGTGTAACCCTTATAAGTCTAGTTGCTATGTGACAAGAGTTCTTTGTGCAACCCTTATGAGTCTGGTTGCTATGTAACATGAGTTCTATGTGTAACCCTTATAAGTCTAGTTGCTATGTGACAAGAGTTCTTTGTGCAACCCTTATGAGTCTGGTTGCTATGTAACATGAGTTCTATGTGCAACCCTTATAAGTCTGGTTGCTATGTGACAAGAGTTCTATGTGTAACCCTTATAAGTCTGGTTGCTATGTGACAAGAGTTCTATGTGTAACCCTTATAAGTCTGGCTGCTAGGTGACAAGAGTTCTATGTGTAACCCTTATAAGTCTGGCTTCTAGGTGACAAGAGCTCTATGTGCAACCCTAATACGTCTGGTGACAAGGATCCAATGTGGAGCCCTAATAGCTGTACCCTTATGAATGATACTGTATCAAAACCTTTCAAATGACAGGTACTGAGCTTTCATGCGACAGGCACTGAGCTTTCATGTGACAGGTACTGTAATGAAACCTTTCACATGACATACACTGGGCCACCAGAGACGACAGACACACAGCTTTCCAGCTGTATAATAAGTCACATGATAGATACTAGGCTCCAACCTTTCACCCAGAGACGACAGACACCACAGCCTTCCAGTTGTATAATAAGTCTTACCACTAGTACTGCTACAGACGTGGACACACAGAGGCATGTTGATGGGCTCCCTGGCCAGGTGTGGACAATGTATGGCCATCATCCTCACCCCCAGTCAATCACACAACCACAAGGCATTCTGTCCTTAGAGTACAACCCTCAAATAGTCTTGGCAGCAAGGTCTTAGGTAAATACCGACAGAGGAGAGAAAATGTCCCTAACAAATCTATAGGTGGCAATCTCTTGGGCTTAAGCTCTCTAGAATGTTTTTGAGTGGGGAATCCTTTGGCTATAGTTATTTACTGAGTAAGTGATGAATAGCTATTGCTACTTTCAGTTTACACTTGTCTATGCTAGGGCAAGAGCGTTAGTTAAAACTGACACTGAGCATGTCAAAGATTGAAGAGTTCAGTACACTGATGTCAAGGCCAGTATACGCTGCTCTCAAAGGCCAGTATACGCTGCTCTCAAAGGCCAGTATACACTGCTCTCAAAGGCCAGTATACGCTGCTGTCCAGAATAGTAGGAAGAGTCCAATACTAAAGTTCAGAAGCTTTCATACGCAATCCTCTTTACAGCTCAGTATGTAATCAGTATATACGCTGAAGTTCTCCAAGACAGACCTGTGGAATACGCTAAATTTATACTGCACCAGAACGGATTCAGAACAAGCTGATGTCAAAGGTGTTCAACTCTTGTTTATATTCAGTCTTATTTTCCAGTATACTGCTGTACACATGCAGCAAAGTTTCAGTATATGCTGCATTCCACTTCCAGTGCTTTTCCTTGGAAATTCAGTACAGTTTCAGTGTATGCTGATGTATATAGTCACTAGTTTCAGTACATACTGATGTTGTCAAATCTGATCCAATACACTTTGTATCTGACATTCAGTATAGTTTCAGTATATACTCTATTCCACTTAATGATGTCCGTATATGCTGCTCCCCTTATGAACAAAATTTCCGTATATGCTGATGTCCACTTCAACAAAGTTTCAGTATGTCCTTAATCAGTATATACTGCTATCCACACTCAGAAATAATTCAGTATACATAGAGTTATACTAGTCAGTACAGTTTCAGTATAATGAAGTATATGATCAGTATAACAGTACAGGTAGCAGTATGATGACAGGTGTCTACCAATATTTCCCCCTTCTGCCTCCAGGCTGGCCCAGACGCCCTCAAGGGGTACAAACTGGTGAATGTTAGGGGGACTTCACCGGTCCCTAGAGGGGCCAGGCAATCTCCTTGGGGGGTCCTAAAGCGTGACTAACGGCCACTAAAAGTCACGGTCACCTCGACCACCACACACATGGATCCTCCCGACAGTCTACACACTGCCTTGCATAACAACACAAAAATCTATATTCTATGTAGAGCCAGACACACACACACAGTCCACACACACATACACATCTACCACAGTCTACCTTCAGTCTCAGTATCATACACTGTCCAAATCACCTACCAACACCTACCAAACACAATGCTACAAGTCTGTGAACTTTGGAGGAGGAGAAGTAGGATGGTTATCAGGGATTTGTATATAGGAAATCAGTGTAGAGCTAGTGAAGCTGTATATACATTGTTAGAGATATGTCTGGCATTGCATGTGTAGCAGCGTTCAGCTAATATATATCTACCTTGATTCTCTATTGCCAGAAAAAAAATCTATATTCCTTGTCTAAGTCTATTATGTCACCTCATTCTAGATGCCAGATTTTTCTCCAAATACATATTCATTAATATCTATAACAGTCATGTAATAGATAGTTCATACTTATCTATCTGCTAGATAAAGCTGATGAATATTCATATAAGATTTACATTCAACTTGTTTTAACTGGTACAGGGCCCCCCCTCTACCTAACTTAATTTTCACAGGACTAAGTTAGGATCATGAAGCATTCCTAATGAATATTCAAAAACACAAACTTATTTAAATATTCATAAGCACACACTCATGAATATTCAACTATAGTAAATTAGAATAGTTAATTATCTATCTAGATAAAGATACATTGAGATCTTGTTTATCAGCCTTTAGAGTCACGATTATCCATTTACATATTCAATATCATGATATATATCAATCAATTAGAATTTTTTCCAACACTCCTCTTTTTTACGTAAATATGTGATTATAACTGGCTATTTTCGTAGGTTAAAATTTTCACAGTTTGAACTAAAAACAGAACAAGAGGCCCAAAGTGCCTGTATCGCTCATCTGGTTTGTAATGCCAAGTAATATTTTCTGAAGGAATTTAAAGATTAAACTCTAATTTCCGTATTGGGCCCCACTCTTTCTGCTCCAGGGGGTCAGAGCCAAAATTTATACAAACTCTGTTCCCCCTCCTCCAAGGATATTCCTGACCAATATCGTTACAATCCATGCTGAACTCTATGACTAGTTGCGATTTAAAGGATTTAACTCTGTTTCCACTATTGGGACTGCTCCTCTCGCCCCCGGGGTCAGAGCCAAAATTTATACGTTTCTGGCCAAATTTGGTTACAATCCATGCAAAACTCTAGAACTAGTAGCAATTTAAAGGATTTACCTCTATTTCCCCTATTGGGCCCCGCCCCTCCTGCCCCTGGGGGGTTCAGAGCCAAAATTTATACAAGCTCTGTTCCCCTTCCCCCAATGATGCTCCTAGCCAGATTTGGTTACAATCCATGCTGAACTCTAGGACTAGTAGTGTTTTAAAGGAAATGTTGATGGACAGACAGACGACAGATGGACGATGGATGCTGTGCCAAGACATAAGCTCACCAGCCCTTTGAGCCAGGTGAGCTAAAAATTAAATTAAAGCAAATATTTGCCAGCAGACATGCAGTGGTACACTAACTACATATATGACAATTTGATGTACTCTGCTAGCGAGCGTATGTCAGTAACACGAAGTGTTGTAGATTATATGAGTATAATTAATCCATCTCATTTCGAGTTGTTTTTTTAACTAAATATTACTGTGCCAGGACTGTCACTGCTATCTGACATTTTGTAGCATGCTTCCATTTGTTGATGTGGCCTTTTTTGAAAAAAAATATGTCATTGTTCTATGGAAAGCTTGACTTCGCTATATTTTTAGAGGAGTATTTTCTTTGTCAAGCTATGCAACTGACCACCTGTATTGTTCACCGTTTGTTTTCAAAATGATCTGAAGATTATACCTATGTACAGGATAAATTTTAATTTTGTGGTCTATGTATTACATTTGGCAAAACCTAACTATAATATTTCACTGAAAGCTGAAGCAGCTGAAATCAAAGGGAGACAACTAAGTGACACATTCATTCGAAGATAATGCTGAATACCCTATGGTGTTATGTAGTTAAAGGGAGATAATTTCTTGATATATATTCAAGTAAACCTAAATATTTCATGGCTATTTCATGGCATGACACATACAATCCAAGGGAGATAATACAATTAAAGTTTTGATGACAAAATGTAAAGGGAGATAATTACCTGGTATGTTGAACATTTCATTGCTGCCCGTTGGGAAGTCTGTGTTGCCAGGTACTGTCATGGCATAGTCCTCAAGTTGTGGCAGCTTGTCAGGAACCTCTGTGTGGCGAGGGACCAATACAGGGGGCAACACTGGTAAAATAAAGGGAGAAAATCATTAATCAATCCACACTAGAGCAGTACTGGTAATGTAAAGGGAGACAATCATTAGCATATCCACACTAGGGCAGCACTGGTAATGTAAAGGGAGACAATCATTAGCATATCACTAGGGGGCAGCACTGGTAATGTAAAGGGAGACAATCATTAACATATCCACACTAGGCAGCTAGCACTGGTAATGTAAAGGGAGACTGGTAATGTAAAGGGAGACAATAATTAACATATCACTAGGGGGCAGCACTAGTAATATAAAAGGAGACAATCGTTAACATATCCACACTTGGGCAGCACTGGTAATGTAAAGGGAGACAATCATTAATTAATCCACACTAAAGCAGCACTGGTAATGTAAAGGGAGACAATCATAAACATATCCACACTAGGGCAGTAGCACTGGTAATGTAAAGGGAGACAATCATTAGCATATCCACACTACGCAGGGTAATGTAAAGGGAGACAATCATTAACATATCCACACTAGGCAATACTGGTAATGTAAAAACATACATTAACATACCAGGCAGCTAGCACTGGTAATGTAAAGGGAGACAATCATTAGCATATCACTAGGGGGCAGCACTAGTAATATAAAGGGAGACAATCATTAACATATCCACCAGAGGGCAGCACTGGTAATGTAAAGGGAGACAATCATGTAACATATCACTAGAGGGCAGCACTAGTAATATAAAGGGAGACAATCATTAACATATCCACACTAGGGCAGCTAGCACTGGTAATGTAAAGGGAGACAATTATTAGCATATCACTAGGGAGCAGCACTAGTAATATAAAGGGAGATAATCATGTAACACATCACCAGAGGGTAGCACTAGTAATTTAAAGGGGGGAATCATGTAACATATCACTAGAGGGCAGCACTAGTAAAATAAAGGGAGGCAATCATGTAACTTATCAATAGGGGGCAGCACTAGATATATAAAGGGAGACAATCATTAACAACTCACTAGGGGGCAGCACTGGTAATGCAAAGGGAGACAATCATGTAACATATCACAAGTAGTCAGGACTAGTAATATAATGGGAGACAATCATTAACACATCACTAGGGAGCAAAACTGGTAAATTAAAGGGAGACAATCATGTGACCTAACACTAATATGACTCTTAACGGTAACATTTTACTTGCTATTAACATTGATATGATCCTTGTAACTTGTTTTTCATACTACTTTTGACTTGATTTTATGTCAAAATTCACCTTAACATTAACATTTGTCTTCTGACATGTATATGATCCCTGAACTTGACATTAAGATGACCTTTGAACTTGTCAATCATCTGACCCTTGACCTATAGGAGTGAGACATTACCTGGCGCCTCCACCCTCACATAATGGTAGGGATTGACACAGACTTCATCCCTCCTGAGATAAAAGGCATACTCGCACTGCTCAATGGCCTTGAGCTCTTGGTGGTTCTGAAGGTCTGGCCATCGCCATAGGCGACAGTATATAACATGGGGTAATCCTTTCCGATGTGACACCTGTAGCCGACCATCCAGTGACCTGGAAATTACATAAAATACAATCAAATCTAAAATCTAGAAAAACAAACTTCATGCGTATGTCACACAGGTCTTATAAGACAAGTTTTTATATACAGGTGACCTCTCTATACAGGTATGTATTCATATGGTCATTATAGACAACTTTTTTATATACAGGTGACCTCTATATACAGGTATGTACACAGATGGCCTTTATAGACAGGTTTTTACATATAGGTGACATCTATATACAGGTATGTACACAGATGGCCTTTATAGACAGGTTTTTACATATAGGTGACCTCCATATACAGGTATGTATACAGAAGGTCATTAGACAGGTGTTTGCTACAATTGACTTCTACTGACGATACGGTTTGGACAGGTTGTGTTTATTTTACAGGTAGTCTGTAAGAGCAGGTTTGTATCCTGATTGTCTTCATGGACAGCTTTTCATAAACAGATGACCTCTGACCTCTGTGAATAGGGTTTTATGTTTAGTTAGTTTCAAATGCTGATGGCTTTTGGATATTAATAGAATCAGACTAAGTCAAAATAACTAAGCTGTATTCCCAAGGTTTTCGAACTGTTGTAGACTGTTTTCCTTACAGTTTTTTTTTCGAGGTCACAATGTTCAAACATATAACCATTGGTTCTTCACCTACAGGCTCAGGGTTCAAAGCAGTTGCTAGGTAACAACTGTAGGTTGGTGGTTATTCTCCATGTACTCCAGTTTTTCTCCTCTCCTTCCTTGTAAACATGGCATAGTGTTATATAATTAAATGACCCTAGCTGTTCATCATGCACATTTTGAACAGATCTAGACTTAAGGTACGAAAGACCTTCGTAAAAAGGGTGTATATTTCAATGAACTTTATATAAAAATGATTTTTATATAAATTGGCAGTGTTGTTCAACTTTTTTCAGATTCAATTTGGCTCTTCTAAATCAAAGGGAAATGAGTAGATTAATATAAATTGGTGACCATTACTTACAGTCCTTCAAGTTTGTATAAAACTCCTCTTTTCTGAACCTTTACCAAATGACCTTACTGTTTTTGTTCATTGTTGTAAGTACATATTCTGTTTTTTTATAGGGGAAACAATTTAGCCGTCGTATACAAAGTAGATTCAATATTGGTCTAGATGTTCCTGAGCGAGGTAGACTTGAGAATTGATCCACGCATTACATAAACCCTATCTTACAACATACGATGGACAATCGATATTTACCAGACTATAACACAGCTTCACCTGTTGCTGGTCTGACCACAGTATCCCTACACTCACACAGCACATGAAACAGGCCAATGGGGTTGTCAAGTCATCTTTGGAGAGGGGCCGCTTGTGGTCGAGTGACTAACATACCACCACTAGTCCAAATGATGTAATCTATATCAAGGCCATAGTGGCCAAAGTTTAAAGTATGTCTGACATCCTTAATCTTGTTACCTGCCCTTCACATCTGGCCTTCTGCCTCTTAGTGGTTAAGGCGTCTGACATTCTACCTTTAGCCCTCCCCTTCTGGGCACATAGCTATGGCACCTGACATCTACCACTAATGACCCTCCACCTCTAGGCCACAGTAACCAAGGTGGTAAACATTCTATCACTAATGACCTCCACCTCTAGGTCACAGTAACTAAAGTGTTTGACATTCTACCACTAATGACCCTCCACTCTAGGCCACAGTAACTAAGGTGTCTGACATTCTACCACTGGTCCTCCACTCTAGGCCACAGTAACTAAGGTGTCTGACATTCTACCACTGGTCCTCCACTCTAGGCCACAGTAACTAAGGTGTCTGACATTCTACCACTGGTCCTCCACTCTAGGCCACAGTAACTAAGGTGTCTGACATTCTACCACTGGTCCTCCACTCTAGGCCACAGTAACTAAGGTGTCTGACATTCTACCACTGGTCCTCCACTCTAGGCCACAGTAACTAAGGTGGCTGACATTCTACCACTAATGACCTCAATCTCTGGGCAAAGTAGTTAAGGTATCTGATATTCTACCACTAACCCTCCACATCTGGGTCACAGTAGTTAAAATGTCTGACATTCTACCACTAACCCTCCAACTCTGGGTCACAGTGGCGGAGTGGTTAAGGTGTCTAACATTCTACCAGTAGCACTCCACCTTTAGGTCACATTGACTAAGTTATTAAGGTGTCTGACATTCTAACACTAACCCTCCACATCTGTGTCACAGTGGCGAAGTTGCTGAGATGTCTGACATTCTAACACTAGCCCTAACACCTTTAGGTCACATTGGCTAAGTTGTTAAGGTGTCTGACATTCTACCACTAACCCTCCAACTTTGTGTCACAGTGGCTAAATTGTTAAGGTGTCTGACATTCTAACACTAGCCCTCCACCTCTGTGTCACAGTGGCTAAGTTATTAAGGTGTCTGACATTCTAACACTAGCCCTCCACCTCTGTGTCACAGTGGCTAAGTTGTTAAGGTGTCTGACATTCTAACACTAGCCCTCCACCTCTGTGTCACAGTGGCTAAGTTGTTAAGGTGTCTGACATTCTAACACTAGCCCTCCACCTCTGTGTCACAGTGGCTAAGTTGTTAAGGTGTCTGACATTCTAAGACTAACCCTCCACCTCTGTGTCACAGTGGCCACAGTAACTAAGGTGTCTGACATTCTACCACTGGTCCTCCACTCTAGGCCACAGTAACTAAGGTGGCTGACATTCTACCACTAATGACCTCAATCTCTGGGCAAAGTAGTTAAGGTATCTGATATTCTACCACTAACCCTCCACATCTGGGTCACAGTAGTTAAAATGTCTGACATTCTACCACTAACCCTCCAACTCTGGGTCACAGTGGCGGAGTGGTTAAGGTGTCTAACATTCTACCAGTAGCACTCCACCTTTAGGTCACATTGACTAAGTTATTAAGGTGTCTGACATTCTAACACTAACCCTCCACATCTGTGTCACAGTGGCGAAGTTGCTGAGATGTCTGACATTCTAACACTAGCCCTCCACCTTTGTGTCACAGTGGCTAAGTTGTTAAGGTGTCTGACATTCTACCACTAACCCTCCAACTTTGTGTCAGAGTGGCTAAGTTGTTAAGGTGTCTGACATTCTAACACTAGCCCTCCACCTCTGTGTCACAGTGGCTAAGTTGTTAAGGTGTCTGACATTCTAACACTAGCCCTCCACCTCTGTGTCACAGTGGCTAAGTTGTTAAGGTGTCTGACATTCTAACACTAGCCCTCCACCTCTGTGTCACAGTGGCTAAGTTGTTAAGGTGTCTGACATTCTAACACTAGCCCTCCACCTCTGTGTCACAGTGGCTAAGTTGTTAAGGTGTCTGACATTCTAACACTAGCCCTCCACCTCTGTGTCACAGTGGCTAAGTTGTTCAGGTGTCTGACATTCTAAGACTAACCCTCCACCTCTGGGTCACAAGCTGTAATATTCTAGCCCAAAAGACTTCTAGACCCATAACGGATTAACTGCTAGTGGAGCAAAGTCAATATATAGGAAAAACGTTATTTACACATTCATGTATTTTAATTTACTATCTAAGACTTCCAGTCCACAACGAAATATTCATCATATCTATTTTTATTTCATTATAATCAACTTATATTTTTATTTGCTGGTTATTAAAATTCAGTATTGCTGACGTTTTGATATTAACAGTCTTATATATATAATATGATAAAAAATTGGAGATTTCCATTGTTTTTTTACCATTTTGGACTTGTTACCTACTTAAATTCCATCCTTTTTTTACATCATGAATGTTTGTTTTTAAATCCCACCTTAGTGTTTTTATTTCAGAATAATGTTCAATTCATTCTAAATTCAACATCTTTCTTATATCCATATGCCTTTAATTCACCATTTTATGTTTTTATTCCATCCCAATGCCTTGTTTCTATGTTGTGACAGTTGTTTTTGTATTTATTTTTTAGTCCCCCCATGGGGGGCCCCTGACAAGGCATCTGACCCAGACAGTATGACCTAGCTGTGTTGCCCTACTTAAGGTCATCTGTCTAGCTGCTGTATGTATAGAGGTACCCTATAGTTCCCCCTCCACACCACAACAAAGACAGACCAGGCATGGCCACACACACACACATATATATCATTATGTAGGCAAAAACATCAGTAGCCGATTACATGATTGGTTCAATAGGGTTTGGATGCCATGGTTACGGTGACCAATTGATTCGCAATTGGGAAATGGAAGGAACTCTTTCCCACTGGAGACTGGGTTATATATAGATATATTGTACATATATGTATGTATTTATTGAGTGTATATGGTATTTAAATAGACTTTCTGGGGAATGAATCACCATTGGGTCTCTAATGCATTAGCATAGGGATATTGTGATCGCATCATTATAGATGCAACAAGGTCAGTCGCATAAGTAGAAAAACATTTCTATACAAGTTATATAAAAAACATTGTTACTGTTCACAAAATCAGGAAAAATATTTACATCCATGTGATTCATGACATGTTTTACAACAAAAACAGGTTTCTTTTCCTTTCATTACCTAGTAATACAGTCCATGAAATTACTTAACTATTCATTATGTACCTTTTGAGATTTTGACTGAAACCAGGAAATGGTCACAGCTTGTTTACACTTTTGCTTTCCATCTCAAATTAAGTGCATTTGAAATTACAGTTAAAATGAAACAAAACATATAGATTTTCCCCTAAAACTATGAAAAATATCACTATTATGTAAATACTACACAATACACACCCATGATATCACATGTTACCACAAAAACAAAAAACAAAATGTTGTTTTGGTCTAATTAGTTAAACATTCCATCAAAAGTCACAGAAATTTAAGGACATGTCAGTTATAGATAGTGGAATAAAGTCGGAGTACCCAGTGAAAAACCACTTTGACCAGTACCTGACATTTGCCCCACATGGGATTTAAAGTTGCTACCCAGAGATCGAGGTGGATGGTTTGTGGTGAAATGTCCAGGCATTTGAATACTACTTAGCCACTACAACCTCGATTTTGTCTTTATTTATCTTACATCCATATTAGCAATGACTTTATTACTAATATACATTAATACTGTGGAACATAAATGGAACTTTCTAGTTATCATTTTATTAAGTTAATAAACAAACTGATCTAGTGTCTTTACAAGGGCATGTCTCTTTTAATTGGTCAATTTTATTTTAACAGCCAATCAGCTATAACCAGTAGCAGTGGTATATGATTAATATGCATACACATAAAATAACTCAAAACGAAAGTGGTTTTTTTTAAAACTGACATTTCAAGAAATGATGAAACTTTGACCAACTTACGACATGGATCCTATCCACAGTCATTTAAAAATATAGAAATGTGAAGTGATATGCAAAATGTACAAGCATTCTGAAAATATGTTACATCATTCTTTGTTTTAAAATTCAAAACAAAGATATTGTCACACAAAGAAATAGTGATTAATGTTAATCACAACATGAGAACTACATTGAAGAATTACATGAAAACAGTCGACTTTTCAATGGATACTTATGTATATAAGTGCATAAACCTTGTATTTTCAATCGTGTCACAATGACTCATCCTTTTTATCAAATTTTCACTCAATGCTTAGCTTTTTGACTATGTTTTGTCTTTTTCAAATGTCAATATCATAAAATATGCATAGATATTTGACAGTAAAAACGTACAGTTAGAATCAGTATATGTATATTGAAATATTATTATATTTGAAAAAAAAACACTTAGAAAACACCCTGAACAAAGTTGGCAATAAAGAGGCACAATTTTACACAAGACAATGAATTTACAATAAGACCAACATTCTCAATTAGTTATGTCACCAGTGGACAAAACAGACATGAAAGGGAGATAATTCTAAAAATTTTATTACAGGCAACAGAACTGACATGAAAGGGAGATAATTCTAAATTATATCAACACAGTAGACAGAGCTGACATTAAAGGGAGATAATTCTAAATCATATCGACATAGGAGAAAGAACTGCATGACATTAAAGGGAGATAATTCTAAATCATATATTAAGGGACACAATATTATATTTTAGTTACACTGGGCACAGAACTGACAAAATCAATATTAAACATTTTATTTAACGTCAGTTATGAAACTAAAATTTCAGTTTTTTGCAAAGATTTTTTTGGGGGGAGAAATTCAAATCTTTCAGTCCTTTAAAGTAATTTGCATATATAATTTGATTTCTACAAGGAATCACAGTTTAAAATATATAACCAAGCATGAGTTTCAGTTCTTAAAAAGAAATTAATGATCGCTTTCAAAGGAATTTCAGTCCAACACAAAGAATTCTGTTTCTTTTCAATCCTTTGATACCACTTTCAGATCTTGAAACATTCAAGTTATTTATAGGAGATTTCATTTTTTTACAGCACCATTTTTCTTTTGTAAGATATTCAGATCTTTCTCGAGGGAGACATTCAGTTCTTTACATATTGTACCTACATCCCTCTTCAAGGGTATATTCTGAGAGAAGCTATCCACTGACCTGCTACAATATAACATTAAAGCAAGAATCGTTTAAGATTTTGCTTTTTTAATCTAGACATGTTTGTTGAATGTATGATACTTGGGGAATGATCGAGCTCGGTGATTTATTCTTCAATTTCATATAAGTATACAAAAATCAATAACTACAACCCCGAAGCTGTGTATAAAAACAGTTATTAATACACACAGACCAGACATCAAAAAAATATATGGCTGGTGCTCTGACACCAAAAAAAAAGTGATTTCAGATATTTTTACTTTCATTCTAAGGAATGTCTTATACATATATATAACCTTATAAGCAAATACAGTCAACCAACTACCATTTGTGGCTATCAAATTTTATGATTTCCATTTCATTTATGAAGATTAAAATTCGTGGATTGAAAAAATTGTAAGGAAATTTTTATCAATAAATATAATGTAGATATGAATTTGCTGAGATATTCTTTCGCGAATTTACTGCGATCATGAATTCGCAAAAGTAAATTGTACATGTTTGCATTTACTGTAGAGTGTTGCTGCTAGCATGAACCATGAAAATATACAAAAGTAAAGATATTGTATATTCATATTGAAAAAAAATTAGTTTGAGTCATGCGAAAGTTTTGATCCAAGTGCTATGCACATGGGGTCAATATATTGCAATAAGTATTGCAATACATCAACACAATATCGCAATTCATCTGAATATGCTTTTACCGTATCGTAGCAGCCCTACCAAACATTACTAACATTTGGAGAATTACAATACTTGTTATGCATAGGTTTATAAAATCAAAGAAGAGCCCCAAATGTATTTTTGCAATAATGCCAAAATTCTATTTACATCTACAATACTTATTCCGAAATTGCATATTACAGAGTTGTCTGCACTTGCGGGTAGGTATTGATTGTGACATCATGTGTTTGCCAGCGTAACATCATACTTTTCGGAGAAAACAACATGAATTGCGCTCACAAAACAATGACGTAACAATCAATACCTACCCGCAAGGGAGCTAACTCTGTAATTTGCAAAGACGGAATAGTGCAGTGAAATGAGTACCCGCAGTCAAACCAACAAACCAAATTATGGTCTGCAATTTCATTTCACATTTTTATACACTGATATTAGTAATTACAAATAGAAATGCATATTTGTCAGAATTTGATCTATGGGAAGGGGACCTTTACTGGAAAAAGAGCACTTCTTGCATTCAATAATGCTGTACTCATTTTTGCATATAGAAATAAGTTTTTGTCAGCAAACTTGTCTAGCTCCCTTACCAACTATTCTGGGCCCAGTTTCATGAACATTCTGTAAATATGCTACGCCGCTGAGTCGCTGATGAATCAAAAACAGGAGCAGATGAATAAGTATTTTTTCTTCAGTTACAAAAGTTTCTTTATCAAAAACAGAAGCAGATGAATTAGTATTTTTCTTCACTTACAAAAGTTACTAATTTTACACCATTACCACCATTGAAAAGTTTGAGCTTCTTTTTTCACTTTAAGATAAGAATATTGAAACTATTCAATTGTGTCCCCAAAAAAGTCCATAGCACTATGCCCATATGGAATGGAATACTGATTGCACATGCATCCAATGCAAAACAAATTATTTTACATGTATTTTTGAGTTAATTAGACATATATATATACACTATTCCAATGATGATCGTTGTTAATGTTCTATCGGTGGTGGAGCATCTTATAAGTAATTCCATAACTAACATTATATTATATCCATAGTAAGTATTAAATGTAGAGTTTTCATTCACTGGGTGGCCTTTATAGACTGGTTCATTCATTGAATTTGGGTGGTCTTTATGGACAGGTTTCAGTCTTTGGGTGGTCTTTATGGACAGGTTTCAGCCTTTGGGTAGTCTATATGAAAAGGTTTGATTGTAATTAAAGCAATTTTCCAGAGCAATGATTACAATTTCAATAGGATTGTGAACTAACATTTGTTCAAGTACATTATACCTACACAAGTGAGCTTATAATGATTTTTTGTAAATAAATATGTATCAAATATAGATGGGTTTTTTCTCTCAAGAAATATGCGTTTCACAAGATTTTTGCAATAAATTTGCATTTCACGAGCAGCCAGACCAATTATGTCAGAATTCTGTCAATGTGACATTCAAGTTCCACCAATGACTATCTACAGCCATTTGTACACCATATATCTATATAATAAACTTGGTATAAATGAAAATGAAGTTTTTAACACACACAAAATTGTTTTACCCTGAAAGTAAAAATATTTCATTGAAATCATATTAATTTACATCTATCATAAACTTTACACTAATGAAAAGTATTTATTTCATAAAATATCCACAACATACAAGTTACCTCCTAAAAGTAAAAAAATGTTTCATCAAAATGATAACCATTTATATATAAATCTATAATAAATGTTGTACTTATGAAAAATAACTTTTATGTAGAAAATCCACAATAAAAAAGTTACCCACTAGAAGTAAAACATAATTCATTGAAAAGATAACCATTTATATATAGCTCTATGACCAATGTTGCAGTAATGAAAAATATTTTTTTTATAGAAAATCCACACTATACTTTTTCCTAAAAACATTTCATTACGATGCTCTCAGATGTTCCGGGAATGGCATTTAATGACACGTCGGCCCTACACACATATACCTACTAAAGCCAGAAATCAATAGCCATCAGCTAGCCCCAACACGGACTTCACTTTTTTTCCAATAGCCACAACCATGGTGTGATCATAGATTTTTTTTTACGTACAAAAAAACGAGCTCTATTGAGGAAGCATGTCTTAGGCCTCTATCTGCTTCACCAATAATGTCAGCAATGGCCGCTCGCATGCTCACAGACTCGAGGACACGTCTGGTGTTACCACGGAAACAAGATACTGAGTATACCTACTTTCCTTTTTCTAAAGATATATTTTTATTTTGAGTCAAAGATATGGTGTTTGTGGGTGATGGGTGAGGTTTAGGGGTGGGGATAGGAGACCGGGGGGTAGGGCTGTCTGATACCGGGATGTATACTTATTTATATGTGACGTAATAGGCGTCTACACACACACATATATATAGGTATTGTAACTCGGCGGCACTCCAGCCTCATACCAACAGACCAGTTCAGCTAACTTCTCCACGAGGACAGACCCCCACAACACCGACACGGATACGCCTCCCAACAGGTATGCATAGCGATACTGCAAGCTTTCTTAAATCAGTGTTGTATGGCTTGAGAGAAATTTGCGAAATCTGAATACATACATGACGTAATGTACCAACTAACATATTCACACACCCGCCATTTTTGACCGAATGGACGTTCACCTCCAAAATCAATGTTTTTCCAAGCCGCCAAAAGAACTACCATTTACAGTTAGTACTGAACAAACTACTTCAAACTCTCCGACAAAGTCAATATTATTTCTTTCCTTATTTGTATTATCACATTAAAGTTTCTTTTGAAATTTTTTTATTATCAGAGTTTGCTTTAGTTACCAATATTTTTTGAAGTATTTTGTAAAAGAAATTCAGCTAAAATGAAAGGAACTTGTGGTCAAATTTCCTTTTTTTTGGGGTGAGGGAAAATAGAAATCTTACTAAATTTGAATAACCTTTACTAGAATTGATAACTGAACTGATTTTATAAGAGGCTTGGTTATTGTGAAAGGAAAATTTGGCTTATATCGTAGATCAGAATTTTTGTCTGAGAAATATGTTTGAATTAATGGTATAATGTTTTGCTGGTCGAGATATTTCACGCATTCATTTTATGAATCATTATTAGACAGAGATTTTGATTTGATTAAACCGCCTGTTTAGTTTGATTATAATTATTTTAACATCCTTTTAACAGCCATTTAAGGACATGTTAGGTTTAAGCCAGAGTACCTGATAAAAAACCACCGACCAATAGTTTGTACCTGGTAACTGCCCCACATAGGATTTACCTGAATAATAGACTTGAACTGAAAGGCAGATTACTTGAGATAATATGTCAGGACATCTTCACCACTCGGCCACCACAGCCTACTTTCACATCATCCATACCATACCATAGAGTTTCAATCAAGTTTTAAAAAATGCTCCACCATTGATAAATGGTATTTTTTCACCATCAAAAATAGAAGCAAACGATTCAGTATTTTTCTTCAGTTACAAAAAATAATTATTTGCATCCCGAAAAAAATCTGTGGCAATATATCCTACTGTACCGATGCACCAAAGACAAAATAAATCATTGTTATCTTATTTTTTGTGTTAATTAGACATATAAATACATGATTAAACACTAATTAGTGTTCAAATGATGAATATCATTTATGCTCTGTCAGCGGTAGAGCATCTTTAAGTAAAACGGGGAAATGTGCAATATGTAAATTAAATTTTATCCATTTAATATATATTTTCAACAAAGATAAAAAAAATAATGCAACTTTATTGGTAATCATATATAAATATGATGTTGCTAAACTCATTCACCCCTGAAAATTCATTATGGACTATTCCGGTCTAAGAATTAGAAGAGTTTAAATGTGTCTTCAGGGGTGGATGGGTTCATTCCTGGAAAGTGAAAATGAGAAACAGCACATACACAGTCATAGTATAAATTCACAATATATCATAATAACTGCAGGATAGTATTTTCTAGTTTCTTATAAAGACGAAATTTTCATATCTTGTATTTTCTATATTTTCATTAATACAATATGTCAATGTATCAGCAGCAATGTATTACAACCGGTATATCAGGTAATCAGAATGATGTGTTAACAGCTCCGTCAAAAAAGTTTTTACCTTAAGCAAATGAAGACTTGCACAAATTTTACTGAACATGTGAAAAATACAACAACTAAAATGCATGCATAACACACAACCAAAATAGCACAACTGGAACCAATACCAAACACATCCATTTCAAGTTACTTTGGTCAAATATTACAACATTTAATTTATCATCATATTTCTCTTCATAACTATAATTATAATTCTGCCATCATAGTTATAATCACAAAGGTAAGTTTCTCTCCAAGTATCGAATATCTCTTTTACAAATAAGTTTTATAGCTAAATCTATCTAAAAAAATCTGTAAATTCTGGTCAGAAAAAATCTTGTTTTATTAGATATTCTGTCTTTGCATATTACAAAATTACCTCCCTTTCATGTAAGTTTAGATTGAATTTGTGATGTCATTTTCTCTGTGAGTAATAATCATGTTGTTTTCTTTACAAAATGCGGCGTTAGACCCAAGAGAAATACATAACATTCAGTACCTATATCAAAGGGCAGATAACTCTTTAATACAGAATATAATCCCTTAATCAATAATTATCTTATTTATTTAATGGCAAATAATAAACCTACAGTAGCTTTTACTTATCATAGTAAACCATTATAGAAACCAAAAAGGCAGATAACTCTCTTTGATACAGAACATCATCCCCTTCAATGATTTTCTCGTTTTTGCTTCTTTAATTAACACTAGATATCTCTTATTACATAAATCATTTTATATCTTTTTATTCTTTTAATATCTTTAAAGCACAATAGCAATTTGGACACCCCACCAACAAGTGTTAAAATAGAAAAATGAAAAACTCACTTTTCCATTGCTCTGGCAACCGTTTGAAGGGGAGATCGCGGACCAGAACTGAAATGGATGTGCAACAGAAAAATCGTCATAAACTTAGAAAACTTGTAATTCCTCAAACTAAATAAATTTGACTCCAAAATTTACAGAAATTGTCATAAACTTAGAAAACTTGTAATTCCTCAACTAAATATATTTGGCTCCAATATTTTAATTTCTTTACAAAATTGTCATAAACTTAGTAAACTTATTTATATTTTAATTATAAACAGCTTCAAAATATATCACCAAGAAATAATTATCCTCCTTAAACTCAGCAAAGATATAAATCTTAAAAGTAAAACTTCAAATTAAAATTCTATAAAATAAATTTCATAATCTAGATAGTGGTTATAAAATTTTGATACTGAATTAATAAAACAACTACTGAATCAATAATCTCCCTTAGCCTTTAATCCTATACATGGCTCAAGCTTAGCATCCGAAATTAGAAGTTGTCAATAAATAAAGGGCACCAAAATCACATCCTGTCTTTCCAAACATATTTACCATACTCAATTCAATAAGGCCCCCTCGACCCAATGATTTCAATATCAGGCTGTAACAATCTGATTAAAATACAGATCCTTATAACCACTCCGTTATATATAAAGGATCTGACAATATCCCATAGGGGGTCACGTCCAGATGACCTTTATACCACGTGGTCTTCATATAGGATACATTTTCTACACCTGTCACATCCATTGAAAACGATATTTCGTCCCAGTATACATAAACAATGAGCTTTATTGTGCTCTTTGGGCGAGATGACTACGTAAACCAAAATAATTCTGACAGTTTTTTCAAACTATTTCGTCCCTGAAATTCACTGTCAAAATTTTGCAAGTAGCAATTTGATTGGCCATTTCCAAAGGTCATCTGGACATGACCCCTTATGGGATTTTCTCAGATCCTCTTATCAAACGTAGTGATAATAAGGATCTGTATTTTAATCAGATTGAGGCTGTAACCGGTACATTTTGTAACCCTATAAAGGGCAATAACTCTGTAAACTAATTACTTGTATTATTGGTTACAAGTAACCTAAAGATTTATGATTTACCTGTCAAATTAAGGAAAACAATATTTTCCCAAAAGCATGTAACATTTAACTAACAAACTTGAACACTTATATTATTAGTCAGAAAAAAAGACTATCAACCATTTTAAATCATCATTTAAATGACCTCACCTGATTATCAACCCTGAAACAGTAAGACTAATAATGGTTTCCACATCAATTTACAGAAGTATGCATATACAGCATAGATAAAACCTGTCAAACCAGACCCCTGTCTTATCTGGATTACTGTATGATCCAGTGTCCCAATGGAATCCAGTTAGCACAGGTTATACTGTAAATTATTATTGATCAAAATTAGATGTGTAACATCAGAATAAATAATGCATAGAAATATTTCTGAAAAAATAAACCCTAAGTAAACTTTTTTCCTTGACAATTTTTCAACTCAATTCTATATACATCAGTTGTTAGCACAGAAACATACTACAGTCAAAGGGAGATAATCCACTGTATAAAAAATCTAATTTCCAGTAAAGACAATACTTCGATCTACAAACCAGGAAAATTAACTCTTATAGTATAAAATCTTTGTCATTGATTTTCATGTATTTCTTTATTATTGATTTATTTATAAACCTGCAAGATTAATTACATAATTAATCTAAAACTTAATTATATGGATGAAAATTCAGGAATTTCCCTTTATTCTATACCTGTAGATAGATGGACTTATCCACAGGGATCTCCCTCTCGGTTTTAATTTCGGAAGTCCCAGGGACTCCTAGGTTTCAAGTTTGCGAGTCCCTTGTAAAAGCATTGGAGTCTTTTCGTTAAATTTCATTGTAGAACTTTATATGCTGTACAGAAAATATATCTTGTACTGTAATAACAGTATATATATATATACTTTTGAAAAAATAGACAATTATTGATTCTACTTTATCTTATTGACCTGTAATTTTTATTTTAAATTCATTCCACATCAAATCCCAAGGACTCCCATCATTTTATTTTAAGAGTCCCTAAGTTTTTTGTGGGTCAGAGACGTACAAAACCTGCGTCCGAGAAATCCCTGCATCCGACAATATGCATCACCATTGTACATATAGTTTGTTTAAATGTTCTGCATGTGTTCATCGTCAATGTTTTTGTGTGACAGTCCTCAAAATAGGTTTTTATTTGTTCTTTTTTTGTCTTGATAAAGGGGCAGATCACCTCAAAAATTTGACAATGTTTTGTCCACTTCACTGTAGGAATTACTTCTATGCCCCATAGTAGATAATTAAATTAATTATATATTGCATTGCACATGATTGTACACATAATACTATTTATGATTAAGGGTGACTGTTAGTATGCTATAACATACCAAACCTCTACTTGGCTACTTGATTTTAGTGTAAACTACAAAAAAAATATCCAACTATCTGACTCTATAGCTTGGTGTACTCATATATTGTTGTATTCAGCTTTCAATGAAATGGAAACATAACAATTATTTTCTAATGTATAAAATACAATTATGAAAATATATTTCACAGTTTTAGTAAGGTCCTTTAGGAAACTTCTTCGCCTCAAAGGATTATTGGGTTTTTTTTTTAGTTTTGTTTATGTATTACATTTCAAATCACAAAGTGAGAGTTCATAATTGATAAGACTTGAATGAAATATATATGTGTGTGTGTTTGTGGTATGACAGAGACCCCCTGTGAGGGGACAATGTTAATACAGGGCATCCATTAGCCCCCTAAGAGTATGTTTTTGACTCCCAAAACTCATATTTGACTCTTGAGTTTAAAGCACATGTCTATTTGCAATTGTCATATATTTTGACTCTTCAGGTTTCTGAGAAATTTTGATTTGACTCCTGAATCTACTGAAAGTCAAATGTACAACTGGATGCCCTGTCAATATGAAGACTGACCCCTGGAAGGCAATAACCTGGACAGCTTTCAAATGTATTTTGTCTGTAAATTAAAATATGTGTTTGTTGAAAAAAAAACAAGTAAAACATTTCATATCAGCTTCAGTTTTGAGTTATTTCACTGAGTCTTCATGGGTATATGAGTTAACATTAACTTCTGGGTCACAAACCATTTCATTAAAGATGCTCCACCGCCCACAGAGCATAAATGTGATTAACTATTTAAGCAATAATTGGTGTTCAATCATGTATATGTATGTATATCTAATTAACACAGAAAATAATATATTTTTTGTTATTTTGCCTTTGGTGCATGCACAATCAGTTATTCATTCCATATAGAATATAGTGCCACGGAATTTTTTCGGGATGCAATTAATTATTTTTCATATTTCTAACTTGAAATAAAATTAGAAGCTCAAGTTTTTCAATGGTGGTAATGGTGTAAAGTAAGTAATTTTTGTAACTGAAGAAAAATACTAAATCGTCTGCTCCTGCTTTTGATAGTGAAAAAATACCATTTGTCGGCGGTGGAGCATCTTTAAGATTAAGGGGAGATAATTCTGTTTGTAGGGAGATATTTGAATCCAATAGGCACAGCATTTTTAGAATGCGACTATTTCATGTACCACGTGATATAACCAATAACGTTTGTGCAGAACTAACATATCTTAATTAAGTGGTGATGGAACATAACTACTTGTAATCTTCGCACTGAAATGATGTTAGTGCAGGATATCATCTTCTGACCTCATTCCATCACCAATAGAAACAATGTATAGTCCCGCACCAACGTTATTGGGTATCACATGGTACGTGAATTAATCCCATTATAAATGTATATCAAAAACTTCCCTAATCATAATTAAGTTCACAATCGTCTTCGAAGTCATAGATCTGCTAACATAATTTGCTAGTCAGAATGAAGATCAAAACATTTAATGGTGTAAATTAGCTATATCACATCAATTTCAATAGTTCTCAGTTTTCATGTCAGCAAATTATCAGTTCAATACATAATGCATAGGTTACCATACCAATAGGCACCCCACTTTATTTCACTTAACTTCATATTAGCACATTATCTTTCAGGAGAGGCAATTTCCGGGGGTAACTTTTCTATACCATCTGTATGCTATCAAGTATACTGTGTAATTTAGCCCAAATCAGGTGGTACCATTCAACCGGTATAAAGTACCAAGTACCGCCCGATATTGAAACCCCTGCTTTTTCCAAAGAGACTTTGCAAAATCTTATCAAGGTACCTGTGCATTCAAAATAACTTTACATTATTTTTTTTTATTTTTTTTTTGATAAATGCTCAGAATATAAAAATCGCTAGGCTTCTTCATAGCCAATACCTTGCTGAAATCACATGCCGTGGAAAAACAATCTATGACAATGCAACTTTTGTGTATGATGTGGAACACATTATTTCGGTAAAATATCTTCTCAAATTAATTTGTCATCATGAATCTTGAACGTCTTCATCTTTTTTAAAATAAGTGGAGGTAACTCAGGTAAAGCAATTGTATCAATCTGTATACGTTTTATAGACCTACACATCACGGAACGAGAGTGAGCTTTCACAATCAAGATGAAATGCATAGCATTGTCAACTTCGCTTTAAAGCTTCAAAAAAGAGATCGTTAGGGTCATGGGGACGCTTGTAAGGGACGCAAAATCATACCACATAGCTCCGACATCACTACCTGCAAATCTTTAATCTTAAATTACCGTCTGTGTTTACCTGTTTATCACTGATCTTAACAAGTAAACACGATATAACAGCGTTACCCCTTAGGCGCCTCTCAAATAACTCACTCTAGTTTTGTTTGGTAGCCGCCATATTGAGAACCGATTCTCTTTCAATTCTCTCGAAAACGTATCAGAATAAAAGCTTACCTTGGTATGGTTATACATTTAGTATTCAGTTCCTGAGTTGTTATGGCTTTCTCCAACTCATCCAGTCCGCCTGTCTTCTTTAACTTTTTCACGAGACTTTTAACGGCCTTTTCACTCCATTTATCCTCGCGTTCGGAGCTGTCCCCCTTTTTAAAACCGAGGAGTCGTTTGATGATTGGGGGTGTAAACGGTGACATTGACGTCATCCTGGAAAAGAACTTGTCCCACGGTTTCCCGGGGTCTCAGTTAACCTCCCGACCTGTTCTGATCCGTGAGAATGACACTCTACCAAGATAAACAAACAACGAACTCCATCTAGGTTCGTATAGCTGAAGCTCCACGGTCAATCAAGGCGACCCCTAGCGGCAAACAATTACGCTCGTTCTTACTGTAATTTCCTATAAATAAACTCACCGGATTGCGAGTTTGAGTGTTACCAGTCTCAAATGTTGATTTAACGGTTATTGGGTCATATTGAAGCACAAAGAAATTGTTATATCACCGAGTACTGTATATTACCATAATGTATCAAAAAGCATCACTGAAATACAATGTATCGGTACCGGTTATGACGGACCGTTTCCGGATTTGGACATAGTTACTTTTTAGCTAATCAAAATGTCAATATTGTGATATAAAACTACCTAATTACCTTTTATATTATCAATATGAAACATTATTCTTATTATTTGAAAAATTATAAGAAAAGTTTTAAATAATTCATTTAATGATATATTATCATTAGCTAGATAATTGGACAGGTGCCCGTTTATGATTTAATTACTTGAACAGGTGTTCAGTGTAAACTAATATTTTTCCTGATTTTTTTTCTCTATCACGATTCAACCAGTCCACAGCTCGCTGAGATGAAAATCCTTCCAACCTACATCGTACATGTATGAACGTACATGTAGCTATAAATGTATGTTATTCTTTGTATAACTGTTATATAATTAAAGAAATTTTGTAGCCGAAAAAAAGTTCGTTTGCAAGATTGTATTTTACTTTGTAAGTGTATTTTTAATTATATCGAATTTTTATATAGACCCCTAAAATTTCTTTTTTCTTCAGCTAGAAAAAGGTATATGGACAAATTAGTGGATCCAAAACTAAACTGCAACTTAATTAAATTATATTCGGACCTACTAGTTTAACGTGTTCCATATAGATTTAGATAGTCTGGCGCGGATCGAAGGGATGGATCCCAAAGGAGGAAAGGAAAAAAGGAACAGAGTAAAAAGAAAAAGAGAGAACAAAGAAAAGAAGGAAGAAAGGAAAAGAAGCTAGAAAGGAAAAGAAAAAGGAATTCGATAAAGAGTAAGCATTAGGCATGCAGAAACCTCTACTTTCTATCTTTGCCGTTTGAAGTTGTCGTTTTAAAATATAAAGGTGCAACGGGAATCATTATGTTTTATTTTTTCATTGTTATTATCCCCGTCTCCTAAAAGTCAAATACCTAATCCTTAAACAACTGTAAAATACATAGCCCTTGCTTATACATGTACATTGTATTAGATAATTTGGAATCTGGAAATACCCCGATATCCTTAGAAATTATCAAATCTTAACGCCGTACATGTAAACGGATACAATTTTCCACACTAAAACAATTTGTTTTTGAACTTTTGTATTCAATAACAAACGCATACCGTTTTGTAATATATATTTTTCTCTCGTAATTTTGATTTGGCATATTATGTATTTATCTATATAAACATATTTATAAAATGATATTGTAATCTTCAGTTTGGAGGAAATACAGACTATTATTAATATTATTATTGTATCACAGTGTTAAAATGATTAGGAGATACAATTTCCACGTAGTTGGGTCTCCGGTGTGAAAAAAACTACAGCTCTACCGTCTGAGCCAAAGAAGCACGTTGAACAGTTCCACTGAGTGTTTCAATTTTTTTTTTTTTATTTCATCCAAATGCATAACAAGCATATAGGGAACAGTACAATTATTATCATTATAATATGACATACAATGTATACAAGTATAAGATGGCGGAGGACAATATTTCAGTATTTCAATATACTAATAAGCTAGTGACGGAGACCATTATAATACTATATGTTTTGACAATTTCTTAATTTCATTGTTTAGGTAATTCGCTGACTGACTTCATGTCATGCCCTTCGTTCTTTATTTTGTTAATGATTTATTACAGGTTTTCAGTTTTTCCCGGCTATGAATGCCCAAATATGTGCGTACATTGTACTTTCAAAGCGCCAGTTACAAGTGAAAGTAATTTAGGTGTCCGGCATCACTACTGACGTCGGATATGCTTCTAGGAGACTTTACTGTTATTTGACAAAAAAATAAAGTGGAAAATCGAACCAAAAGGAAAACCAAATGCGACAGAAAATGTATGCAAAAAAAAAAATGTTTATCAAAAATAGTCATTATTACTTTATTAAAAGACGATCTCAAGGCAATAAGATACGTTTTTCTGTACAAGTTTTTGAGAGCTTCTAGGGGTCTGGGTGACCCCATGGCCAGTCCGGTTCCCTTCCTTTTTTGTTTAAAAAGCATATCTTAATGATAATGTTATAAAATAGGACAAGCGATGTTTAAAGGTAATGTACATTGCAAATGGTCATGATCTTATTAGAAAACAGAATTATAGTAATGATTCCTGGCAGCGTCTGGCCATAGACAGACCACAAGTCTTGTTTTCTTTCTTTGTCCAATACACTCATTATGAAGATTGTGTGAGGGAAATAGAGGATCTTACACGAGTGACTATGTGGTATGAAGTTTATCAAACGAGTTCAATAATTTGATATGCCACAGTCCTTTAGGCCAATGGTATAACAGATTATTTAACGAGTTTGATAAAGATAACACATAGCCACGAGTGTATGGTTTTACTTTTTTATTTTATTTTATTTTTATACATTTTTTTTATTTATCACATAACTTTAATTAATAGAAATATAAAAACCTTTTAAATTCGTCTCTAATCTGACAGATAATGCATACAAATCAAAACTTGATTCCATAAACATTTTATTGATCCTAAATAAAAAAAAAAATGAAATAGCAGCACGCAGACCCCCACCATTTTCTTTGCTTCATGCCTCTACATATAACTTAAATTGAAAATATGACATAATACGTCAAAAAATAATAAACTTACATGTTTACATGACTTCAGTTGATTTCTGAAAATTCACTGTAAATGGTACATGTAGTAACCAAAATAACTTTATTTAAAAATATGACATTAGACATGATAATCATAAAGAAACATCCTTAAACGACTTAAAATATTTTCTGGAAAATGTGTTCATGAAATTCTCAGAATGCAGGATTTTGCACCATTTATTCGAGATCTTCTGGGGGCCGCCTAGGACCTGACCCCTCGCCTGGTTGGCTTGGTCTCACGTCCCTCTAACATCAAAACCCGAATCCGCCCCTGATACGTCTGTGGTCATATTATAATAGTCTCAAAGTAACCTCCAAGCTGTTGGACATTTACTTTTGAATTAGCGAAAGTTTATAGTGTCTTCGGAACTTATTTCGTGAAGGCTTAGTACATATAGTTGGTGCGTGTTATTCCCCTTGATACAATGCAAATGCCAGCGGTAGCCAATGTCGCATTTTAAGAAAAAAAGTCCTTTTTTCATTGGTGATAAAATCATGGCTTTGGTGATATTTTTTCGTGACAAAAAACAAAACAAAATCAAAGCAAACAAAAATCGCCCATTCAAAAATATCACCTGTTGTTATTTTTTATAGTTTCAGAAATTCAAATCTTGTCGTTTATAAGATAAATGTGTAACTGATTAATTGTCGCATGACAATGGTTTTATTATTTTAATCTAATTTCGAACTGAAGACTGAAACATTATCCTAATTAATAGCGAAGTAAAGAATACAAGAGGTAAACTTCATAATCTACGTACATATACACATACTACAAAAAATATTAATCAAGATGAAGATATTTACGGCAAAAAGGAGATGTGTTCTGAAGGAATGAGCGTCCTCTACATCAGCAATGGTAAATCTAGCTAAAGTACAAGTCATGTCACATCTATAAATAGGACAACAGTCCTACAGATCTAGCTCAAATACGAGTCAGGTCACATCTATAAATAGGACAACAGTCCTACAGATCTAGCTCAAATACGAGTCAGGTCACATCTATAAATAGGACAACAGTCCTACAGATCTAGGTCAAATACGAGTCAGTTCACATCTATAAATAAGACAACAGTCGTACAGACCTAGGTCAAATACGGGTCGCGTAACATTTATGAATAGATAACGACACTCGTTATACAGATCTAGGTAAAATCCGGGTCAGGTCACATCTATAAATAGGTCAACAACACCCGTCAAACAGATCTAAGTTAAATGTGGGTCAGATCACATTTATAAATAGACAACGACAACCGTTACACAGATCTAGATTAAATCTGGGACAGGTCACATTTATAATAAGGAAAAAGACACCTGTCATACAGATCTAGGTCAAATTCAGGTCAGGTCACATCTATAAATAGGACAACGACACCCGTTATACAGATCTAGGTCAAATCCGGGTCAGGTCACATTCATAAATAGACAACGACATCCATTATACAGATTGAGGTCAAATCCGGGTCAGGTCATATTTGTAAATAGACAATGACAGCCGTTATACAGATCTAGATTAAATCTGGGACAGGTCACATTAATAACAAGGACAACGACACCTGTAATACAGATCTAGGTCAAATCCAGGTCAGGTCATATCTATAAATAGGAGAGGGACACCCATCATACAGAACTAGGTCAAATCTGGGTCAGGTCACATCTATAAATAGGACAACGACACCCGTTATACAGATCTAGGTTAAATCTGGGTCAGGTCACATTTATAAATAGGGCACAACGACACCCGTCATACAGATCTAGGTCAAATCTGGGTCAGGTCACATTTATAAATAGAACACAACGACACCCGTCATACAGATCTAGGTCAAATCCGGGTCAGACCACATTTTTAAATAGGGCACAACGACACACGTCATACAGATCTAGGTCAAATCTGGGTCAGACCACATTTATAAATAGGGCACAACGACACCCGTCATACAGATCTAGGTCAAATCTGGGTCAGGTCACATTTATAAACAGCCAACGACACGCGTCATACAGATCTAGGTCAAATCTGGGTCAGACCACATTTTTTAAATAGGGCACAACGACACACGTCATACAGATCTAGGTCAAATCTGGGTCAGACCACATTTTTAAATAGGGCACAACGACACACGTCATACAGATCTAGGTCAAATCTGGGTCAGACCACATTTTTAAATAGGGCACAACGACAACCGTCATACAGATCGAGGTCTAACCGGGCCAGATCACTACTGGGCGACGGCACGTACCCATATAGAACGAGTGTACATGTACGTGTAACACTAGACATCTCGGGCAAATAAATCTAGGTTCTTTTTAAGTTTCTAGATATCTTATGCATATGTGCATTGATATATCGTTTTTGCCAAAAAACGATAATTATATAAAAATACATGTAATACTTAATATATAATAATTCAATTTTGCTTGTTACGAGCATTTCCATTGGCTTAAAAATTTACTTTATCAGCACATAAAGGAAAAGAATGGCGTCGCCGTTTGTAACGTTGCTTCTGATTGGCTGAGATGACGGCGTAATGATTTCATAAACAAAAGAGTCCCAAAATGAATTTTGAATATTGAAGAGATTATCATTAGTGAATTGATTTATATGGATTAATTTGAATAGATTTTTTTATGTTATGGAGATATAACACAAAAATATGAGTGTACTCTCATCATAACCCGGAAGCGGTTTATTTATATAGTACATTCAAATTTTTTGTGTTATATCGCCATAACATAAGAAATCTATTCAAGTAAATCCTTACTGTACTGAAATACCCATGAATAAACATAAAATATTGACATGATTGAAACAGTTCAACGAAGGCAACTAAGCAAATACCTGCAGACAGACCGAAAAAGTGTGAAATTCAGAGGCGAAATATTTGAGATGTTCAAACTAACGAGCATCCTCGATACTCCAGGGGTTCCAATCACTTACGATATCTACACATATGGACTATCCCATAGTAAAATTGGAGGCAGCTCAGTGGAAAACATTTGACCAATCACAGGCCAGCAAATATTTCCTTTGAAGACTTCAGAGAGAGCGACGCCCAACTTCAAAGCCACACAGTCGACCACAGTGTTCCGTTTAGCTGCACTGTTGTAGACTTTAAGACAGAAAATGGTGTCGTCTTTAGAGCTACAATTGGTGCCTATTACTGTTATGGAGCAAAGTAATGATCATGCAAACTTTTATAAAATATTTATTTGCATTTTATCGTACTTGTTTGATATCGCTTACCTACTAGGCAATAAACTGAAATAGGTTAAAGTTAAAGTTAGAGTTTATTTGTGTTGTAAAATAAGTTTTATACTATCTAGTTGATAGTTTTAGTTTATATATGTGCAGTATGTGTAGTGTATATTTACATACATAGGACAGTTAGGGACCAGGTGGCCACGTGCACGCGTGCCCATCTGGGGTCGTTAGCTAGGGCACCGCATTCCGTTTTCCATATAAGGAGTTGTTTACGACTAGGACTGTGTATTAGGGTCCAGTTTGATGGACAGGTTGCGTAAGGTGTTCGTATTAATAGTAACAGAGAGCTGAATTTAGGTAGTGTTCACTTCGGCCAGCCAATTAGAGTTAGGTTGGAAGGGGGGATGGAAGTAGGTAGAAATACGTAATCGTAGTAAGATTCAACGTGAGAATGAAGATGGAAGGAGTGAGGTTTTAGCCAATTAGAGGATAGTATGAAAGTGGTATAAACATGAAATTTTGGGACATACTCCACGCATCTCGGGATCAGTCATTCGGATTACTTTACTACACTTAGTGTGTTTGTGACTATGGGATTTATACTTGGGATGTACTGTACGGATATTTCCTACATGTATCAGTGATGTGATATATACGGATTACTCTATCAGTGTTCCAGTGTGTGTGTTTCTAATGGATTTATTGTGAACTAAATTACGTGGATGTTTATGTGAATAAATGATGTGAATTTTAAAGTGACGTTTTCTAGTTTTCCCTGCCGTAGTCACCTTCCAACACGGCCTTACGATATACAATATCGACTCGTCATAGCCTAAGTCCTATCATATTTTGGAAATCCATGTATATGCATTTTATATCTAAGGCTTTGTCCAGGGCTTCTGTCAATTCTTCTAAAACATCCAGGAGTTGCAAGACTGTCGACCGTCCTGACATAAAACCATACTGTTTGTTTGTGAAATGTGAATGCGCTGACATGTCTTTGGTAATATGCGATCGAATGATTTTCCATAGTTTTATATAATATTGATGTGAGGCTTATTGATCAACAATTCCCTGCAATTGAGACACTTCCTTTCTTGTGTATAGCACTGATGTTTGCCGTTCGTGTTGGCTATGTCTTTTAAAGTCAGTGGCTATAATACAGTACGCACAAAAGTTTGTTATATATCATTAGTAATTTAACATAATTTTAACTGTCATTTCTCACGTCATTTTGAATTCAATCGTAACAAGATTTAATGCACTGACAACGAACTATTTTTGCATCCTTCATATATTATCCAAAATATTTTTCCGTGGCGAGAAATGTATCGAGAAATCGATCTAAATTCTAGCCATTTGATTTTGATGACGCCATTTGACTACAGTCAAAGAAGGGAATGGCGACGTCATCAAACTTTGTTTGGATTAAACACCCTTAAATCGGACGCATTGCAATGAAAAAAAAAAACAACAAAAAAACATATACATTATTTCATAATAAGCGATGGAGAACTAGGTTTCAAATTGTCAACTTTGAAGTTTTTACGTTTGCAGTGGTACAGATAATTCTTGGAGGGGTGGGTATTTGTAATAACACTTTTGAAGGTGAGGGTTAAAACTCTGACTTCCGCGCGAACCAAAAACTTAAGAGAGAAATTAAGATAAAAAGTTTGAAGGGTAAAGTATAAAGAAATCAATGATAAACTAGCAATTGTGCAAATATCTATCTGAAAGAAGAGCACACATGATGCAGACTCTTTAAGAATGACTGCAATTCATTTACTTAATTCTACTGATTCAATTTATGGATGTTAGCTTTCAGGCTGAATAGGTTGAGTGATACAAATACTTGTAGGGGTAATTTGGACTCGTTCATACAATTTTTAAGGATAATTGACAGATTTTCAATGGGTGTTTTACTCATGTACTCATCTGTTATAAAACATAACTCTGGGTCTTTTTGTAAAGTTGACAATTTATTCCTGGTTCATGATCGTATAGTGTTCATATTCTTTCTCTCACTGTCACTAGTATATCCAATCTCTCTTGCTATATTCGTTTCATTCTCCGGACTCTCCCTGATGTTCTCTCGGTCCTGTCTCTCTCTGGTCTCTGTCCGGTCTCTCTCTCCTCTCTGTCCGGTCTCTCTCTCGTCTCTGTCCGGTCTCTCTCTCCTAACCCCCGCACCTCTATTTATCCCCAAACTTCCTACGATTCTGAGAAGACTCCAGAACCCTTTTACCTTATTTGGGCCCATGTCCAGTATAGTCTAGGCTCTTTACGTAGGTAACGGTATCAAATTAACAATATATGTGTACTTTTAATTAGCTTCGGACATGTATTGAACCCCATTACTCATAATGACCTCTCGCTATGTGTACTACATCTGTAATGTCTACACCTCCCCTGATGATATATATACTAGTTATAACTTCCCTCTGTATAATTATCTATCAATATATGTTATTACATATTTAAGACCTTTTTGTAACACACCTCCCATACTTAAGGAATATTTGTAGTTATGTTAAATCGACAAATATTCCCAGACAATTACTTACAAAAAGTTTAATCATTACTCCAATTACTAATATTCAATTAACACCCAGCTTTTTGGTTCGTTAAATATAGAGTTCCGGAACAACACCCTCTCACCTCTCTTACCACTTCATTCAAATTATAAGCTAATCACTTAGAAATCAAACAATACGCATAACGCCTAGAATTATAATTAAGGCGCATAATGCTTATTAATTGCATTGGTTTGCACAGTTCATAACTTCCACGTCTATAAAATAAATATTTGGTTAGCACAGTTTATAACTTTCACGTCTATAAAATAAATATTTGGTTAGCACAATCCATAACTTCATAATCCCATGTCTTTAAGTAGTATAATCCACAGGCGGTAGTAATCCTCGTATGTTAATTAATTTATTTATAAGGTCCACGCATAGTATCACATAGTTCACGTAATTAATAATACAGGATTCACGATGAAGCGGAACGACTTCTATTGTATATAGTCAATAATCCACTGAAGAAATTCACACCATAGCGTCAATAAATATAAGGTTCACACGTCCATAAATATAAGGATCACACGAAGACATTTTCATCAATATTGTCACAAAGTTGTAATCAATTAATAATTATTACTCATTGTTTGTATTGTATATAGTTAATAATCCACTGAAGAAATTCACACCACTGCGTCAATAATATAAGGTTCACACGAAGAGTTTTAATCAATATTGACATAAACTTATGTCAAATAATAAATAGTAATCACTGCTTGAAAGTAGTGATCATCCTTGTATAACAATTGTTGCCACGCAATGTTCGCACTGTATTGCACGTTATGGTTACAACGTAATATGTAAAGTTAAATAACACAAAATATCCACAATTACTAAGAACATCATTGTTTACATTGTGGATCGAGTTGGATCCGATATTGGGTTTAATAACCCGCTCATGGGGGATCCTGACACATTTTCTGTGGACGTAGCATTATCATTAATGCTAGCCCCACTATCTGTAGGGACCCGATTACTGGGCGTCCGAGTTGGTGCATTCAAGCGTTGGAGCAATTCCAGGGATCGTTGGAATCGGACAGGTTGAAAGGTCGGAGGGTCTCTGGTAGGTACTCTAAATCGTAGCATGTCTACATGTTGTCGAGGAGAAGCCGGCGGTGGTGCCGCAAAGCGTAGATGGGCTCTCCTGGCAGCATCCCAAACTGGCGTGGTTGAAGGTCGTCGAGCAGGAGGTAAACTGTTAAGCATAGTCAATTCCCTTCGGAGAAGTGTAGGTGAAGGCGTAGTTGATGTGTATGTGGTGAACACTGGGACGGAAGTCAAGGGTCGGACAAGTGCAACTGGCCGAGATTTTGTACAATTTTGTAATTTTGCACGGTAATACCATGCGATAGCCGAACATATAATTGAGATAATTGTTATAACTACTGTGGTGAGCACAACTTTCCAAGTAGGCCAGCGATGTCCTAACTGTTGTTTAATTCTACGTCTACCCCTTAATTCACTGATGAGTTGGTTCATTGGAATGTGGTCTATTTCCCGTAATCTTTTAGGTACCTCCAATGGACTAAATTCGGGTAGTTGCTTATGGAAAGGATCCCACAATTTCCCCGTTATGGTTTCATTAATCTCTTTTAGAACTTAAATGACTAAGTATTACTATAATATTTTATTCTCACACCCCACAAAAACAATTAATAAATACAATAATATACATTATGTCAAAGCTCGAAACCTACTAATTTATCTAACACTCTTAACAGGCCTGCCTTATATTCTTGTTGACTGTGGTATCTATTCTGTCGCTTTCTAACATCTCGTCGTTTTTTAGATTTTTTGTGTTTCATATTTACCAAGCCAATAGTCATTTGTTGATCACTACTTGTATAGCTTTTGTTCGTGTGATCGTCATTGTCACTGTCGGTAGCTACGTCCGCCTCAAATCCCTGATCCATCTCAACATCTATGTCATGTCCTATATCTTTTTCAGAGTCAGATTCTTCTGAATCTGAACTCCTCGTTACATTTTTTAATAATTTTTGATTGCGCTGTCGCTCTTTGAGTCGTTTGGCTAATTCCATTAAGGGAATATCATCTTCATAAGCAGATGTGGTACGTTCTTTACGAGTTCTATTATACAATCGACCTACTAATTGATCATTATCCTCATTATGTTCACTGTTACTACTATCAGATTCAGATGGATTTACTACATATCTCTGCGTTCTTAACGATCGAGCTCTAGTGTTGTTTTGATTTTGACCTTGAGGTATGTCCCATTCATCTATTTTAGCTAGTCGTAGATGTTCAGCATGAGCTTTAGTTACTGCACCAGTAAGTTGGTTTCGAATTTTAAATGAAACAGGAGACGTTTGACCAATAATTCTAAAATAGGGTTTCCATTTACTTTCTAATTTATTTTTGCGAAGGTGATTCCGATAATAGACTGGATCTCCAACTTCAAATTCTACAGGCTTACTGCGTTTTTCTGCATATTTTTCCTGTTTCTTTTTAGCTTTTTTCATATTTTTATGAACCGTTAAAAAGGCTTTATGCTGTTCTTCCATAGCTATCTTATGAGTTTCTTCACCCATATATTTCCGACGTGGTTGCAATAGGTTATCAAGCGGTAACACTACATCACGGTTATACAATAAGAAGAATGGCGAAAATTTAGATGATTCACTAATATTACATCTAATAGCAGCTAATGTCTGATTTAAATAAACATCCCAGGCAGATGTGTCATTATTTATTTTCTTTGCCAATACATCATGCATAGTTCGATGAAATCTTTCAACCCTAGCATTACTTTGGGGGTGATAGAAAGAGGTTGTTATATGTTTAATATTTAAGTGTTCACAAGTTTCTCTTACCATTCGATTGACAAATTCTGTACCATTATCAGTTACAATAGATGATGGAGTACCAAACCTTGGAATGATGTCATCTATTAACACATGTACTATATTTTGTGCACTTTTATCGGGTAATGGTATAGCCTCAGGCCAACCGCTGTACCAATCAACAATAGTGAGAAGATATTTATTTCCCGATAGAGATTTTGGATATGGGCCAAAAATATCCATACTGATTTTCTCAAACGCGTAATTTGGTATATCTGTTTCTTGAATAGGTGCTCTACGCTTTTGTAAACTCTGTTGTTGACATGTAACACAGGTTGAGACGTAATCATATAATTCTTTATATAATTTTGGCCAAAAGTATTTCTGACGAATAGCGGCATAAGTTTTATCAATACCCATGTGCCCATTACCATCATGATATTGTTTTATAACCTCACTTCTTAGCTGTAACGGAACATACAGACGTGGCTTAACGTCTTCGTCAGCATTTTGCAGATAATAAAGAACATCGTCTATTAACATAAACCTAGTTTGATCCCTAGTACTGGCTTTATTGTTATTAATTTGGTCAATCAATTTAGAGAGTTCAACATCTAATGATTGTTCTACCTTCATATCCATATTAGGTAAGTTTGGTAATTCCTTTTCACTATGTTCCTGATCACTTTCACTATCCCTTCTTGGTTGTAAGTCAAATTTATTGGAATTGAAAACAGCAATTTCATAAGTTTTACCTGAAATATCTGGAAGGACATCTTCATCACCTGTTTGGTCTCCTGTATTAGGGTGAACTTTATCTGGTGTTCTTGACAATAAGTCTGCACAAGTATTTTCAGTTCCTGGTATATATTCAATTTTACAACGATAGCCTGAAATATTTAATGCCCATAATTGAATTTTACGATTTTGCATTGGAGCTTCTAGTAGATATTTTAAAGGTTTATGGTCGGTTTTGATTACAAAATCTGCCTGATGTAAGTAATGATCTAGTTTTTGTAATGCATAGTGAATTGCATACGCTTCTTTTTCAATAGTTGACCAGCGACATTGTGTTTCACTTAGTTTATGCGACAAAAAGTATATTGGACGCTCATTTTTAACATTTGGAATAGAATCTTCCGTATTGTCCGATCTTTGTGTTAAACATGCTCCTATACACTTATCACTAGCGTCAGTATATAATACGTATGGTTTATTTACGTCTGGATACGCAAGTTGTGGTATGGCAGTTAAACTTTCTTTGAGATACTCAAATGCTTTTTGACATGACGGAGTCCATTTAAATTTTGCCCTTTTTCTTGTTAATGCTATGATAGGTTCAGCAATTTCTGAGAAATTTGGTACAAATCGTCTATAATAACTGACACAACCGATAAATCCTCTAACTTCTCTTACATTAGTGGGTTCACCCATGGATCTAATGGCCTTTACCTTGTCCATTTCTGGTTTAATTCCATTCCTATTAATTACAAAACCCAAATACTTTGTTTCCTCTTTAACAAAATTACATTTCTTCCTTTTTAATTTCAAATTATGTTGTCTCAATCTATCAAAAACTGTTTGAACATCTTTAACGTGGTCTTCAATGGTTTTTGAAAATATTAAAATATCATCTAAATAAGCTATAGCCATGTGATCTAACCCTTCTAGTACTATTGACATTAATTCACTAAAAACTGCTGGAGCTGAAGTTAACCCAAAAGGCATTACAAGAAATTCGAAGAGTCCTCTATGATGACAAACAAAGGCTGTTTTAGGTCTATCTTTTTCGTCTACCAATACTTGCCAATACCCACTTTTAAGGTCTAAAACACGTAAAATATTTTGCTTGGTCTAACCTAGCTAAAATATCATCAATTACAGGTAACGCAAATGAAAATGGTTTAGTGATTTTGTTTAATTGCCTGAAATCAACACAAAACCTTTTTGTTCCATCTTTCTTATCAACTATTACTACAGGAAAAGAAAATGGTGATTGTGATCTTTTGATGATTTTAGCATCCAACATTTCATCAATGGCCTTATCGACTATTTCACGTTTGTTTAACGGAGTTCTATACGGTTTCATTTTTATTGGCGGACTATTACCAATATCAATTCTCATTTTTACCGTGTCAGTATGAGTTAAATCTTTATCATGTTCTACAAACAAATCTTCATTTTTCTTTACAAGTTCCTGTATTAGTTTATCATGCATTGACGGATTTTCAGTATTCGTTTCATCTTTTGTCTCTACACTTTTATCTCCTAAGCGACATGATGTTTGATTTATTTCTTTTTCATTTACTGATTCAATTTTTGCGATAATACAACCCTTCTTAAGATGGTATGTTTTATTAGTACTGTTAACTAATAGTAACGGTAGATTACCATGTTTTGATATCTTTGCTATTGAGTGACTTACCATTAGGCCTGGTTCTGACCCTATAAAACCTGAAACCACAGGTTTGGTTTGAACTATCCCTACATTATTTCTCATATGGGACTTAACTTTAGTTACACATAAAACAGACGTTTGAGGCTTTACTTTTATACCTTGTTGTAAACGTAATAATGAACTAATATGTATATCCTCCTCTAATGGAACATAGGTACTCCCTATTCTCAATTTCTTGAGGTCAAAATAAAGTCTCACGCCGTGTTCTGTCAGAAAGTCACGACCTAAAAGCAAATTCCTATTCATTTCATTTACAATATGGAAGCATTGTTTCACAGTCACGTCACCTAGCTTAAATGTCAATATAGCACGACCTAATGTGTCCATAGTATTACCATTTACTGCCTGTAACTTAATACTACTTTTTAAAAGTTTCGTTTTTGGCTGCAATAAGTCAAATACTCGTTTATGCATAAGTGATACTTGAGCTCCTGAATCTACAAGTGATCTAAATTTTTGTTTACCAAAAGTTAACAATACTGAACTTGGTGAGCCTGCTAAGGGTATTTCATAAATCATTGTTTTATTGCCCTGCCTACCGGTTTCATTGTAAGGAGAGCGTCTTAGTTTAACCTTTTTCTAGGGTTCCTATTCCTTAATTTCGGGCACAGCCTCTGAGGGTGACCTGTTTGGTTGCACTCCCAGCATACCAATTCCCTATTTCGTATCCTATTCTGACCTATTTCCATAGGTTCAGGCCCATGCGTAGGGACTGGAGGACCAGAACGCTGCGGCATTCTTAGTGCGAATCTTTTCCGCAGATTTTGTTCTGTCATTGCGCAGGTTACTGCGCCCTGAAAGGTTTGTGGGTTGTCCCTCATGACCTTTAATCTTAATTGGTCATTTACTAACCCATCTGTAAAGAAACCTATCATCTGCCTTTCAATGGCAGGATTCCCTTGTTGCATCCCTACGTATGCATCTTCTGCCAGAGTAAGGAGTCTCTCAGCATACACTTGAACACTTTCATGTTCTTTTTGACGTGTTTTTCTTAACACGACAAAAGCATGCTGAGGGTCGCTTACATCTGAGAAACGTCCCCTTAATTCTTGTTTTAATTCCGCCCACGTACCACCGGGTGCTTCAGCTAAAAATCTTTTTATATACTCATTTACTGCCCCCCTGCTTGTTTGGTACGCAATTAATTTAGTCCTATCGGGCCCTATTTGTGTCAATGTGGCTACCTTATCTATAGCACTGAGCCATTCTCTACATTTTTTTGTATCCCCATCATAAGGAGGTATAGAACCAACAACCCCTTGGACATTGATTGCTGACGTTAACCCGGTAAGTTGTTGTCCTAAGTTGCCAAATAGAAGCCCTACATTTTCGGCCATGTTACATTCTTGTCACTCACCTTTTATGCCCATTTCTTGCGCTCCATGTCCAAGTTCGTCATCCTGGTCTTCAAAGGCACCAGAAAAGACCCCATGTTATAAAACATAACTCTGGGTCTTTTTGTAAAGTTGACAATTTATTCCTGGTTCATGATCGTATAGTGTTCATATTCTTTCTCTCACTGTCACTAGTATATCCAATCTCTCTTGCTATATTCGTTTCATTCTCCGGACTTTCCCTGATGTTCTCTCGGTCCTGTCTCTCTCTGGTCTCTGTCCGGTCTCTCTCTCGTCTCTGTCCGGTCTCTCTCTCGTCTCTGTCCGGTCTCTCTCTCCTAACCCCCGCACCTCTATTTATCCCCAAACTTCCTACGATTCTGAGAAGACTCCAGAACCCTTTTACCTTATTTGGGCCCATGTCCAGTATAGTCTAGGCTCTTTACGTAGGTAACGGTATCAAATTAACAATATATGTGTACTTTTAATTAGCTTCGGACATGTATTGAACCCCATTACTCATAATGACCTCTCGCTATGTGTACTACATCTGTAATGTCTACACCTCCCCTGATGATATATATACTAGTTATAACTTCCCTCTGTATAATTATCTATCAATATATGTTATTACATATTTAAGACCTTTTTGTAACAAATATACTAAGTCTCTTGCCGTTTGCATTTGATTTCTAGAGAGGAAAACATGTAAAATTACTAAGAATATATATTATGAATACTCATTGTATTATGGTTGCATATGTCAGCGTAAGGTATATCATAATTATGTTTCAGAGACAACGACGTAATGTTCACAAAGTAATGACTCACAACAGATACCTACCCGCAAGGGAGATAACTTTGTGTTATAACATAGCAAGCTGGACGGATTCGGAAAGATTTCTTCGCATTGCAACTGGTCAAGATATGGAACAATCTCACAAAAGATGCAAGCTGATTAAAATACAAAACCTTTATTACCACTATGTTGGACAAGAGGATCTGACAACATCCCGTGAGCGGTCAAATTGCAGCAGCCAGAATCTTGACTGGGGGACGAAATAGTTTGAAAAAGCTGTCGGAATTATTTTCGTGTATGTAGTCATCTCGCCCACAGAGCACAACAAAGCTAAATCCATAAGTATACTGTGACGAAATAGCAATTTTATGGTGGCATATTTCTGCCATCGAGTTGCCGACTTACGACTTAATGATGTCGATATAATTAAGGCATTATGTCGACATCATATAGGAAGATGTCGACATAAACAGAAGAATATGTCGACTTACCACATGTACCTGTGACATCCAATGCAATCACACGGCTGATCTGCGCAGCATACTGTTGTTGCAACTTTCTCGCTACCTTGTTAAACATCAATGTTGATTTGAACAGAAAACTCCTAATGAACCCTCGAAAAAAAAAGAGTTCATCGGGTACATCCTCGATAATCCATGTGTTACAATCATGACGGGGTATGGTACAACTGAGTTACCGGTTCGTGGGGATACTTGATTATTTTCACTATTTGACATCAAAAGTTTAGCCTTTTCTTCGGCTGATGGAGCGTGCAGGTTTACTTTAGCTTTTCGTCTTTTATTTGGTATTTTCTTAAATGTTGGTTGTTTAACAAAATATTTGGTTGTTTGCAACTTTAAATTCAGGTTTCAATTTATTTGTTGGTTTTAATGATTATTTTTTGCTTCATTAGTTTTTATGATGATTTCCAGTGATAAAACCATGGATTCTAGATCTTGAGGCCGTGTGGTTGCCTCTCTACCTTGATTGTATATGGTATCTATAGGCAATGTTAAACGTTTGAATAGTTTATCTGTGTGCTTATTATCCTGGTCATCTATTTTTTCAACTTGTGTTTGCACCAACTCATTTGCAGGGTTGTCTGAAGTGTGTATTGGTTGAATGTTCTTATGAAAATGTTTGTACGCATACGCATAAAGAATTGGAATCTGGGCAAGAACATGTGAACACGTGACTGCAAATGGGATATTTCTACATTTTAACGATGTATTCGTCTGAGGTTTCAGTCCCGCTGAAGTCTCGTTTCAACATAGATCAAAGAAGTTTTGAGATTTTCAAATACAATTTATCAGTATCTGTAGCAAGTTGCCAGATGCAAATTTTGTCAAAAAATTACATTTCTATTTTTAGGGGAATTTTTTATACGGGGATTTTAAGAAATGGCCCATTTGGTGGCCATTTTGAAATTGTGTCTTTTTTTCGCTTCAAGTAGAGCCACAGTTTTACCATTTTTTACTGAAATTGCTTTTACTTTCACTGCGCCAGCATTTTATCTGTATTGAGCTAATTTTTGTTGCAAATTGTTACTAGGTTCGTAGTAATTAAAATATTGAGCATTAATATGTGTATTGATACACTTTTGTGACTTTATTTTTACATTTTATGGTAATTTGGGCACTTTTATTTTTTACTCTAAAATACTGAAAAATAACAAAAATTCAAATGGAGCAAAAAAGTAAGCACACAGACCCCCAAATTTTCTTCCTGATTTAGAAAGAACAGCCGTTTTCCTATTGATATGCAAAATAATAACAAAAGTTTGATACCAGAACTTTTTCTATAAACGGTTAAATTTGGCAAAAATGGCTGAAAATGGTGCATTTTGTAGCTCAAATTTAAGGGGTAGGGGTAGCATATGTTGATATTCTGAGAAAAAATATTAGTCTAATTGATAAAATCTGGTATATTTTTAAAAAAGACTAACAGAAAATGAATTCTACAAACATTCATACATATCAAACACCTCATTAGGAAATTATGGCTTTAATCTCTATCTTATATGGTCAAAACGGCAAAATTCCCATAAAATCCAATATTTTGTCAACTAGGTATCATTGAGTGAGAAAAGCTCAAAAACGAGCACACAGACATATGTTTTTTATTCCATTTTCTTCTATGGTATGAACTCCTTTTTCAAAAAATCAATATGAGAAAAAAAGTTTAATACAAGAAAATTTTGACTTCTCAGAGGTGTACATCCTTAAACGAGAGGCCCAGAGGGCCTGTATCGCTCACCTGGTTGGTAATGCCTAGAAGTGTTCTGAATACAGGTTCATTGTTTCTTTTCTGAAGGACTTCGAATATATACCTCTAATTCCCCTATTGGGCCCCACTCTTTCTGCTCCAGGGGGTCAAAGCCAAAATTTATACGAATTCTGTTAACCCCAAGGATGTTTCTGGGCCATATTTGGTTAAAATCCAAGCAGAACTATATGACTATTAGCGATTTATAGGATTTACCACTATTTCCCATATTGAGCCCTGTCCCTCCTGCCCCCGAGTGTCAGAGCCAAAATTTATACAAACTCTATTCCCATTCCCCCAAGAATGTTTGTGGTCAAATTTGATTTCAATACATGCAGAACTCTAGGACAAATAGCGATTTATAGGATTAACCTCTATTTCCCCAATTGGGCCCGCCTCTCCTGCCCCCGGGGGGTTAGAGCCAAAATTTTTACAAGTTCTGTTCCCCTTCCCCCAAGGATGTTTGTGGCCAAATTTGGTTACAATCCATGCAGAACTCTAGGACAAGTAGTGATTTATAGAATTTACCTCTATTTCCCCTATTGGGCACCGCCCCTCCTGCCCCCGGGGGGTCAGAGCCAAAATTTATACAAGTTCTGTTCTCCTTCCCCCAAGAATGTTTGTGGCCGAATTTGGTTACAATCCATGCAGAACTATATGACTAGTAGCGATTTAAAGGAAATGTTGACGGACGGACGACGGACGCCGCGCTATGACATAAGCTCACCGGCCCTTCGGGCCAGGTGAGCTAAAAACAAGACTGAAGTTGACATGACGAGGTAACTTTAGTTACTGTGTATGGCGGTACATTGACATTTGATGACCTAACTGTACATTTATTCTCATTAACTTGAACAACAAATAATCTGGAATCTCTAGTCCTGAAGCATGCTTTTCTGATATATGTGTTGAATGAATATGTTGAGGTTTGTCAAAACTTGAATATTTGAATCTGTATATGTAGTAATGTTTTTGCATATCCAGTAGGACAGAGATCAATTTGTCAACTCTTTTGTTTTGTTTTCTATCAAAATAAATAGTTTTCAGTTTATTGTGAAAACTTTCCAGAAACATGTTAGTATTTAATTCAGATCGCAGGTCTGGTTGGCGTAAATGAAGAGCCCATTTTTCATGTCCAGATAGATAGTTTTTTTGGAAATAAGATAAAAATTCTGGTTCTAAATTTGAATATCTTGCTATGAACTGTTGCAAAAAAATGTTATATTCAGCTTCAGTCCGTCCTTGAGTTTAAAATTGAATGAAGAAAATAATATATCTCTACTCTATGTTCTTAATTTATGACAGATGCATGTGATTTCCGACGCCATGACAGATTAACATGCCAAACACAAAGATAGTGATGCAAGTTATTACCAAATACTGGACATTAACACTTTACAGCATTGAGAAAAATTTGCAAAGTTGATGTATCTTCACGGTATGAAATACAAAAAGCCACTGGATACCCTTTATGGTGATCATCCACAACCAATAAGGTGATTAGTTTAAAGTTATATATGTTTGTTTTGTGTGTTGAGTCCATACACAGCAATCTACTACCAAATTTTTCATACATATCAATTTGTTCCTTTGTCATGAAAACCAACATAAAGCCATCTTTTGTTAAAGCTGTTAAGGTAGGTTCAAATTTACCAGCTTGTTTAAAGCAAATAACTGGATTGGTGTTTTTGTTCGATTCTAACTCGTTAACCCAAATAGGGATTGGATTGCGCTTTTATGTTAACCATGCTTGTATGGAGCAATTCCTCTAAGAATATATTCTATGGGGCGCGTTACACTCACATGACTTTTTTTATTTATATTTCATGCAATCAAATCGTCATTTGAATGTGACGTAATTATTCAATAAAAGTCGGTCAAAAGTGGGAGGAGCTTACTCAATTGAACAGCGAATGATGACTCTTCACATAAGGTAGAATTACTCATCCGCGACGACAAAAAGTTCAATATTTTATTGTAAAATAAACATGACAAACAAAGTCAATTTCAGAGATAATTTGATTTAATCAGATCAGAACTTTAAATATATATTGAATTTTGCTAAAAGTTAATATATAGCGTAATAACAGAAAGAATTTGTACACGGCCACATGTGTGAACTCGGTGACCGTTATTGTGCAGCGAGGCGAAGCTGACGCACGCTTACACACTGGAGTTTGCCGAAGTTGTCAAAACACCGATTTTCAAGTAGCTCAATGTGTTTGAGATGTCGTCTGACTTGACGATATTACATCCTTGGGAGCCATGTGATTATATAATCTACGATCATATCGCCATCGATAGATGAAACAAATTCACTTGTGTTCGATGGGTACAATGTATTTGTGGTGACGCGTAACTGTCAACACGTGGATTATTAGCGGTGCATGTTTTATAATACACATGATTAAATTTACAAAGAACAAAGACAAGAGGATATGTTTATAACTGGCCTCTATCAGAGGGTCTCACGCCCGTTCACCTCAAAGACTCGATCGTAGGACGAACATAAGCACAGAGGTAATGTTTACATTTGACACTCATCATTTTTAACAAAAATGAAAGCACGTCGCCGCGGTCGGGATATTTTCCGTTTCTTTATACAATTGTAAATTTAAAAATTGTTTGAATCATATATAAATATAAAACATGTATATATTGTTTACATTTTTCCAAAATCCTATGAAAAACAACAATATATACGTAAATAATGTTGCGTCAAAATGTAAAAAAAGCCATATATTTCTTTTAAAAAAAGTAGTCCTTTTACGTTGCACAGAACATTTTCATACGCAAGTTCAAAGTTCAATGTTACCATGCAGTTATGGTAAACAAAATCGGCTAGTATTAGCGTATAGTGACCAAACCTAGCAAGTGTAAATATAGGCAAATGGAAGTTGCATCATTAGGATGTCGTTTATATTCGCATTCATCAAGTTTAGTTTTCATAACCATGATATTTTTTCTATTTACTAATTGATAATACTTAATATCCTTGGAAGCACGATCATCTAAATTACCGATGTCACATTGAATGTCATCCAAAATTTTATCAACTGGAATACCCAGACAATTTTCTAGAAATTTCATTCCTGACATTTTCAGGCATAGGTTAATATTTGGTTTGATCAAAATCTACAGAATGGCCTATGAGTTGAGATGTATGTCAACTTTACATTACCTGTAGCCTTATTTTCAAGAAAGTACATCCTTGATGGGTAGAGAATATAAAGTTTACATGCTCATTTCTTATTAGTTCCGCGTTTATTATTTCCTTTAACATTATATCTATTTTTCCATTTCTGTTACAAACGAATAGATATGCATTTGACGATTTCCGTTGTTTTCTGCACGTTCTTTTCTGAAAAACACATTGTCTTTGCATTCTTGTTTGCATTTCCAACATTTAAAGTCTTCAAAAGTTTCAAAGTGTAATTTTGTTGTTTTCAGATTTGTAGAATGAGCAGATGTTAAATGGGACATGAGATGTTTTACAGTGTGAAAATGTTCCGTACAGGAAGGAACCATGCAAATTTTACTGAATTTTAGATTGGCTTTAGAATGGATCTTTTATCTGAATGGAATTGTTCAATGTGCTGTTTTAAAGTTGCTGTGGAACTTAAAACTGAATGGCAGTCTTTGCAAGTTGTTTGCTTAGAGTCAGATTGTTTTGATTCATGGAGCGATGAACAAAAGCTGGAAAATTCGGTTTCTTTCCACTCAAAATTTGCAGAATGCTCATTAGCCAAGAGATTATCTGTTTCTACTTCATTATTCTGATTTGTGTCATCATTTCTTTCAACTACTGCATCATAATAACCACCGCCAACATTTGTAAAAACTAGACGTAAATTCAAGTTCTTTGATGGCTGATTTGCATTACCGGTATGCTGAATTGAAAACCCCTTGGATCTGCTGTTGTGCCACCATAAATAACAGCTATATTGACGCCTAGTGTTAAAGCTAACACAACAACACTCTCCTGACCAGCGTACACTCCATTCATCGATAGACGGTTGATTTCATTAAGCATATTCTGGCGTAGAACGAATATACGTACCCGGCCTACTATACTTTCGGCCGGGTACGAATTGGTCCCTATGTGTCGTAGTGGAGCACTGCCTCCGAAAATCACTCGGGCATAGTTTTCTATACTTTTTTGTAGGTTTCCAATCGTTTTTATACGTATACATGCATTTACATATCATTTTGTCCAAAACAAACATAACTACCATTCTTAATATCTACCGTACCGCTCACAAGAAATCAAATTCACAATTTGTGGACTTATAAATTCCCTTCAGAAAGACCTTCATATATATTATGTAAAAAAAAATAATGCCTCGATGAAAACTTTATATTTATGTGCCTAGTAGGTAAGCGATATCAAACAAGTACGATGAAAATGCAAACAAACGTTTTATAATGGTTTGCATAATCATTTCTTTGCTCCATTAGCAGTAATGGGCGCCAATTGTAGCTCTAAAGACGACACTGTTTTCTGTCAAATAGTCTTTTGAGCTACAATATTGCAGCTAATGCTGGCGAGGGTCAGATGTTGCATCATCCGGATGAATAAAAAACCTTGAAACATATCTAAATTATCAATCATGAACTGTGTAGCAATTGAACGAAGCTCTGCATGAGAGTCTTCAATCTCTTCATCCTTCCACAAAACAACAAACAATTTCCATCACCCAACACCCGTCTCCTCACTCATCCAAAATCACTCAGGTAATCATCCTGGTTCCTGATCTCAACCGGTCGATCGTTTGAAGTTGTAGACGCAGTCACCTAGGAAAAGAAAATTATCATTGTTGCATTAATACCAATTTTCTTGCCAAAAATACACACAATAATTATTTTTCTTAAATCAAGTCATTATTGCAGAGCAGTTTTGAGTTTATGTAGCACTTTGGTATTTAATTGACCTGTCCCATGCATACTTGTTTTTAAAATTTCATCATGACATATATCTTGTGCACTTCTTTGATGCTTACATTAATTATTAAATCCTTTTTACCATTTATATATTCCATACATGTATTTGCTAATAAATTATTTTGCTATATATATGTAGATATGGTTCATTCTCAGAAAAGTTCCAAATTGCTGTCTTCTCTATATATGTACCATCCTTTTGAAAATGACTGAATAGCAAAACGTTTATGTTTGAGGCTTAAACTGACTATGGAGCAAAGAAACTTTTAATACACTTTGTAACGAAGTTTGTGTTGCTAATTACAAAGTTGCAAAGTTGATGTATCTTCACGGCCTGAAATACAAAAAGCCACTGGATACCCTTTATGGTAATCATCCACAACCAATAAGGTGATTAGTTTAAAGTTATATATGTTTGTTTTGTGTGTTGAGTCCATACACAGCAATCTACTACCAAATTTTTCATATATATCAATTTGTTCCTTTGTCATGAAAACCAACATAAAGTCATCTTTTGTTAAAGCTGTTAAGGTGGGTTCAAATTTACCAGCTTGTTTAAAGCAAATAACTGGATTGGTGTGTTTTTGTTCGATTCTAACTCGTTAACCCAAATAGGGATTGGATTGCGCTTTTATGTTAACCATGCTTGTATGGAGCAATTCCTCTAAGAATATATTCTATGGGGCGCGTTACACTCACATGACTTTTTTTATTTATATTTCATGCAATCAAATCGTCATTTGAATGTGACGTAATTATTCAATAAAAGTCGGTCAAAAGTGGGAGGAGCTTACTCCATTGAACAGCGAATGATGACTCTTCACATAAGGTAGAATTACTCATCCGCGACGACAAAAAGTTCAATATTTTATTGTAAAATAAACATGACAAACAAAGTCAATTTCAGAGATAATTTGATTTCATCAGACCAAGGACTTTAAATATATATTCAATTTTTGCTAAAAGTTAATATATAGCGTAATAACATAAAGAATTTGTACACGGCCACATATGTGAACTCGGTGACCGTTATTGTGCAGCGAGGCGAAGCTGACGCACGCTTACACACTGGAGTTTGCCGAAGTTGTCAAAACACCGATTTTCAAGTAGCTCAATGTGTTTGAGATGTCGTCTGACTTGACGATATTACATCCTTGGGAGCCATGTGATTATATAATCTACGATCATATCGCCATCGATAGATGAAACAAATTCACTTGTGTTCGATGGGTACAATGTATTTGTGGTGACGCGTAACTGTCAACACGTGGATTATTAGCGGTGCATGTTTTATAATACACATGATTAAATTTACAAAGAACAAAGACAAGAGGATATGTTTATAACTGGCCTCTATCAGAGGGTCTCACGCCCGTTCACCTCAAAGACTCGATCGTAGGACGAACATAAGCACAGAGGTAATGTTTACATTTGACACTCATCATTTTTAACAAAAATGAAAGCACGTCGCCGCGGTCGGGATATTTTTCCGTTTCTTTATACAATTGTAAATTTAAAAATTGTTTGAATCATATATAAATATAAAACATGTATATATTGTTTACATTTTTCCAAAATCCTATGAAAAACAACAATATATACGTAAATAATGTTGCGTCAAAATGTAAAAAAAGCCATATATTTCTTTTAAAAAAAGTAGTCCTTTTACGTTGCACAGAACATTTTCATACGCAAGTTCAAAGTTCAATGTTACCATGCAGTTATGGTAAACAAAATCGGCTAGTATTAGCGTATAGTGACCAAGCCTAGCAAGTGTAAATATAAAATAATGACGTTGCATCATTAGGATGTCGTTTATATTCGCATTCATCAAGTTTAGTTTTCATAACCATGATATTTTTTCTATTTACTAATTGATAATACTTTATATCCTTGGAAGCACGATCATCTAAATTACCGATGTCACATTGAATGTCATCCAAAATTTTATCAACTGGAATACCCACAGACAATTTTCTAGAAATTTCATTCCTGACATTTTCAGGCATAGGTTAATATTTGGTTTGATCAAAATCTACAGAATGGCTATGAGTTGAGATGTATGTCACCTTTACATTACCTGTAGCCTTATTTTCAAGAAAGTACATCCTTGATGGGTAGAGAATATAAAGTTTACATGCTCATTTCTTATTAGTTCCGCGTTTATTATTTCCTTTACCATTATATCTATTTTTCCATTTCTGTTACAAACGAATAGATATGCATTTGACGATCTCCGTTGTTTTCTGCACGTTCTTTTCTGAAAAACACATTGTCTTTGCATTCTTGTTTGCATTTCCAACATTTAAAGTCTTCAAAAGTTTCAAAGTGTAATTTTGTTGTTTTCAGATTTGTAGAATGAGCAGATGTTAAATGGGACATGGAGATGTTTTACAGTGTGAAAATGTTCCGTACAGGAAGGAACCATGCAAATTTTACTGAATTTTAGATTGGCTTTAGAATGGATCTTTTATCTGAATGGAATTGTTCAATGTGCTGTTTTAAAGTTGCTGTGGAACTTAAAACTGAATGGCAGTCTTTGCAAGTTGTTTGCTTAGAGTCAGATTGTTTTGATTCATGGAGCGATGAACAAAAGCTGGAAAATTCGGTTTCTTTCCACTCAAAATTTGCAGAATGCTCATTAGCCAAGAGATTATCTGTTTCTACTTCATTATTCTGATTTGTGTCATCATTTCTTTCAACTACTGCATCATAATAACCACCGCCAACATTTGTAAAAACTAGACGTAAATTCAAGTTCTTTGATGGCTGATTTGCATTACCGGTATGCTGAATTGAAAACCCCTTGGATCTGCTGTTGTGCCACCATAAATAACAGCTATATTGACGCCTAGTGTTAAAGCTAACACAACAACACTCTCCTGACCAGCGTACACTCCATTCATCGATAGACGGTTGATTTCATTAAGCATATTCTGGCGTAGAACGAATATACGTACCCGGCCTACTATACTTTCGGCCGGGTACGAATTGGTCCCTATGTGTCGTAGTGGAGCACTGCCTCCGAAAATCACTCGGGCATAGTTTTCTATACTTTTTTGTAGGTTTCCAATCGTTTTATACGTATACATGCATTTACATATCATTTTGTCCAAAACAAACACAACTACCATTCTTAATATCTACCGTACCGCTCACAAGACGTCAAATTCACAATTTGTGGACTTGTATAAATTCCCTTCAGAAAGACCTTCATATATATTATGTAAAAAAAATAATGCCTCGATGAAAACTTTATATTTTATGTGCCTAGTAGGTAAGCGATATCAAACAAGTACGATGAAAATGCAAACAAACGTTTTATAATGGTTTGCATAATCATTTCTTTGCTCCATTAGCAGTAATGGGCGCCAATTGTAGCTCTAAAGACGACACTGTTTTCTGTCAAATAGTCTTTTGAGCTACAATATTGCAGCTAATGCTGGCGAGGGTCAGATGTTGCATCATCCGGATGAATAAAAAACCTTGAAACATATCTAAATTATCAATCATGAACTGTGTAGCAATTGAACGAAGCTCTGCATGAGAGTCTTCAATCTCTTCATCCTTCCATAAAACAACAAACAATTTCCATCACCCAACACCCGTCTCCTCACTCATCCAAAATCACTCAGGTAATCATCCTGGTTCCTGATCTCACCGGTCGATCGTTTGAAGTTGTAGACGCAGTCACCTAGGAAAAGAAAATTATCATTGTTGCATTAATACCAATTTTCTTGCCAAAAATACACACAATAATTATTTTTCTTAAATCAAGTCATTATTGCAGAGCAGTTTTTGAGTTTATGTAGCACTTTGGTATTTAATTGACCTGTCCCATGTATACTTGTTTTAAAATTTCATCATGACATATATCTTGTGCACTTCTTTGATGCTTACATTAATTATTAAATCCTTTTTACCATTTATATATTCCATACATGTATTTGGTATGTAATTATTTTTGCTATATATATGTAGATATGGTTCATTCTCAGAAAAGTTCCAAATTGCTGTCTTCTCTATATATGTACCATCCTTTTGAAAATGACTGAATAGCAAAACGTTTATGTTTGAGGCTTAAACTGACTATGGAGCAAAGAAACTTTTAATACACTTTGTAACGAAGTTTGTGTTGCTAATTACAAAGTTGCAAAGTTGATGTATCTTCACGGCCTGAAATACAAAAAGCCACTGGATACCCTTTATGGTAATCATCCACAACCAATAAGGTGATTAGTTTAAAGTTATATATGTTTGTTTTGTGTGTTGAGTCCATACACAGCAATCTACTACCAAATTTTTCATATATATCAATTTGTTCCTTTGTCATGAAAACCAACATAAAGTCATCTTTTGTTAAAGCTGTTAAGGTGGGTTCAAATTTACCAGCTTGTTTAAAGCAAATAACTGGATTGGTGTTTTTGTTCGATTCTAACTCGTTAACCCAAATAGGGATTGGATTGCGCTTTTATGTTAACCATGCTTGTATGGAGCAATTCCTCTAAGAATATATTCTATGGGGCGCGTTACACTCACATGACTTTTTTTATTTATATTTCATGCAATCAAATCGTCATTTGAATGTGACGTAATTATTCAATAAAAGTCGGTCAAAAGTGGGAGGAGCTTACTCCATTGAACAGCGAATGATGACTCTTCACATAAGGTAGAATTACTCATCCGCGACGACAAAAAGTTCAATATTTTATTGTAAAATAAACATGACAAACAAAGTCAATTTCAGAGATAATTTGATTTAATCAGATCAGAACTTTAAATATATATTCAATTTTGCTAAAAGTTAATATATAGCGTAATAACATAAAGAATTTGTACACGGCCACATATGTGAACTCGGTGACCGTTATTGTGCAGCGAGGCGAAGCTGACGCACGCTTAAACACTGGAGTTTGCCGAAGTTGTCAAAACACCGATTTTCAAGTAGCTCAATGTGTTTGAGATGTCGTCTGACTTGACGATATTACATCCTTGGGAGCCATGTGATTATATAATCTACGATCATATCGCCATCGATAGATGAAACAAATTCACTTGTGTTCGATGGGTACAATGTATTTGTGGTGACGCGTAACTGTCAACACGTGGATTATTAGCGGTGCATGTTTTATAATACACATGATTAAATTTACAAAGAACAAAGACAAGAGGATATGTTTATAACTGGCCTCTATCAGAGGGTCTCACGCCCGTTCACCTCAAAGACTCGATCGTAGGACGAACATAAGCACAGAGGTAATGTTTACATTTGACACTCATCATTTTTAACAAAAATGAAAGCACGTCGCCCCGGACGGGATATTTTTCCGTTTCTTTATACAATTGTTAATTTAAAAATTGTTTGAATCATATATAAATATAAAACATGTATATATTGTTTACATTTTTCCAAAATCCTATGAAAAAACAACAATATATACGTAAATAATGTTGCGTCAAAATGTAAAAAAAGCCATATATTTCTTTTAAAAAAAGTAGTCCTTTTACGTTGCACAGAACATTTTCATACGCAAGTTCAAAGTTCAATGTTACCATGCAGTTATGGTAAACAAAATCGGCTAGTATTAGCGTATAGTGACCAAACCTAGCAAGTGTAAATATAGGCAAATGGAAGTTGCATCATTAGGATGTCGTTTATATTCGCATTCATCAAGTTTAGTTTTCATAACCATGATATTTTTTCTATTTACTAATTGATAATACTTAATATCCTTGGAAGCACGATCATCTAAATTACCGATGTCACATTGAATGTCATCCAAAATTTTATCAACTGGAATACCCAGACAATTTTCTAGAAATTTCATTCCTGACATTTTCAGGCATAGGTTAATATTTGGTTTGATCAAAATCTACAGAATGGCTATGAGTTGAGATGTATGTCACCTTTACATTACCTGTAGCCTTATTTTCAAGAAAGTACATCCTTGATGGGTAGAGAATATAAAGTTTACATGCTCATTTCTTATTAGTTCCGCGTTTATTATTTCCTTTAACATTATATCTATTTTTCCATTTCTGTTACAAACGAATAGATATGCATTTGACGATTTCCGTTGTTTTCTGCACGTTCTTTTCTGAAAAACACATTGTCTTTGCATTCTTGTTTGCATTTCCAACATTTAAAGTCTTCAAAAGTTTCAAAGTGTAATTTTGTTGTTTTCAGATTTGTAGAATGAGCAGATGTTAAATGGGACATGAGATGTTTTACAGTGTGAAAATGTTCCGTACAGGAAGGAACCATGCAAATTTTACTGAATTTTAGATTGGCTTTAGAATGGATCTTTTATCTGAATGGAATTGTTCAATGTGCTGTTTTAAAGTTGCTGTGGAACTTAAAACTGAATGGCAGTCTTTGCAAGTTGTTTGCTTAGAGTCAGATTGTTTTGATTCATGGAGCGATGAACAAAAGCTGGAAAATTCGGTTTCTTTCCACTCAAAATTTGCAGAATGCTCATTAGCCAAGAGATTATCTGTTTCTACTTCATTATTCTGATTTGTGTCATCATTTCTTTCAACTACTGCATCATAATAACCACCGCCAACATTTGTAAAAACTAGACGTAAATTCAAGTTCTTTGATGGCTGATTTGCATTACCGGTATGCTGAATTGAAAACCCCTTGGATCTGCTGTTGTGCCACCATAAATAACAGCTATATTGACGCCTAGTGTTAAAGCTAACACAACAACACTCTCCTGACCAGCGTACACTCCATTCATCGATAGACGGTTGATTTCATTAAGCATATTCTGGCGATCTAGAACGAATATACGTACCCGGCCTACTATACTTTTCGGCCGGGTACGAATTGGTCCCTATGTGTCGTAGTGGAGCGCTGCCTCCGAAAATCACTCGGGCATAGTTTTCTATACTTTTTTGTAGGTTTCCAATCGTTTTATACGTATACATGCATTTACATATCATTTTGTCCAAAACAAACACAACTACCATTCTTAATATCTACCGTACCGCTCACAAGACGTCAAATTCACAATTTGTGGACTTGTATAAATTCCCTTCAGAAAGACCTTCATATATATTATGTAAAAAAAATAATGCCTCGATGAAAACTTTATATTTTATGTGCCTAGTAGGTAAGCGATATCAAACAAGTACGATGAAAATGCAAACAAACGTTTTATAATGGTTTGCATAATCATTTCTTTGCTCCATTAGCAGTAATGGGCGCCAATTGTAGCTCTAAAGACGACACTGTTTTCTGTCAAATAGTCTTTTGAGCTACAATATTGCAGCTAATGCTGGCGAGGGTCAGATGTTGCATCATCCGGATGAATAAAAAACCTTGAAACATATCTAAATTATCAATCATGAACTGTGTAGCAATTGAACGAAGCTCTGCATGAGAGTCTTCAATCTCTTCATCCTTCCACAAAACAACAAACAATTTCCATCACCCAACACCCGTCTCCTCACTCATCCAAAATCACTCAGGTAATCATCCTGGTTCCTGATCTCAACCGGTCGATCGTTTGAAGTTGTAGACGCAGTCACCTAGGAAAAGAAAATTATCATTGTTGCATTAATACCAATTTTCTTGCCAAAAATACACACAATAATTATTTTTCTTAAATCAAGTCATTATTGCAGAGCAGTTTTGTGTTTATGTAGCACTTTGGTATTTAATTGACCCGTCCCATGTATACTTGTTTTAAAATTTCATCATGACATATATCTTGTGCACTTCTTTGATGCTTACATTAATTATTAAATCCTTTTTACCATTTATATATTCCATACATGTATTTGCTAATAAATTATTTTGCTATATATATGTAGATATGGTTCATTCTCAGAAAAGTTCCAAATTGCTGTCTTCTCTATATATGTACCATCCTTTTGAAAATGACTGAATAGCAAAACGTTTATGTTTGAGGCTTAAACTGACTATGGAGCAAAGAAACTTTTAATACACTTTGTAACGAAGTTTGTGTTGCTAATTACAAAGTTGCAAAGTTGATGTATCTTCACGGCCTGAAATACAAAAAGCCACTGGATACCCTTTATGGTAATCATCCACAACCAATAAGGTGATTAGTTTAAAGTTATATATGTTTGTTTTGTGTGTTGAGTCCATACACAGCAATCTACTACCAAATTTTTCATACATATCAATTTGTTCCTTTGTCATGAAAACCAACATAAAGCCATCTTTTGTTAAAGCTGTTAAGGTGGGTTCAAATTTACCAGCTTGTTTAAAGCAAATAACTGGATTGGTGTTTTTGTTCGATTCTAACTCGTTAACCCAAATAGGGATTGGATTGCGCTTTTATGTTAACCATGCTTGTATGGAGCAATTCCTCTAAGAATATATTCTATGGGGCGCGTTACACTCACACGACTTTTTATTTATATTTTATGCAATAAAATCGTCACTTGAAAGTGACGTAATTATTCAATAAAAGTCGGTCAAAAGTGGGAGGAGCTTACTCCATTGAACAGCGAATGATGACTCTTCACATAAGGTAGAATTACTCATCCGCGACGACAAAAAGTTCAATATTTTATTGTAAAATAAACATGACAAACAAAGTCAATTTCAGAGATAATTTGATTTAATCAGATCAGAACTTTAAATATATATTCAATTTTGCTAAAAGTTAATATATAGCGTAATAACATAAAGAATTTGTACACGGCCACATATGTGAACTCGGTGACCGTTATTGTGCAGCGAGGCGAAGCTGACGCACGCTTAAACACTGGAGTTTTGCCGAAGTTGTCAAAACACACCGATTTTCAAGTAGCTCAATGTGTTTGAGATGTCGTCTGACTTGACGATATTACATCCTTGGGAGCCATGTGATTATATAATCTACGATCATATCGCCATCGGATAGATGAAACAAATTCACTTGTGTTCGATGGGTACAATGTATTTGTGGTGACGCGTAACTGTCAACACGTGGATTATTAGCGGTGCATGTTTTATAATACACATGATTAAATTTACAAAGAACAAAGACAAGAGGATATGTTTATAACTGGCCTCTATCAGAGGGTCTCACGCCCGTTCACCTCAAAGACTCGATCGTAGGACGAACATAAGCACAGAGGTAATGTTTACATTTGACACTCATCATTTTTAACAAAAATGAAAGCACGTCGCCGCGGTCGGGATATTTTTTCCGTTTCTTTATACAATTGTAAATTTAAAAATTGTTTGAATCATATATAAATATAAAACATGTATATATTGTTTACATTTTTCCAAAATCCTATGAAAAACAACAATATATACGTAAATAATGTTGCGTCAAAATGTAAAAAAATCCATATATTTTCTTTTAAAAAAAGTAGTCCTTTTACGTTGCACAGAACATTTTCATACGCAAGTTCAAAGTTCAATGTTACCATGCAGTTATGGTAAACAAAATCGGCTAGTATTAGCGTATAGTGACCAAACCTAGCAAGTGTAAATATAGGCAAATGGAAGTTGCATCATTAGGATGTCGTTTATATTCGCATTCATCAAGTTTAGTTTTCATAACCATGATATTTTTTCTATTTACTAATTGATAATACTTAATATCCTTGGAAGCACGATCATCTAAATTACCGATGTCACATTGAATGTCATCCAAAATTTTATCAACTGGAATACCCAGACAATTTTCTAGAAATTTCATTCCTGACATTTTCAGGCATAGGTTAATATTTGGTTTGATCAAAATCTACAGAATGGCTATGAGTTGAGATGTATGTCACCTTTTCATTACCTGTAGCCTTATTTTCAAGAAAGTACATCCTTGATGGGTAGAGAATATAAAGTTTACATGCTCATTTCTTATTAGTTCCGCGTTTATTATTTCCTTTAACATTATATCTATTTTTCCATTTCTGTTACAAACGAATAGATATGCATTTGACGATTTCCGTTGTTTTCTGCACGTTCTTTTCTGAAAAACACATTGTCTTTGCATTCTTGTTTGCATTTCCAACATTTAAAGTCTTCAAAAGTTTCAAAGTGTAATTTTGTTGTTTTCAGATTTGTAGAATGAGCAGATGTTAAATGGGACATGAGATGTTTTACAGTGTGAAAATGTTCCGTACAGGAAGGAACCATGCAAATTTTACTGAATTTTAGATTGGCTTTAGAATGGATCTTTTATCTGAATGGAATTGTTCAATGTGCTGTTTTTAAAGTTGCTGTGGAACTTAAAACTGAATGGCAGTCTTTGCAAGTTGTTTGCTTAGAGTCAGATTGTTTTGATTCATGGAGCGATGAACAAAAGCTGGAAAATTCGGTTTCTTTCCACTCAAAATTTGCAGAATGCTCATTAGCCAAGAGATTATCTGTTTCTACTTCATTATTCTGATTTGTGTCATCATTTCTTTCAACTACTGCATCATAATAACCACCGCCAACATTTGTAAAAACTAGACGTAAATTCAAGTTCTTTGATGGCTGATTTGCATTACCGGTATGCTGAATTGAAAACCCCTTGGATCTGCTGTTGTGCCACCATAAATAACAGCTATATTGACGCCTAGTTTTAAAGCTAACACAACAACACTCTCCTGACCAGCGTACACTCCATTCATCGATAGACGGTTGATTTCATTAAGCATATTCTGGCGTAGAACGAATATACGTACCCGGCCTACTATACTTTCGGCCGGGTACGAATTGGTCCCTATGTGTCGTAGTGGAGCACTGCCTCCGAAAATCACTCGGGCATAGTTTTCTATACTTTTTTGTAGGTTTCCAATCGTTTTTATACGTATACATGCATTTACATATCATTTTGTCCAAAAACAAACACAACTACCATTCTTAATATCTACCGTACCGCTCACAAGACGTCAAATTCACAATTTGTGGACTTGTATAAATTCCCTTCAGAAAGACCTTCATATATATTATGTAAAAAAAATAATGCCTCGATGAAAACTTTATATTTTATGTGCCTAGTAGGTAAGCGATATCAAACAAGTACGATGAAAATGCAAACAAACGTTTTTATAATGGTTTGCATAATCATTTCTTTGCTCCATTAGCAGTAATGGGCGCCAATTGTAGCTCTAAAGACGACACTGTTTTCTGTCAAATAGTCTTTTGAGCTACAATATTGCAGCTAATGCTGGCGAGGGTCAGATGTTGCATCATCCGGATGAATAAAAAACCTTGAAACATATCTAAATTATCAATCATGAACTGTGTAGCAATTGAACGAAGCTCTGCATGAGAGTCTTCAATCTCTTCATCCTTCCACAAAACAACAAACAATTTCCATCACCCAACACCCGTCTCCTCACTCATCCAAAATCACTCAGGTAATCATCCTGGTTCCTGATCTCACCGGTCGATCGTTTGAAGTTGTAGACGCAGTCACCTAGGAAAAGAAAATTATCATTGTTGCATTAATACCAATTTTCTTGCCAAAAATACACACAATAACTATTTTTCTTAAATCAAGTCATTATTGCAGAGCAGTTTTGAGTTTATGTAGCACTTTGGTATTTAATTGACCTGTCCCATGTATACTTGTTTTAAAATTTCATCATGACATATATCTTGTGCACTTCTTTGATGCTTACATTAATTATTAAATCCTTTTTACCATTTATATATTCCATACATGTATTTGGTATGTAATTATTTTTGCTATATATATGTAGATATGGTTCATTCTCAGAAAAGTTCCAAATTGCTGCTGTCTTCTCTATATATGTACCATCCTTTTGAAAATGACTGAATAGCAAAACGTTTATGTTTGAGGCTTAAACTGACTATGGAGCAAAGAAACTTTTAATACACTTTGTAACGAAGTTTGTGTTGCTAATTACAAAGTTGCAAAGTTGATGTATCTTCACGGCCTGAAATACAAAAAGCCACTGGATACCCTTTATGGTAATCATCCACAACCAATAAGGTGATTAGTTTAAAGTTATATATGTTTGTTTTGTGTGTTGAGTCCATACACAGCAATCTACTACCAAATTTTTCATATATATATCAATTTGTTCCTTTGTCATGAAAACCAACATAAAGTCATCTTTTGTTAAAGCTGTTAAGGTGGGTTCAAATTTACCAGCTTGTTTAAAGCAAATAACTGGATTGGTGTTTTTGTTCGATTCTAACTCGTTAACCCAAATAGGGATTGGATTGCGCTTTTATGTTAACCATGCTTGTATGGAGCAATTCCTCTAAGAATATATTCTATGGGGCGCGTTACACTCACATGACTTTTTTTATTTATATTTCATGCAATCAAATCGTCATTTGAATGTGACGTAATTATTCAATAAAAGTCGGTCAAAAGTGGGAGGAGCTTACTCCATTGAACAGCGAATGATGACTCTTCACATAAGGTAGAATTACTCATCCGCGACGACAAAAAGTTCAATATTTTATTGTAAAATAAACATGACAAACAAAGTCAATTTCAGAGATAATTTGATTTAATCAGATCAGAACTTTAAATATATATTCAATTTTGCTAAAAGTTAATATATAGCGTAATAACATAAAGAATTTGTACACGGCCACATATGTGAACTCGGTGACCGTTATTGTGCAGCGAGGCGAAGCTGACGCACGCTTAAACACTGGAGTTTGCCGAAGTTGTCAAAACACCGATTTTCAAGTAGCTCAATGTGTTTGAGATGTCGTCTGACTTGACGATATTACATCCTTGGGAGCCATGTGATTATATAATCTACGATCATATCGCCATCGATAGATGAAACAAATTCACTTGTGTTCGATGGGTACAATGTATTTGTGGTGACGCGTAACTGTCAACACGTGGATTATTAGCGGTGCATGTTTTATAATACACATGATTAAATTTACAAAGAACAAAGACAAGAGGATATGTTTATAACTGGCCTCTATCAGAGGGTCTCACGCCCGTTCACCTCAAAGACTCGATCGTAGGACGAACATAAGCACAGAGGTAATGTTTACATTTGACACTCATCATTTTTAACAAAAATGAAAGCACGTCGCCGCGGTCGGGATATTTTTCCGTTTCTTTATACAATTGTAAATTTAAAAATTGTTTGAATCATATATAAATATAAAACATGTATATATTGTTTACATTTTTCCAAAATCCTATGAAAAACAACAATATATACGTAAATAATGTTGCGTCAAAATGTAAAAAAAAAGCCATATATTTCTTTTAAAAAAAGTAGTCCTTTTACGTTGCACAGAACATTTTCATACGCAAGTTCAAAGTTCAATGTTACCATGCAGTTATGGTAAACAAAATCGGCTAGTATTAGCGTATAGTGACCAAACCTAGCAAGTGTAAATATAGGCAAATGGAAGTTGCATCATTAGGATGTCGTTTATATTCGCATTCATCAAGTTTAGTTTTCATAACCATGATATTTTTTCTATTTACTAATTGATAATACTTAATATCCTTGGAAGCACGATCATCTAAATTACCGATGTCACATTGAATGTCATCCAAAATTTTATCAACTGGAATACCCAGACAATTTTCTAGAAATTTCATTCCTGACATTTTCAGGCATAGGTTAATATTTGGTTTGATCAAAATCTACAGAATGGCTATGAGTTGAGATGTATGTCACCTTTACATTACCTGTAGCCTTATTTTCAAGAAAGTACATCCTTGATGGGTAGAGAATATAAAGTTTACATGCTCATTTCTTATTAGTTCCGCGTTTATTATTTCCTTTAACATTATATCTATTTTTCCATTTCTGTTACAAACGAATAGATATGCATTTGACGATTTCCGTTGTTTTCTGCACGTTCTTTTCTGAAAAACACATTGTCTTTGCATTCTTGTTTGCATTTCCAACATTTAAAGTCTTCAAAAGTTTCAAAGTGTAATTTTGTTGTTTTCAGATTTGTAGAATGAGCAGATGTTAAATGGGACATGAGATGTTTTTACAGTGTGAAAATGTTCCGTACAGGAAGGAACCATGCAAATTTTACTGAATTTTAGATTGGCTTTAGAATGGATCTTTTATCTGAATGGAATTGTTCAATGTGCTGTTTTAAAGTTGCTGTGGAACTTAAAACTGAAAATGGCAGTCTTTGCAAGTTGTTTGCTTAGAGTCAGATTGTTTTGATTCATGGAGCGATGAACAAAAGCTGGAAAATTCGGTTTCTTTCCACTCAAAATTTGCAGAATGCTCATTAGCCAAGAGATTATCTGTTTCTACTTCATTATTCTGATTTGTGTCATCATTTCTTTCAACTACTGCATCATAATAACCACCGCCAACATTTGTAAAAACTAGACGTAAATTCAAGTTCTTTGATGGCTGATTTGCATTACCGGTATGCTGAATTGAAAACCCCTTGGATCTGCTGTTTGTGCCACCATAAATAACAGCTATATTGACGCCTAGTGTTAAAGCTAACACAACAACACTCTCCTGACCAGCGTACACTCCATTCATCGATAGACGGTTGATTTCATTAAGCATATTCTGGCGTAGAACGAATATACGTACCCGGCCTACTATACTTTCGGCCGGGTACGAATTGGTCCCTATGTGTCGTAGTGGAGCACTGCCTCCGAAAATCACTCGGGCATAGTTTTTCTATACTTTTTTGTAGGTTTCAATCGTTTTATACGTATACATGCATTTACATATCATTTTGTCCAAAACAAACACAACTACCATTCTTAATATCTACCGTACCGCTCACAAGACGTCAAATTCACAATTTGTGGACTTGTATAAATTCCCTTCAGAAAGACCTTCATATATATTATGTAAAAAAAATAATGCCTCGATGAAAACTTTATATTTTATGTGCCTAGTAGGTAAGCGATATCAAACAAGTACGATGAAAATGCAAACAAACGTTTTTATAATGGTTTGCATAATCATTTCTTTGCTCCATTAGCAGTAATGGGCGCCAATTGTAGCTCTAAAGACGACACTGTTTTCTGTCAAATAGTCTTTTGAGCTAAAATATTGCAGCTAATGCTGGCGAGGGTCAGATGTTGCATCATCCGGATGAATAAAAAACCTTGAAACATATCTAAATTATCAATCATGAACTGTGTAGCAATTGAACGAAGCTCTGCATGAGAGTCTTCAATCTCTTCATCCTTCCACAAAACAACAAACAATTTCCATCACCCAACACCCGTCTCCTCACTCATCCAAAATCACTCAGGTAATCATCCTGGTTCCTGATCTCACCGGTCGATCGTTTGAAGTTGTAGACGCAGTCACCTAGGAAAAGAAAATTATCATTGTTGCATTAATACCAATTTTCTTGCCAAAAATACACACAATAATTATTTTTCTTAAATCAAGTCATTATTGCAGAGCAGTTTTGAGTTTATGTAGCACTTTGGTATTTAATTGACCTGTCCCATGCATACTTGTTTTAAAATTTCATCATGACATATATCTTGTGCACTTCTTTGATGCTTACATTAATTGTGTTAAATCCTTTTTACCATTTATATAATTCCATACATGTATTTGGTATGTAATTATTTTTGCTATATATATGTAGATATGGTTCATTCTCAGAAAAGTTCCAAATTGCTGTCTTCTCTATATATGTACCATCCTTTTGAAAATTGACTGAATAGCAAAACGTTTATGTTTGAGGCTTAAACTGACTATGGAGCAAAAAACTTTTAATACACTTTGTAACGAAGTTTGTGTTGCTAATTACAAAGTTGCAAAGTTGATGTATCTTCACGGCCTTAAACTGAAATACAAAAAGCCACTGGATACCCCTTTATGGTTAATCATCCACAACCAATAAGGTGAATTAGTTTTTAAAGTTATAGATATGTTTGTTTTTGTGTGTTGAGTCCATACACAGCAATCTACTACCAAATTTTTCATATATATCAATTTGTTCCTTTGTTCATGAAAACCAACATAAAGTCATCTTTTGTTAAAGCTGTTAAGGTGGGTTCAAATTTACCAGCTTGTTTTAAAGCAAATAACCCACTGGATTGATTGGTGTTAACCTATGCTTGTATGGGAGCGAATTTCCTCTAAGAAATACTATTTGTTGACGATTCTAACTCGTCATTTGGTAATGTGACGTATTATGTCAATAAAAAGTCGGTCAAAAGTGGGGAGGAGCTTACTCAATTGAACAGCGAATGATGACTCTTCACATAAGGTAGAATTACTCATCCGCGACGACAAAAAGTTCAATATTTTATTGTAAAATAAACATGACAAACAAAGTCAATTTCAGAGATAATTTGATTTAATCAGATCAGAACTTTAAATATATATTCAATTTTGCTAAAAGTTAATATATAGCGTAATAACATAAAGAATTTGTACACGGCCACATGTGTGAACTCGGTGACCGTTATTGTGCAGCGAGGCGAAGCTGACGCACGCTTACACACTGGAGTTTGCCGAAGTTGTCAAAACACCGATTTTCAAGTAGCTCAATGTGTTTGAGATGTCGTCTGACTTGACGATATTACATCCTTGGGAGCCATGTGATTATATAATCTACGATCATATCGCCATCGATAGATGAAACAAATTCACTTGTGTTCGATGGGTACAATGTATTTGTGGTGACGCGTAACTGTCAACACGTGGATTATTAGCGGTGCATGTTTTATAATACACATGATTAAATTCTCAAAGAACAAAGACAAGAGGATATGTTTATAACTGACCTCTATCAGAGGGTCTCACGCCCGTCCACCTCAAAGACTCGATCGTAGGACGAACATAAGCACAGAGGTAATGTTTACATTTGACACTCATCATTTTTAACAAAAATGAAAGCACGTCGCCGCGGTCGGGATATTTTCCGTTTCTTTATACAATTGTAAATTTAAAAATTGTTTGAATCATATATAAATATAAAACATGTATATATTGTTTACATTTTTCCAAAATCCTATGAAAAACAACAATATATACGTAAATAATGTTGCGTCAAAATGTAAAAAAAGCCATATATTTCTTTTAAAAAAAAGTAGTCCTTTTACGTTGCACAGAACATTTTCATACGCAAGTTCAAAGTTCAATGTTACCATGCAGTTATGGTAAACAAAATCGGCTAGTATTAGCGTATAGTGACCAAGCCTAGCAAGTGTAAATATATATACAATGGGATACAATCGCATCATCATAGGATGTCGTTTATATTCGCATTCATCAAGTTTAGTTTTCATAACCATGATATTTTTTCTATTTACTAATTGATAATACTTAATATCCTTGGAAGCACGATCATCTAAATTACCGATGTCACATTGAATGTCATCCAAAATTTTATCAACTGGAATACCCAGACAATTTTCTAGAAATTTCATTCCTGACATTTTCAGGCATAGGTTAATATTTGGTTTGATCAAAATCTACAGAATGGCTATGAGTTGAGATGTATGTCACCTTTACATTACCTGTAGCCTTATTTTCAAGAAAGTACATCCTTGATGGGTAGAGAATATAAAGTTTACATGCTCATTTCTTATTAGTTCCGCGTTTATTATTTCCTTTACCATTATATCTATTTTTCCATTTCTGTTACAAACGAATAGATATGCATTTGACGATCTCCGTTGTTTTCTGCACGTTCTTTTCTGAAAAACACATTGTCTTTGCATTCTTGTTTGCATTTCCAACATTTAAAGTCTTCAAAAGTTTCAAAGTGTAATTTTGTTGTTTTCAGATTTGTAGAATGAGCAGATGTTAAATGGGACATGAGATGTTTTACAGTGTGAAAATGTTCCGTACAGGAAGGAACCATGCAAATTTTACTGAATTTTAGATTGGCTTTAGAATGGATCTTTTATCTGAATGGAATTGTTCAATGTGCTGTTTTAAAGTTGCTGTGGAACTTAAAACTGAATGGCAGTCTTTGCAAGTTGTTTGCTTAGAGTCAGATTGTTTTGATTCATGGAGCGATGAACAAAAGCTGGAAAATTCGGTTTCTTTCCACTCAAAATTTGCAGAATGCTCATTAGCCAAGAGATTATCTGTTTCTACTTCATTATTCTGATTTGTGTCATCATTTCTTTCAACTACTGCATCATAATAACCACCGCCAACATTTGTAAAAACTAGACGTAAATTCAAGTTCTTTGATGGCTGATTTGCATTACCGGTATGCTGAATTGAAAACCCCTTGGATCTGCTGTTGTGCCACCATAAATAACAGCTATATTGACGCCTAGTGTTAAAGCTAACACAACAACACTCTCCTGACCAGCGTACACTCCATTCATCGATAGACGGTTGATTTCATTAAGCATATTCTGGCGTAGAACGAATATACGTACCCGGCCTACTATACTTTCGGCCGGGTACGAATTGGTCCCTATGTGTCGTAGTGGAGCACTGCCTCCGAAAATCACTCGGGCATAGTTTTCTATACTTTTTTGTAGGTTTCCAATCGTTTTATACGTATACATGCATTTACATATCATTTTGTCCAAAACAAACACAACTACCATTCTTAATATCTACCGTACCGCTCACAAGACGTCAAATTCACAATTTGTGGACTTGTCGTATAAATTCCCTTCAGAAAGAACTTCATATATATTATGTAAAAAAAATAATGCCTCGATGAAAACTTTATATTTTATGTGCCTAGTAGGTAAGCGATATCAAACAAGTACGATGAAAATGCAAACAAACGTTTTATAATGGTTTGCATAATCATTTCTTTGCTCCATTAGCAGTAATGGGCGCCAATTGTAGCTCTAAAGACGACACTGTTTTCTGTCAAATAGTCTTTTGAGCTACAATATTGCAGCTAATGCTGGCGAGGGTCAGATGTTGCATCATCCGGATGAATACAAAATCTTGAAACATATCTAAATTATCAATCATGAACTGTGTAGCAATTGAACGAAGCTCTGCATGAGAGTCTTCAATCTCTTCATCCTTCCACAAAACAACAAACAATTTCCATCACCCAACACCCGTCTCCTCACTCATCCAAAATCACTCAGGTAATCATCCTGGTTCCTGATCTCACCGGTCGATCGTTTGAAGTTGTAGACGCAGTCACCTAGGAAAAGAAAATTATCATTGTTGCATTAATACCAATTTTCTTGCCAAAAATACACACAATAATTATTTTTCTTAAATCAAGTCATTATTGCAGAGCAGTTTTGAGTTTATGTAGCACTTTGGTATTTAATTGACCTGTCCCATGCATACTTGTTTTAAAATTTCATCATGACATATATCTTGTGCACTTCTTTGATGCTTACATTAATTATTAAATCCGAATTTTTTTTAAAATACCATTGTGATATATTCCATACATGTATTTGGTATGTAATTATTTTTGCTATATATATGTAGATATGGTTCATTCTCAGAAAAGTTCCAAATTGCTGTCTTCTCTATATATGTACCATCCTTTTGAAAATGTCTGAATGGAAAAAGTTTATGTTTGAGGCTTAAACTGACTATGGAGGCAAAGAAACTTTTAATACACTTTGTAACGAAGTTTGTGTTGCTAATTACAAAGTTGCAAAGTTGATGTATCTTCACGGCCTGAAATACAAAAAGCCACTGGATACCCTTTATGGTAATCATCCACAACCAATAAGGTGATTAGTTTTAAAGTTATATATGTTTGTTTTGTGTGTTGAGTCCATACACAGCAATCTACTACCAAATTTTTCATATATATCAATTTGTTCCTTTGTCATGAAAACCAACATAAAGTCATCTTTTGTTAAAGCTGTTAAGGTGGGTTCAAATTTACCAGCTTGTTTAAAGCAAATAACTGGATTGGTGTGTTTTTGTTCGATTCTAACTCGTTAACCCAAAGGCAAATGGAAGTTGCATCATCAGGATATCGTTTTATATTCGCATTCATCAAGTTTATGTTTTCATAACCATGATATTTTTTTCTATTTACTAATTGATAATACTTTATATCCTTGGAAGCACGATCATCTAAATTACCGATGTCACATTGAATGTCATCCAAAATTTTATCAACTGGAATACCCAGACAATTTTCTAGAAATTTCATTCCTGACATTTTCAGGCATAGGTTAATATTTGGTTTGATCAAAATCTACAGAATGGCTATGAGTTGAGATGTATGTCACCTTTACATTACCTGTAGCCTTATTTTCAAGAAAGTACATCCTTGATGGGTAGAGAATATAAAGTTTACATGCTCATTTCTTATTAGTTCCGCGTTTATTATTTCCTTTAACATTATATCTATTTTTCCATTTCTGTTACAAACGAATAGATATGCATTTGACGATTTCCGTTGTTTTTTCTGCACGTTCTTTTTCTGAAAAACACATTGTCTTTGCATTCTTGTTTGCATTTCCAACATTTAAAGTCTTCAAAAGTTTCAAAGTGTAATTTTGTTGTTTTCAGATTTGTAGAATGAGCAGATGTTAAATGGGACATGAGATGTTTTACAGTGTGAAAATGTTCCGTACAGGAAGGAACCATGCAAATTTTACTGAATTTTAGATTGGCTTTAGAATGGATCTTTTATCTGAATGGAATTGTTCAATGTGCTGTTTTAAAGTTGCTGTGGAACTTAAAACTGAATGGCAGTCTTTGCAAGTTGTTTGCTTAGAGTCAGATTGTTTTGATTCATGGAGCGATGAACAAAAGCTGGAAAATTCGGTTTTCTTTCCACTCAAAATTTGCAGAATGAGCACTTTAGGCCAACGGGGGGAGATTATCTGTTATCTACTTTCACTATTCTGATTTCTGTTTCACTCATTTCTTATCAACTACTGCGCATCATAATAACCGACCGCCAACATTTGGATAAAAACTAGACGTAAATTCAAGTTCCTTTGATGGCTGATTTGCATTACCGGTAATGCCTCAAGTTGGAAACAACACCCCTTGGATCTGCAGTTTAGTGCCACCGATAGTACAGCTATATTGACCTTCCTAATGTGCTAAAGCTTACGCGAACAACACTCTCCTGACCAGCTTACACCTCCATTCATAGACTGTTGAATTTCATTAAGCATCCGCTAATGCTGGCTGATGGTCAAGATGTTGACATCATACCAGAAGAATAAAAAATCTTGAGAAACATAATCTAAGTGTATCAATCATGAACTGTGTAGCAATTGAACGAAGCTCTGCATGAGAGTCTTCAATCTCTTCATCCTTCCACAAAACAACAAACAATTTCCATCACCCAACACCCGTCTCCTCACTCATCCAAAATCACTCAGGTAATCATCCTGGTTCCTGATCTCACCGGTCGATCGTTTGAAGTTGTAGACGCAGTCACCTAGGAAAAGAAAATTATCATTGTTGCATTAATACCAATTTTCTTGCCAAAAATACACACAATAATTATTTTTCTTAAATCAAGTCATTATTGCAGAGCAGTTTTGAGTTTATGTAGCACTTTGGTATTTAATTGACCTGTCCCATGCATACTTGTTTTAAAATTTCATCATGACATATATCTTGTGCACTTCTTTGATGCTTACATTAATTATTAAATCCTTTTTACCATTTATATATTCCATACATGTATTTGGTATGTAATTATTTTTGCTATATATATGTAGATATGGTTCATTCTCAGAAAAGTTCCAAATTGCTGTCTTCTCTATATATGTACCATCCTTTTGAAAATGACTGAATAGCAAAACGTTTATGTTTGAGGCTTAAACTGACTATGGAGCAAAGAAACTTTTAATACACTTTGTAACGAAGTTTGTGTTGCTAATTACAAAGTTGCAAAGTTGATGTATCTTCACGGCCTGAAATACAAAAAGCCACTGGATACCCTTTATGGTAATCATCCACAACCAATAAGGTGATTAGTTTAAAGTTATATATGTTTGTTTTGTGTGTTGAGTCCATACACAGCAATCTACTACCAAATTTTTCATATATATCAATTTGTTCCTTTGTCATGAAAACCAACATAAAGCCATCTTTTGTTAAAGCTGTTAAGGTAGGTTCAAATTTACCAGCTTGTTTAAAGCAAATAACTGGATTGGTGTTTTTGTTCGATTCTAACTCGTTAACCCAAAGGCAAATGGAAGTTGCATCATTAGGATGTCGTTTATATTCACCCAAAGGCAAATGGAAGTTGCAAGTTTAGTTTTCATAGCCATGCTATTTTTTTCTATTTACTAATTGATAATACTTTATATCCTTGGAAGCACGATCATCTAAATTACCGATGTCACATTGAATGTCATCCAAAATTTTATCAACTGGAATACCCACAGACAATTTTCTAGAAATTTCATTCCTGACATTTTCAGGCATAGGTTAATATTTGGTTTGATCAAAATCTACAGAATGGCTATGAGTTGAGATGTATGTCACCTTTACATTACCTGTAGCCTTATTTTCAAGAAAGTACATCCTTGATGGGTAGAGAATATAAAGTTTACATGCTCATTTCTTATTAGTTCCGCGTTTATTATTTCCTTTAACATTATATCTATTTTTCCATTTCTGTTACAAACGAATAGATATGCATTTGACGATTTCCGTTGTTTTCTGCACGTTCTTTTCTGAAAAACACATTGTCTTTGCATTCTTGTTTGCATTTCCAACATTTAAAGTCTTCAAAAGTTTCAAAGTGTAATTTTGTTGTTTTCAGATTTGTAGAATGAGCAGATGTTAAATGGGACATGAGATGTTTTACAGTGTGAAAATGTTCCGTACAGGAAGGAACCATGCAAATTTTACTGAATTTTAGATTGGCTTTAGAATGGATCTTTTATCTGAATGGAATTGTTCAATGTGCTGTTTTAAAGTTGCTGTGGAACTTAAAACTGAATGGCAGTCTTTGCAAGTTGTTTGCTTAGAGTCAGATTGTTTTGATTCATGGAGCGATGAACAAAAGCTGGAAAATTCGGTTTCTTTCCACTCAAAATTTGCAGAATGCTCATTAGCCAAGAGATTATCTGTTTCTACTTCATTATTCTGATTTGTGTCATCATTTCTTTCAACTACTGCATCATAATAACCACCGCCAACATTTGTAAAAACTAGACGTAAATTCAAGTTCTTTGATGGCTGATTTGCATTACCGGTATGCTGAATTGAAAACCCCTTGGATCTGCTGTTGTGCCACCATAAATAACAGCTATATTGACGCCTAGTGTTAAAGCTAACACAACAACACTCTCCTGACCAGCGTACACTCCATTCATCGATAGACGGTTGATTTCATTAAGCATATTCTGGCGTAGAACGAATATACGTACCCGGCCTACTATACTTTCGGCCGGGTACGAATTGGTCCCTATGTGTCGTAGTGGAGCACTGCCTCCGAAAATCACTCGGGCATAGTTTTCTATACTTTTTTGTAGGTTTCCAATCGTTTTATACGTATACATGCATTTACATATCATTTTGTCCAAAACAAACACAACTACCATTCTTAATATCTACCGTACCGCTCACAAGACGTCAAATTCACAATTTGTGGACTTGTATAAATTCCCTTCAGAAAGACCTTCATATATATTATGTAAAAAAAATAATGCCTCGATGAAAACTTTATATTTTATGTGCCTAGTAGGTAAGCGATATCAAACAAGTACGATGAAAATGCAAACAAACGTTTTATAATGGTTTGCATAATCATTTCTTTGCTCCATTAGCAGTAATGGGCGCCAATTGTAGCTCTAAAGACGACACTGTTTTCTGTCAAATAGTCTTTTGAGCTACAATATTGCAGCTAATGCTGGCGAGGGTCAGATGTTGCATCATCCGGATGAATAAAAAACCTTGAAACATATCTAAATTATCAATCATGAACTGTGTAGCAATTGAACGAAGCTCTGCATGAGAGTCTTCAATCTCTTCATCCTTCCACAAAACAACAAACAATTTCCATCACCCAACACCCGTCTCCTCACTCATCCAAAATCACTCAGGTAATCATCCTGGTTCCTGATCTCACCGGTCGATCGTTTGAAGTTGTAGACGCAGTCACCTAGGAAAAGAAAATTATCATTGTTGCATTAATACCAATTTTCTTGCCAAAAATACACACAATAATTATTTTTCTTAAATCAAGTCATTATTGCAGAGCAGTTTTGTGTTTATGTAGCACTTTGGTATTTAATTGACCCGTCCCATGTATACTTGTTTTAAAATTTCATCATGACATATATCTTGTGCACTTCTTTGATGCTTACATTAATTATTGTGTCTCCAATCTTTCGACATTTTTTCATTAAAATACTAATGTCTTGTGAATATTCATAAACTTTTAAATCCTTTTTACCATTTATATATTCCATACATGTATTTGCTAATAAATTATTTTGCTATATATATGTAGATATGGTTCATTCTCAGAAAAGTTCCAAATTGCTGTCTTCTCTATATATGTACCATCCTTTTGAAAATGTCTGAATGGAAAAAGTTTATGTTTGAGGCTTAAACTGACTATGGAGCAAAGAAACTTTTAATACACTTTGTAACGAAGTTTGTGTTGCTAATTACTAGCGCTTACATAACTGTTACAAAGGGGGCGCTTATTAATTAACCAAAATGTAAGTTGTGGATGAAAAAGGTCAGCCATATGTTCAACCTTTCTGTACTCGTGGTACACGCGCGCAGCCGGAACTCAATTTCTAGTCGGTGTAGGGAGGGGTTAAAAAAACCCCATCAGTCACCGCAATCACGGAGCCCATCAATGCCTCTCCATAAGTTTCCTGACTTCCAATGAGGCCGAAAACCTGCAAATTACACTGATCTGCTACGGTAAACATGTTTTGAGATGCATGATCATGTTGTGATTCACATGTAAAAGACTCGCAAGTTCAAGTAATATGGGAACCTTAACAATTATTGTTATTGCTATCTACCAGATGTATAAGTACTTTAAAATAGAAAAGTTTCAATTGATACTTTAACTGTCCAATGAACACTCTTCCTACATTAAAAAGTCAAATTTATAAAATCACTGACCTACGCCAAGGGCCAGTATATAGTGTTTATATGTCTTTGTTTCATTCTATATCTGTACTCAGGTGACCCTTAAGGCCCATGAGCCTCTTGTATTTGATGTATATATACCAGCACAGTGTATATCAATAGGTGAAATAAATTTCAAAATAATGAATCACAAATACAACTGGCAACAGTACTACTACATTTAGTCTTGGTAAAACTTCTGGACCAACATAGTAACACCACAGACAAGGACAAAGAAACGCTGTTTTTTTTTACTAATTTTGTAACATAAATGTATTTGAAAATTCTCAATATCATAGTATTTCTGCTTATAATTTATTCTACATAGTCCAATCTAAAACTAATGATTATGAATGTCATTGTAATGATCAAGTGTCATACAAAACTTAAATCGGCTAACACCATGGACAAATGTCTGTTGTGTTACCTTTGTCAGTGGTATTCAATCAATGTCCATAGTGTTATCAGGACAAAAAGATTGCAAAATGATAAGTTTAAGATGAAATATAAGTCAGAGTATGTTAACGAAACAAAAAGTTTCGAAATCATTGAATGATCAAAATCTAATCTTTGTCTCAAAGAAATAATCTTTTTGAGTCATTTTATACATGAAATGGAAAGTTCCTGTACGCTATGAAGTGCAATGATGTTCACTAGTGAGGTATACATTATGTACATTCGTTGTCAGCTGATTATGGAGTATTTAACTAATAAACCATTTGCCGGTTTCCAATAGGTTCGCGATTAGAGTGATCTCCCTTGAAACACAAAAGAGTTCCACCGGACAAAAAGTTGGCCTTTACCTATACTCAAATAAGAAAGTGAGCTCAGTTGAAATGCTGTGTTCACTAAAATCAAATTGTTTTTGCTTGTATTTGGTTGTTGAGTGCATTAAATCAAGCTCAGAGATATGTATAAAGGCTGTCAAAATATTCATTTAGCGATAAATCCTAATTTATCGTGCGCACATGCAGCCTGTACCAGGCATAGCGAAACGTTTTGTTTATCGGATTCAGCTTATCTTTACAGTACTTAATATATATTTTCATCTGTATATTTTTCCAATTTTATATTTCCGTTTATAATCCTATTGTATAAGAAGTCATGTACTTTAATTTGTTTGTTTGTATCGGTAATTTTATCACTATAACGTATGCGGATAGCGGTGATACAACGGAAGTAAGCGCTCTTTCAAAGTATACATCTGACGTATATTACGCTTACCAATAAACTTTACTGTACATGCGTCATATATTTGTGTTTTAATCAAAATAATTCAAGCTCTCAAATAAATGCATAAATGCTCTTTTTTTCCTTGTTATTATTTTCAATATACCGGTTGAATGTTATAAGGGGCGCTTAGTCCGCTAAACCTGCCTATATTATTAGGCTATTAATTTTTTGGTCTAATATGTAGTCTTAAGAAGAAAAAAAAGAAAGAAAGAAAAAGCCTAATAATATAGGCAGGCATATTTATATACATGTGACTTGTACTTTATATCGACCTGGATTGATAATAAAAGTTTAACTTTAGTAGTCTATTTAACGATGTAGATTCAGGCGCGTATAAAAATTACCAAATAAATTTTCATGTTCATTTTAGAATTAATAGAACCTATACTGTACTTATTACGTTTATAAACAGAATCTATAAGTTCTTATTGTTTACCTGTATCGCAAATAGTGCCAATGAGAATTAATTAATACATACGCTAAAAGTTGTACATGTACTTCGATCACTAAAAATGTCTCTTTATGTTAAAGTGTATAATTTCCCACTGATTCTTTTTTTTTATTAAACTTTAAATTAGTATTAAATCACGACATGCTACTAGATAAATGGTAATTCCTCATTGCAACGGACAATAACCGTGGTACAAGTATCTAGAGTGTGAATTAAATTGCCGAGAAATTATATTTCACTTGTAATGATCCAACTTAATGCAGATAACATGTTCGATACAAAGTAAGTAACTTTGCTCTCTGAATACAACGAAGTTGCTAGAGAAAAGATTAATGCGTAACATTCATAATTTGCTGGGGAGATGTACATGTGTTCGGCAGGTAATAAGATTTGCATCCACATTGTTTCAACCATGTATGTGCCTCTTAAATTGTCACTGTTTGTGTATGGGCATCTGTATTCGTTTGAAGTAAAATTTTAATAAGAACTTTGATTGATAAGCTAGTTGTCTGAAGACAATGAAGAATTCTAAGTTGATTTAAATTGCTAAGTAGACTTGCAAAATAGATATTAACGAACGTTATGTCAACGTAATAAGCATAGTGATCCTTGTTTTTACATAAAAAAACTTATTTATTTGTAATCATTTGTGCATTCTTCCGTTGTTCCAATAGTAATTACACTATATACATTTTTGTACAGAAACAAGTGACGTTGTGAAATCTAATAAACTTTACATTGGTGATTTCGTCTGACTCGATAAGACAAGTAATTTGTTGAGAAAAAACGGTTTATATTCCCGGTTCATAGGCGTCTCGCGTGGTGTTTAGTAATGTAAAGAGACAGAACACGAATCCTTCTCACTTACATGTATAATCTCACTTATAAATCCTTGTACAGAAAGTTGCATTTCTTTATACATACACGTAACAGTGATCAATCTGCAAATCTCTGAGCATACTCAACTGAAATCATACACAAATAATAAATCAATAAATATAGTCTACAGTCAAATACAATGCAACCAATATAATGACTTGGGCCAGTAACGTGCACGTTAGGCCTACATCAGGAGAACAACGTCACGCACAATATTTGATAAATATAATTATAATGTCTTTCAAACAAATAGGAATCATGTGATAACAATACTTTACCACAATCATCAGAACAATCTGTATGTTGGTAGAATGATATTAAATGTAGGTTAGTCTACGAGCCTCGCAAAGTTTGAAGTTTGGCGCGGTAAAATAGGCCTACCGTACAACTTTCAATTTACATGCGCAATAATGACGAAAAAATACGAAACTATCGTTACCCAGCGCCGAACCTACTGGAAGAAAAATCCATTTTATTCACCTTACAAGGCGTTCCGATTGAGGAGCAAGGCTTGCTATGCTAGGCCGACAGTACATAACACCTGATTATCAGCATTATTAAGACACCCACCGATTTGAAACATCAGCCAGGTAAGATTATGGTGAACAGTAAACAGTGAAGTTCTAAGGCTTAGACCTACTTCTAACGTTAACCATAGGTATTAAACTCGTCTGACAATATATGTCAATATATAATTTTGACATATATTGTCAGACGAGTTTAATATCTATGCTTCTAACCGTAACAGTAGGTACTATCTAAAAAACGCCAAAATATGCTGCATTGCTGGGCCGACGTCGAGATCAGTTGCGGTCTGTTGTCATAAAGGAACACTGTAGCTCCTACCATGCCAGTTACCAGTTAGGCCTAACGTCATGTAACCCAGATTGGCACACGTTTTTCTCATTTTTAAGCATCTATTTGTCAGATAGCAATATAATTCCAATTTTTGTGCCAATCTCACAAATAGAGCCTATCATCTGTCTGTTGGTCTATGTTTGGAATTCTTCCTGCACGTGTTTCCATAAATTAGCATTCTTGGATACAGGTCTGGAGCGCACCTGTTATCAACCAGGTGCGGGTACCCAGATTGGCACACCCAGGTAAAAACAGTGAGCATTGAAAAATATCGCGATATTTCAAATATAAATCGATTTTTATTGAAACTACAATACAAATATCAACAATTAATGCCATTGAACAATTTTCTCCATATGTATTTTTAGAAAGATTGACGTCAAAATCAATGTTGTCAATAGGCAGGTAAATTTTCATTCTTTATCGTTATCACTTGCCTTTCTTACATGATTTTAACGACAATATTCATGCATATTTTGCCTTTTTAAGCTTTGTGTGTGTCGTACTGTTAAATTAACATATAAATGGCATAAGGGAAGTAACTCTTGGATTTAAAAGTGCTATTCGAGCGCACCTTTGTTTCATTTCGCATGCGCACATTATCGCAGATGAAAATTTCCATTCTAGAAAATCGACATTTATGGAGGATAAAACAGCTTTGAACTATTAAACTATTAAATAACTGACAACTAAATTGATTAAATTTGTATTCTAGACATAGTTTATACCATTTCCCCACTTTTTAGAGCAGACTTTTGAGCGAAAAGAGGAAACTAGAGTCATCGCACGGTGCAATATTTACCGTAAACACTTGATTTCAGGTATTTTCTCAAGTTTATCTCTGTACTAAATTCCTCCTAGCTATGGTCATATGGAAATATCACCATTAAAATATTTCATGATGATCAGGGAATAATTATAGCAACAGCTAAAAGAAAATTTCCAAAGGGAATTAAAACGGAAGCATTATTATCAAAAAGTGTGCCATTTTGGGTAGCGTGCCAATTGGGTTACATGACGTTACCGTGATTTCTCGATATAGATCCACCCTATCTCCAGAAATCATCGATTATTTTGTTTGACAAACGTTCTCAAAAATCGTTTGCGTCAATAGACCTACATTCAGTATTTGCATATTACAGAGTTATCTGCCCTTGTGGTAGGTATTGTTTGTGACGTAATGTGTTTGCAAGCGTAACGTCATACTTTTCGGAGAAAACGACGTAAGTTGCGCTAACAAAATAATGACGTAACAACCGATACCTACCCGAAAGGGACCTAACTCTGTAATATGCAAAGATGGAATAGGTCAAAGTAATTATGTACAGAAGGGATATGACAATCTGACAAATTTATTGATTGGCCCTGGGCATGAATGGACAGGATTGTATAGAAAGTCTTCACCTGGTGCATATTTATTTGTAGAAAAGAACTATTTGTTTTTACCTTACCTGCCAGAAGGGCAAGTGAGCTTATGTAATGGTGCGGTGTCCGTCCAGCATCAACGTCGGTCTGGTGTTAAGATTCCCCACCGCCGACAGACCACATTTGAACAATAACTGATGTTTAATCTTGTATATTTACATTCCCTTGTCACTTCTACTATATAAACTAACCAAAGCAAAGTAAACTATATGACGGTACATCCTCGATACTCCAGGGGTTCCAATCACTTATGATCTCTACACCCCTGGACTATCTCATAGTGAAATTGAAGGCAGTTTAGCGTAAAACATTTGACCAATCACAGGCCAGCAAAGATTTACTTTGAAGACTACAGAGAGTGCAACGCCTTACGTCAAAGCCACGTTGTCAACCACAGTGTATCGTAATGCGGCTCTTTTGATGTACATCAAACAACTAAATTACCTGTTCTGTTCTGTTGCCTCCAGTTTTACTATTTGATAGTCCAGGGGTGTAGAGATCGTAAGTGATCAGAACCTCTTGAGTATCGATGACGGTATAACTGACACCCAAAATGTGACCATGGTCTAGCTTAAACAATGTTAATTCAGAGCCCCTAAAATGAGCTGATAATGTAAATATCTTCCTATGGCATCTATGGCATCTCTATAGACCATAGATTCGCTAGCGCATTATGAGATGATTGTCTGCAAAGCTCTGGCATCTATATAGACCATAGATGCCATAGGAAGATAGTTTAATGCTTAAATATATGTGTCTGATTTACACAAAAATACATGTATGTAAAATAATTTCTTTTGCTTTTACAGAGCTTTTCCTCACTGCTTTGGGAATGGGGCCCATGGATTTGAATTTGGGAAAATATGCGACAAAACCAAATTAAGATTTGGGGAAAATTATTAAACAGGAAAAAAACATAACGAATAGGATTTTTATTTCTAGTGTAGCTTATGTACTTTTCTGAAGCCAATTCAGAAATATATAAGCCTTAGCCAACTAAGTTCATGCATTATTTTTGGAAAGTAATCAAGAAACTTTGATATTGGGAAATTTAAGATTTGAATTGGGAAAAATTTAGAGGCTTTGCCATGGGAATTCGGCCCCAAATCATGCTGGGGGAAAAAACTGTTTTAGTACATGCACAATCAGTACATGTAATTCATTCGTTATGGAGCAAATTTTGGAATTTTTTTTCAGAAAGTATATCAATTGATTATTTTGTCCGTCCGTTGTCCGTCTGTCAACATTTACTTTAAATCGCTACTAGTCATATAGTTCTGCATGAATTCTAACCAAATTTGGCCAGAAACATCCTTTGGGGAAGGGGAACAGAGTTTGTATAAATTTTGGCTCTGACCCCCGGGGGCAGGAGGGGCGAGGCCGAATTAAAGGGGAAATAGAGGTAAATCCTATAAATCGCTACTACAGTGGAACTTCCCAAAACCGAACCTTCTCAAAACCGATCACCCCTAGAAACCGAACATGGATGTCATGTACGGAATGAATTCCTATTTATTAATAGTATATAAAACTTCCCAAAACCGATCCCTCCCAATTCCGAATACTGGACCGATTTTGAGATCGGAATAGTCAAATGTAGCTAAAATACACTTCCGAAAACCGGCCTTACCTGAGCGACACCGATAGATTGCATTGAGGTCTGATCAACCGACCGTGAAAGACACGCGTACCTGTACCATAGTTGTCGCATGCCATGTCCTAGGGCATTTATACAGATGTGAAGGCTATAGGTACATGGTAATTATACCCGAGATGGTGGTGTAATTATTTAATCATGTCTATTGTTTAGATATTTAATGAAGGTCTACCACATGCACGCGGTTTGTTTACTGTAGGAAACAAGCAGAGCTAGTAATAAAGATAAGTTTCGTATTCAAATCACACAGATTTTTTATTTACATATGTAGTTGTCGGATAACGTAAATTATCTGTATGAAGAAGCCGAAGCCATGTATAGTTTTAGAAAATGACTATGTCATATAATGACCGGCATCGACTGATCATCGTGTAATTAGACGATACAATTTGATTCTTGACATAACCGGAAGCGATCGTAGTGTAGGTTAGTGCAGACGAGAACATCCCCAAGAACATTCACGCAACTAACTAACTAAACTAAGTTTATATGCGGTAAAAAAGTCAAGATTGTTGTAATCTGTTCCTTTTTAAACGTATGATTCTCTCTTTTTTTATAACATTCACATTAACAATCAATATCGGTCGGTTTTAACGAACACCAGCCATACATGCGATACACTAGTGTAAAAAAAATGACTTACGATCGATTAAATCCGGATCGTAATGATCGATATTCGGTTCACTTCTCCAAACTGAACCCTCTCTAAACCGGCCGAAATTATGTCTACCGACCATGATCGGTTTCGGGAGGTTCCACTGTACTGGTTCTAGAGTTCTATATGGGTTGAAACCAAATTTGGCCAAAAACATCCTTGGGGGAAGGGGAACTGAGCTTGTATAAATTTTAGCTCTGACCCCCTAAGGAGCAGGAGGGGCAGGGCCCAATAGGGGAAATAGATATAAATCGTTACTAGTCCTAGAATTCATCAAGGATTGATTCCCAAATTGGCCAAAAACATCCATGGGTGAAGGGGAACAGAGTTTGTATAAATTTTGGCTCTGACCCCCCGGGGCATTAAGGGTGGTGCCCAGTAGGGGAAGTAGAGGTAAATATTCAATTTCCTTCAGGAAAGAACAATGAACCTGTATTTCGACCTTTTAAAGATTTTTCGTAATGATCAAAATTATGTCAATCGATAGATCACGCCAAGATTAATAATCAGCATGCAGAATTTCAGCAAATTTGTTCATACCATTTCCTGATTACCCAAATCGCGTTTTATAACCGTGTTGGTAGATTAAATTACCTGTGTTAACATTTCGTTCAAGAACAATAGCTTGTTATAACTCTTTCTCTTCATTTACTACATGCGTTATCAGTACATGTAATTCATTCCATATACATGTAGGGGATATTATGGATTTTTTTCAGAAAGTAGATCAATTAATTATTTTTGATATTTTTGATGCTGTGAAACAGCATTCTTAGGTACGCTCGGAGAGCCTGTGCACATCAAAACAATGAAACCACTCCGCGATGAAAATTAAAAGTTGTTTTTTTCATTTCACGTAATACTTGATGGTATGAAAAAATAAAACCCCAATATTCAAAACCACAGACATAGAATTTGTACATACTTATACACCATGGATGGAGTGTTTTAAGTGTTCAGTTGGGACTCTATAATATTTGTATTACTCCGAGAACACTGGTCTCCCGAAAATCACGAACAACGCCTTCTTCGCTGTCTTCCTCCGCGACAGACTTTCGGTGGATTTTGGATTGTGTATGTTTATTTAAATTTTACGTAATTCATGCTAATGATCGATTATTGTAATCAAATGTTAGGAAGGTAACTGCAAAAGAAAGTTCTTATAATGCTTATAAAGTTTTTTGTGTTGGTTGTATTGACGCACTATATCTGAGATATTATTGCGCAGTAAAAGTTAATAGTTTTGAGTACGTGCCTCCTCCCTTGATCTGTCACTGGGAGTTCTGTCTTTTGTTTATCGACAACTGCGGTATATTTAAGGGAAAAAGTACCAAATCTATCAACATAAACTTACAAAATATAATGATAATATAGATCTATTTATGTACGAGCAACTTAAAGTGACAAATGAACTTATATTGCCGTGTAATGTACGGTAGCCTTATGAAGACTTGCTAAAGTCCGATTTATTGCAGGAAGTTTTCTTGATGATAGCATTCTTATGAATTCAAAAGAAATGTGACTGTTATAAGTAACTAAATAATGTACCCTTTACTTGAAAAACGTATATGGCCATGTTTTATTATAAGTCAAAAGTCGGCAAAGCAAAACTCGCGATAAATGTTCTGCACGATAATATCTCTGGGGGCTCATATTTTCTCCCAAGGATGGGGTCAAAATCCCTACAGTTAATAAAACATATGTTTCAGTATTATTTTTGATTACAATATATAGATATTAGGAATTGAGTCTAACTTGATAAAAATTATTAATCTGAGGAATCTTCTAACTTGATAAAAATTATTAATCTGAGGAATCTTCTAACTTGATAAAAATTATTAATCTGAGGAATCTTAGGGATAAAACAGTCAAAATGTCTAAAATTGGTGATGGAATCAGATACTGTTCTTAGATAAAAAAGTCAAGTTCACTTATTATATGTTTCCATTTTCGGATCATTTGGTTAACAAGATGCATATGGCTGTCATCAACATGATGGCTGATTGACAGCCATCTTGGATTTTGATAGTTAAAGTTTATTACAGCTATTCCTCAGAGAGTATTGAAGTGATCTGTCTTAAATTTCATATGTACATTCCCCTCTTACCCTAGTACAAATTGAAGGGAATAATGCAGTTTTGGACTGATTGTTCAACAAGATGGACAGACTGCTATCTTGGATCTGGATAGTTGAAGTTTGTTACCACTATTTATCAAAATTGGTGATGGAATCAGATACTGTTCTTAGATAAAAAAAGTCAAGTTCACTTATTATATGTTTCCATTTTCGGATCATTTGGTTAACAAGATGGCTGTCATCAACATGATGGCTGATTGACAGCCATCTTGGATTTTGATAGTTAAAGTTTATTACAGCTATTCCTCAGAAAGTATTGAAGTGATCTGTCTTAAATTTCATATGTACATTCCCCTCTTACCCTAGTACAAATTGAAGGGAATAATGCAGTTTTGGACTGATTGTTCAACAAGATGGACAGACTGCTATCTTGGATCTGGATAGTTGAAGTTTGTTACCACTATTTATCAGAAAGCACTGATGGGATCCGTCTCGAATTTCAAGTTCCTTGGTGGGCGAGAAGATCTTCCAGGGATCGCATATTAACAAAGGTTTAGGCCACATTAATTGGAACTATTGGCTAACTTCAAGAGCCTGAGTGATATATACGTTTAATTCTGTATCGGATCTCCAGGCCTCTTGCTTAATGAAACCGCTGAAAACCAAAACCTCATTAGTGCAACAACTGAACCCGCCAGTGATCAAGTGGTAGATGTCTTCCTCATACAAACATGGCTTCTAACCAATCAGAATCTCTGATGCATTTTTAAATCACTGGCATGACAAACTAAGGTAATGCCAGAGTGTTTGTTGTCTTAATCAGACATTAAAGATTGAACCAATTTAGATGAAATTGTTCTGAAGCTTCCTTGGGTGATGGAAATCCAATTTTGTATAAACGGTGGGTCTGGCCTCAAGGATTTTTAGGGTGGTGTTCAATAGGGGAAATGTGGCAAATTCTTGAAAATTTGTCTTCTGAAGGAAAAAAGGAATTTGGTTTTAATCTGGTGTGTAGCTCCCTTGGATGAAAGAGAACCAATTTTGTATAAATGGTGCATCTCTGTCTCCCAGGGGTCTGAGGGGCAGGGCTCAATAGAGAAATGTACTTAAATTCTTCTCTGTAGGATTGATGGTATTAAGTTCTAATTTAGATTATCAAATCCAAAACCTTGCTAGGTAGTGTTCTTGTCCTGAATCAGTTGAGCTATACAGGCCCAATGGTCCTTTTGTTTGCAGTACAGGCCTAGGCATATATACAATATCCACTGAGTTATCTCTCAGTGGTGTTCGATAGTAAAACCTGCCTTAGCGTCCACCTCTGTAAAATGAGTACCTGCTAAATAAGACCACCTTTCTAGGGTCCCAAACAATTTCAACACAATGCAACCTGTGCATAAAAATACCAGACTACCTATAAAGACCATTTTTCTTCTGTCACTTCAGATCAAAATGATGAGATACAAACATGAAGCAGACGTAATATAACCAAAGGTCAGCGATGCCAACAAGAGAGACACAAGTGGTGAACTATCATTATATACGTATGATGTAAGTGGTGGAAAAACATTGTCTTTTCTGGAGGATCATGACCAAGATAATTCAAATACATGATAGAAACCATTGACTTCAATTTGAAATGGCAGAATGTGTTGCATGTATTGAATATTGTTAGATCCTTGATATAAATTCCAACTCCACATCAGAACAGCTAATTAGACATAGACCGCAATACACATAGGATGGGATCCTTATACACGTGATGTATGTGGTAATGGACACGTGAGTCAGGTTCATACATAGACACCCCAGGACACGAGTCACAAATGTGTTATCTGTACCAAGGGGTTTAGAGAGAGAAATGATCTAAACCTACAGACACATAGCAGGACACATACTCGAGAGAAACTTTACACATGCGATATCTATAGTTATAAATAAGGAGATTAGACAGACAAGTGATATACATTCGCGTTTCAGGACACATACAAGAGAGAAACCTTGTATGTGCAATGTCTGTGGTAAAGAGCTTACGTAACAGTAAACACCGCAGAAAACGTACTGGAGAGAAACCGTCCACATGCGATATCTGTGGTAAGGAGTTTAGTCATTCTTGTTATCTAAAGACACATCTCAGAATACATACAGGGGAGAAACCTTACAAGTGCGATGTCTGTAGTAAAGAGTTTAGTCAGTCGTGTCATCTGCAGCGACATGTCAGGATACATATAAGAGATAAGTCGGACACGGGCGATGTATGTGGCAAGGGTATTAAGGTGGCACAAAACATTCAGAATCATCTTAGGACACCTGCAGCAGAAAAGTCTTATAAATGTAATGTCTGCGTTAAGGGGTTTAGTCAGTTAAGTGACTTACAAAGACATCTTCTGACTCATACAGGGGAGAGACCTTACAAATGTGATGTCTGTAGTAAAGGGTTTAGTGAGTCACGTATCCTACAGAGACACCTCAAGACACATACAGGGGAGAGACCTTACAAATGTGATGTCTGTGGTAAAGGGTTTAGGTACACAAGTAGTCTAAATACACATCAGCTGATACATACAGGAGAGAAACCTTATAAGTGCGATCTCTGTGGTAAAGAATTTAGTCTCAAAAGTAGCTTTAAGAGACATAACAGGACACATGCAGGAGAAAAGCCACACAAGTGTGATGTCTGTGGCAAAAGGTTTAGTCGCAAAAGTCACTATCAGATACACATCAGGATACATACAGGAGAAAAACCGTACAAGTGTGATGTCTGTGGCAAGGCATTTAGTCGCACAGATTGTCTTAAGACACATCTGATGGCACATGCAGGAGAGGAAACTTATAAATGTGATAATAGTTATAGTGGGACAGATAACCTACGGCAACACCATAGGATACATACAGGTCAACCGCGTTATAGATGTGATGTCTGTGGTAAGGGATTTAATGTTTTACAAAACTTCCAGGGACATGAGAGGACACATACAAGAGAGAGGCCTTTCAAATGTGATATATGTGGGAAGGGGTTCATTCAGAAAGGGCATCTAAAGACACACCTCGGAACACATACAGAAGAGAAACCATACAAATGTGATGTCTGTGGTAAGGGTTTCAGTGAGAAGGGTAACCTAAAGACACACCTTCGCATACATACAGGTGAAAAGCCTTATAAATGTGATATCTGTGGGAAGCAGTTTACGGTGAACCAGCACCTTCAGACACACCGTTTGATGCATACAGGAGAGAAGCCTTTTAAGTGTGGTGTCTGTTGCAAGGATTTTCGTCAGTCAAGTGATCTCAAGAAACACCTCAGAAGGACTCATACAGGAGAGAAACCTTATACTGTAAGAGTTTGTAGAGAAAATCGCATTGGTATGAAGAAACGTGGCAACAAAATCCCTTCTTTCATTAACACTGTCGATGAAACCCCTCCTCTATCTGAGACTGTCGATGAAACCCTTCCTCTATCTAAGACTGTCGATGAAGCCCCTCCTCTGTCTAAGAGTGTCGATGAAACCCCTCCTCTATCTGAGACTGTCGATGAAACCCCTCCTCTATCTAAGACTGTCGATGAAACCCCTCCTCTAAGAAAGACTGTCAATGAGTATGAGAAAACTAGCGTCAACGACACTTTCAAGTATGAAAGTAGAACTTCCTCAATTCCAAATGGAAGTCAACAGACACGTTGCGTGGAGGACGATGTTGTATCTCCTGCTATGAGGATGTATATGAATGAGGAGGGTGTACCAGTGATAACGTACAGTGTGGTGAATATCCTACAGTATTACAATGAGGATGTGTATGACTGAGTAGGGTGTACCAGTGATAACGTACAGTGTGGTGAATATCCTATGTTATGTATGACACTAAATACATGTTGTTATTAGATAAGGGAGATAACTCCTATAGCTTTATTTTCAATACATTCTATAAAGGTCATATCATAAGGTTGATTTAGGTTATAGAACTTTCTAGAATATCAGCATGTATAAACAAATATGTTTGTAAACATGTTGATTTTAAGTAGAGATCTAGAATGATCTATTTCCAGAAAGTTCTGTGTGTTTATTTGTTTACTGTTTTTTGTTAGATATTTCTAGAAGTAGAATGTTCTCCAATATTCTTGAATTAGGGTTTAGCTATATATACTCCAACTGTCCAAAGCTAATCAGAACTGTAATGAGACCTGTAATGAGACATATCAAGAATTGTACAGTGTCATATTAGATTCTATTGGGAGAACTATTGTGACTTTATCTGTGGATTATTACAACACTTTGTGTGGATTTATTCATATTGCCTGGAACTTTACAAATCATCTGTGGACATTCATTTTCCTCGTGGATTTGTGATTATTGTTAATTTGAAACCTGGAAGGATAAAGGATTATACCAGGACATTCGCATACAGATAAGTAACACTTTAAATCATCGTATTACTCTTGTACCACCACCAATTACTTTAGATATTGTAAACCATCTCTGTATAATATTGTATATATAATTAAATTGTGTTTTGAATTTAGCTGCTAGTTTCTCATTTCTGTTATTCGTTCATGTAACAGGAATTAGGGGCTCTTGTCTGAGATCGATATTTAATTTGTGAAATCTAACTTTGAAAAATTAATTAAGAAATTTTCAAAATTTGTGTACAAACTTGGAGTTTACATTTGAAACCAACAGCTAGATAAACATGACTTCTATGCAGGTAGAACATTTTGTTAAAGCGCCATCCCTGGATGTTCTTTTGCAAGTTAGTTAGAAGGATTTACTGTTATTGGGTAAACATTAAGGCCTAACTATCAAAACTAATTTTAGGAAAGCTGAAATTAGGAATGTAATTATAAGATATTTTGTTGACAATGACAAATTTGACTCTAGTGCATTAGATAGTATAGAGGAAACAGTCAATTCAGAAATTCAAATTAGACAAATGGAACTTGAACATGAAATGAAACTAAGACAAATGGAAATAGACAAAGAGAAAGAAATGAGAGAAAGAGAAATAGAAAAGGAATTAAAAGAAAAAGAAAGAGATCAGATGTTAGAGCTAGAGAAGCATAAAATTCAAGCTGAAACAGAACTTAGAATGAAAGAATTAGAACTAGCTTCTCAGGACAGTTCAAGTAATCCAACTTTTAGGGGTTTACAAGGAAACAGAGGTTTTGATGTTAGTAGAAACATAAGGTTAGTTCCTCCTTTTCAAGAGAAAGAAGTTGACAAGTATTTTCTGCATTTTGAGAAAATAGTTGATAGTATGAAATGGCCTGAAGATAAGCCTACAATGCTCTTCAGAGTGTCCTGATTGGTAAAGCTAGAGACATTTATTCTTCTTTATCTGTAGATGAGATTTCAAATTACCAAGTAGTCAAGAAAGCTATTTTGAAAGCTTATGAGTTAGTTCCTGAGGCTTACCGCCAGAAATTCCGAAACTCGAGAAAGAGAGATGAACAAACTCATGTAGAATTTGCCAGAGAAAAAGAACAAGTATTTAAAGGCCCATTACCTTTCCGGAGCAAAATATAAAGGTTTCTTAATAAAACATTAATAGCATCAGAAAATGCGTACCGATGACCTAAAATAATGTTACGACACCAAGCATATGCAAGATTTCCTGCGTAATATATGAAAACAGTGGAGAGTCAATTCGCTGTTTTGCCGTCTGGCGCAGTGATAGTCAACTACCGCCCGGTATTTAGGACGACGGCGGGAAACATAATACGACCCGCGTTATGAAAATAAACATTTTATTTATTATAATCAAATCGTTCAGAAGGTGATGATAAATGTAGTATTAACGGTAAGTTAATAATTTTGCGACTCTACAAAATTATCGATCTTGTTTTACATTCCATTTTAAAATTTAAAACCGTTTCGGAAAGGTAGTGGGCCTTTAATAGGTGGTGTGATTCTAAAGAAATTGATGAGGATTTCGGTAAATTGAGGCAATTATTGTTGATAGAGGAGTTTAAACGTTGTGTCCACATAAACATAAAAACTCATTTTGATGAGAGAAAAGTTGAAACACTCAGTGAAGCAGCTACAATGGCTGATAATTACGCTCTCACCCACAAAGGCTCATTTGTTAAAAACAGTTCTCAAGACAAAAACAGTACCACAGGTACTAGTAAATTTGGTCAGCCTAGGAACCCAACCTTTAGTGGCCCTTCTAACGACAAACCTAAATTAGGTGACAAGACTAAGACTGATTCTAAAACAGATCATAGGGCAGGTGTGGGGTCTCCTTCTGGTCCTGTTTGTAATTACTGCAAGAAAGTAGGACATATTATGTCTGAATGTTATTCTCTCCAGCGTAAGGAGCAAAGGCGTAAACAGTCAGTTCCTTCTGTGTTAGCTATGTCAAAGCCTAGTCAGAATCCTAATAATATTGTGGAAGATTCTAAAGTGTCTGTTGAGATTAAGAGCTCAGAGTCTGATAGTGTCTTGGAGAAGTACTCTCCCTTCATTTCTGAAGGTTTTGTTTCACTTACTAGTGATATCACCAACTTGAAACCTGTGAAGATTTTGAGAGATACTGGGGCTTCTCATTCTTTGATATTAGATGGCGTAGTGCCTTTGTCTGAGGAGACCTCATCTGGTAGTAGTGTTTTGCTTCAAGGTGTAGAGTTAGGTTTTGTTAATGTGCCTCTCCATTGTGTTTATTTAAAGTCAGACTTGGTTACTGGGCCTGTCACCATTGGTGTTAGACCGAAACTTCCCATAGAGGGCGTGTCGCTCATTTTAGGCAATGACTTGGCTGGAGAGAAAGTTAGGGTAGATCCTTAGTGTCCAGTATTCCAGATAAAACAGGTGATGCTGAGACTATTCAACAGGAATTTCCTGGTATTTTCCCTTCTTGTGCTGTAACTCTTTCAATGAGTAAGAAGGTTTCTATGTTGCAGTAGTTGAGGATCATTATAGTCCAGGGTTAGGTGACACTTTCTTGGCTCATGATATAGAGGATATCGGGGGCAAGTGTGATCTTTTGTGCAATCCTGTAGACTTTGATAGTGATGGAGTTGTTCCTAACAAGGGTACTTCTTTGTCTGACATGATGAGTAAATCATTTTTGTCTAGAGAGGAGCTTATAGTAGACAGGAAAAAGATCCTGAAATCTCATTACTGTGTAATCGGGCTCTGAGAGAGGAGGAGGCGGAGAAAGTCCCGGTTTGTTACTTCCGTAGGTCAGGCGTGTTGATGCGCAAGTGGCGCCCCCTTGATGTGTCTCCCGAAGAAGACTGGAAGGTTGTCAATCAAATAGTTGTCCCACCGAGGTATAGGCAAGATATTCTGAGTTTGTCTCATGACCTTCCTATGGCAGGGCATTTAGGTGTGACCAAGACTTATAACAGGATCTTAGATCACTTCTTTTGGCCCAAGTTGAAACGGGATGTGGCTGATTTTTGTAGGTCTTGTCATACTTGTCAGGTGGTAGGGAAACCTAATCAGAAAATCCCTGTTGCACCTTTGCATCCCACTCCAGCATTTGAGGAAGCATTTAGTAGAGTCATTATAGACTGTGTAGGTCCTCTACCAAAAACTAAGTCTGGGAATGAGTATCTTTTAACTATTATGTGTGCTTCCACACGCTTTCCTGAAGCCATTCCACTCAGAAATATTAAGGCCCCTTACATAGTCAAGGCTTTGGTTAAATTCTTTACATTGGTTGGTCTTCCAAAAGCTGTCCAATCGGACCAAGGTTCGAATTTCATGTCTGGTATTTTTCAACAAGTCATGTACCAGCTCCAGATCAAACAGTATAAGTCTAGTGCTTATCATCCAGAGTCTCAGGGTGCTTTAGAACGTTTTCATCAGACATTGAAGAATATGATGAGATCTTATTGTTTTGAAAACAAAAGTGATTGGGACGAAGGCATACACATGTTGTTGTTTGGCGTTAGAGAATCTGTACAAGAATCTCTTGGTTTCAGTCCCTTTGAACTTGTGTTTGGACACACTGTACGTGGTCCTTTGAAAATTTTGAAAGACAAAATTTTGGACGAAGATTCTAAAGTGAATCTCTTAGAGTATGTGTGTAACTTTAAGCAAAGGTTGACAAGGGCATGTGAATTGGCAAAAGAAAATTTGGCCGTTACTCAAACCAAAATGAAAACATGGTATGATAAAGATGCCCGTACAAGAAGTTTTGATCCAGGTGACAAAATTTTGGCTCTAATACCAATTCCGGGTCAGCCTTTGCAAGCTAGATATTTTGGACCTTATATTGTTGAGAAAAAGGTCGATGATGTTAACTTCATTGTACAAACTCCAGGGAGGCGCAAGAAAACTCAATTACGTCATGTTAATATGCTTAAGAAATATGTAGATAGAGAAGGGAGCAAGACCTCTCAACCTATTGCTACTTTGGCCTGTGTACCATCACAAAGTGAAAGTACAGCTGATATTTGTAAATTAGACTTAGATGGTGGTGTACAAGATGTAGGTTTAGACTGTGGTGTTAAGTTACGGAACTCAGATGTGCTCGCGAACTTGGACAAGAAACTATGTCATCTATCAGAAAAGGAACGCAATGAACTGAAAGATTTGATACTTGAGTATAAACATTTGTTTCCGGATACACCAGGCAAAACAGATGCTATCTATCATGACGTGGATGTAGGCGATGCGCCACCTGTCAAGCAACATCCTTACCGTGACAATCCTTTGAAAGAAGAACACTTAAAGAAAGAAATTCAATACATGTTGGACAATGATATTATTGAACCAAGCAAAAGTGAATGGAGCTCTCCATGTGTTCTGGTGCCAAAGCCAGACAAGACGTACTGGTTCTGTACTGACTTCAGAAAAGTAAACTCTGTCAGTAAAACAGACTCTTATCCAATTCCAAAGATTGACTCATGTATTGACAAAGTTGGCAAAGTCAAGTATGTTAGCAAGTTTGACCTGTTGAAAGGATATTGGCAGGTGCCATAAACAGAAAGAGCTAAAGAAGTGTCGGCATTTGTAACCTCACAAGGTTTGTACCAGTACAAAGTTATGCCGTTTGGTATGAAGAATGCCCCGGCAACATTTCAACGTCTTCTTAACAGCGTGATATCAAACCTTGAAGGCTGCGATGGATACATTGATGACGTCATCAACTACCACGACACGTGGGGAGACCATCTACGCGGGATTCGTGAATTCTTCGAAAGACTCACTACCATGAAATTGACTGTAAACTTATTGAAATGAGAATTTTGTCATGCAACTGTTGAATTTTTAGGCCATGTAGTAGGACAGGGGCAGGTTAAACCTGTTCAGGCTAAAGTAGAATCAATTATAGATTTTCCATTTCCTGGAGTCAAGAGAGAGCTGATGAGATTTCTTGGTATGGCTTGATACTACAGAAAATTTTGTCAAAATTTCTCTGTTATAGCAGCTCCACTTACTGCTTTGTTAAAGAAAAATGTCAAATTTGCGTGGTCAGACGAATGAAAAGCTGAGAAATTGAAAGCCATACTATCAAACTCACCAGTTCTGACTGCTCCAGATTTTAATAAACAGTTTAAACTGTTTGTTGACGCCAGCGATGTAGGTGTTGGTGCTGTTTTGATGCAAGAAGGTTCTGAACAAATTGACCATCCAATTTGTTATTTCTCGAAAAATTTGACAAACACCAGAGAAATTATTCCACCATTGAGAAAGAATGTTTAGCATTGATTTTGGCCTTGAACCAATTTGATGTGTATCTCTGCACTACAGTTGTGCCTGTGTTGGTCTTCACCGACCACAACCCTTTGACATTCATTGGGAAAATGAAAAACAAAAATCAAAGAATTCTCAGGTGGAGTTTGACTTTGCAAGAGTGCAATCTTGACATCAAACATATCAAAGGGAAAGACAATATTCTGGCTGATGCTTTATCAAGAATTTAAATATGACTTAATATTTCAAGAAAGTTTCCTTTTCAAGAAAACTTTCTTTTCTTTAAGGAGGGGTGTGTTATGTATGACACTAAATACATGTTGTTATTAGATAAGGTAGATAACTCCTATAGCTTTATTATCAATACATCCTATAAAGGTCATATCATTGATTTAGGTTATAGAACTTTCTAGAATATCATCATGCATAACCAAATATGTTTGTAAACATATTGATTATAAGTAGAGATCTAGAATGATATATTTCTAGAAAGTTCTGTGTGTTTATTTGTTTACTGTTTTTGTTAGATATTTCTAGAAGTAGAAGGTTCTCCAATATTCTTGAATTAGGGTTTAGCTATATATACTCCAACTGTCCAAAGCTAATCAGAACTGTAATGAGACCTGTAATGAGACATATCAAGAATTGTACACTGCCATATTAGATTATATTGGGAGAGCTATTATGACTTTATCTGTGGATTATTACAACACTTTGTGTGGATTTATTCATATTGCCTGAAACTTTACAAATCATCTGTGGACATTCATTTTCCTCGTGGATTTGTGATTATTGTTAATTTGAAACCTGGAAGGATAAAGGATTATACCAGGACATTCGCATACAGATAAGTAACTCTTTAAAATCATCGTATTACTCTTGTACCACCACCAATTACTTTAGATATTGTTAACCATCTCTGTATAATATCGTATATATAATTAAATTGTGTTTTGAATTTAGCTGCTGGTTTCTCATTTCTGTTATTCGTTCATGTAACACCTACAGTATTACAATGAGGATGTGTATGACTAAGGAGGGTGTACAAGTGATAACGTACAGTGTGGTGATTATCCTACAGTATTACAATGAGGATGTCTGAGGAGGGTGTACCAGTGATAAAGTACAGTGTCGTGAATATCCTACAGTATTACAATGAGGATGTGTATGACTGAGGAGGGTGTACCAGTGATAACGTACAGTGTGGTGAATATCCTACAGTATTACAATGAGGATGTGTATGAGTACATGTACGTACAGTGTGGTGATATCTACAGGAGGTGGTGTATCTACCATGATGAGGGTGTGAATAACGTACATAGTGTGGTGAATATGACTGAGGAGGGTGTACCAGTGATAACGTACAGTGTGTGATATCCACAGTATCATTTATAGCTAGAGCAAGGAATTAAAGCTGTACAAAATGTCCAAAAATAATTTGGTAGTAATAAAGTTACCCAGTGACTTCTTCAGTGGAATATCGTTATAATGTCGCTAAATAAATAACACGTTAAGTATTTTTCATTATCGGTAAAAACGAAATCAGTTTTGACGTCATGGCATTAGCAAAGGCATTTCTTTGTTAGAATTTACGAAATGCATTTCAGATTGGAAATCCTTTCAAATGCTGAGCTTTTAAGCCCACTATCTGAATATTGTGGCACTACATTGTAGGAGCCATCTTTTATTTGGATAGTTGAAATTTGTTACTGTTATTTCCAAAAAGAATTAGAGGGAAATTTTATATGTTACGGTCCTAGATGTGTATATTGCATTTTGGGACCAATTGCTAGGCAGACGGGCAGCCATCTTGGATTTTGATAGTTGAACTTTATTATAGTTTTTGATGCTGTGAAACAGCATTCGTAGGTACGCTCGGAGAGCCTGTGCACATCAAAACAATGAAACCACTCCGCGATGAAAATTAAAAATTGTTTTGTTCATTTCACGTATACTTGATGGTATGAAAAAATAAAACCCCAATATTCAAAACCACAGACATAGAATTTGTACATACATATACACCATGGATGGAGTGTTTTAAGTGTTCAGTTGGGACTCTATGATATTTGTATTACTCCGAGAACACTGGTCTCCCGAAAATCACGAACAACGCCTTCTTCGCTGTCTTTCTCCGCGACAGACTTTCGGTGGATTTTGGATTGTGTATGTTTATTTAAATTTTACGTAATTCATGCTAATGATCGATTATTGTAATCAAATGTTTGGAAGGTAACTGCAAAAGAAAGTTCTTATAACGCTTATAAAGTTTTTTGTGTTGGTTGTATTGACGAACTATATATGAGATATTATTGCGCAGTAAAAGTTAATAGTTTTGAGTACGTGCCTCCTCCCTTGATCTGTCACTGGGAGTTCTGTCTTTTGTTTATCGACAACTGCGGTATATTGAAAGGTAACAAGTACCAAATCTATCAACATAAACTTACAAAATATAATGATAATATAGATCTATTTATGTGCGAGCAACTTAAAGTGACAAATGAACCTATATTGCCGTGTAATGTACGGTAACCTTATGAAGACTTGCTAAAGTCCGATGTATTGCAGGAAGTTTTCTTGATGATAGCGTTCTTATGAATTATCAATTTGACTGTTATAAGTAACCAAATAATGTACCCTTTACTTGACAAACGTATATGGCCATGTTTTATTTTAAGTCAAAAGTCGGCAAAGCAAAACTCACGATAAATGTTCTGCACGATAATATCTCGCCAACCATGGCCAGTTACTGAGTTACAAAGCAACCCATGTTAGTTTTCTAAAAAGGAAACCAAAACATATCCGGAAATGGTAATATTTCTAATGTTATATTTTTCCGAAAATATCCTTCAACGTTAAGTTGATATTAAGATACGAAAATGTTTACTTCTTATTTTTTTGCCTTTGAAAGGACATTGATGAAATTGATAATTTAGCAATTGATAAAGAATTATAAAAAATGATACTCAGATTCTGAACGGTTTCATTGATGTTAAAATCGTTATTTCAAAAATAATTTAGAAAGAAAATTTATTACAGTTATTTCAGGATAATAAGTTATTCAACTTATTGTTCTTGAAAAACTTCAAATATCATAAAATAAATACGGTATATCGTAAATATTTTTTTTGTTAAACTCCGAAATTCAACACTGCACACTTATGTATAGTTTACTAAATTCTATATTTAAATGAAAAACCAATTTCGTTATTCCTTTGTTTGAGTCCTTCATTCACAGCATCTATGAGTGGCCTTGGTTTCACTTTGATTCACAGAACGTATAGAAGGGATCTATTTCAAATTTTAAATGCATGTTCCCCTAGGACCGTAGTTTAGCATATTGTATTTTGGGACCGTTCGGAGAACACGATGGCCGATTGGCCGCCATCTTATCTTGTAATTTGATAGTTAAATTTTAAAAGGCAGAGAAAAGATCGCTCTTTCCATTGCCAGACATGAATCATTCTTTGGTTGGCGCCGAGATCCTTCTACTTAGTTGATGTTGAAGACAGAAAACCTTGCACCACTTCTGCAATTACCGAAAAAAAGAAATTACAGATATCTCACAATAAATGTACTTAATAGAATAAGCTTGTTTCTATGACATTTCGAAATAAATCCAAGATTGTCCCTGGAGAGGTCCTCCGAATTCAATGAAAGTTCGGGGGGGGGCACCGACTGTTTTGAATTGGCCTGGAAATTACTGTTATATACGATCATTTTAGCAAGACACTTTCAAACAAATGCCTAAATTGCGAGTCTAGTTTCATATGTCATTTCTTTACCACATCAGACATTGGAAAGAAATGTCCTTTTTATGTCACTTAAATTGAGAGAGTATTATACCTCTATCGGAAAAACAGAGGGTAGGCGAAATTAATCTAAAAAAACGTGGCATATCCAGTGATTCATCAACTTGAGCTGTTTATGGTGAAACGATGATAATCTGAATATAATATTAAACATTAAAAATTTAGGGTACTCGAGTAGTGCCTTACTTATTCTGTCGCTCAAACGAAAAATTAAAAAAAAACTTCAGAAAGTCGTATTTTCTGTCATATTTGATATTTACGTTCGCTTTGTGATAGAATGATATTGAATACAGCCAAGTGTGATATGTCGTTAAAATGGCATTTCTATATGGTATTTTCAATCACAACAAAACGCGATTTACGTGTTTTTACTATGACATATGCCAGGTAAAAGGCCCAACGGGCTTTAAATTTACCAGTGTTAATGTAGGGGGCACTATAGTCATAATAATGGCCCAATCGGGTTTAAAGTATTATAGACATATGTGTATTAATGCAAATAACTAATTTAAATTCAAAAATTTAAAATTTATCGTGGGCAGATTTTCACCCTATATGCAACACCTCCTTTCATTTGTACATTCCCCACTAACCCTAGTACATATTGAAGTGCATAGTGCAGTTTGGGACCGATTGTACAACAAGATGGACAGACTGCTATCTTGGATCTTGATAGCTGAAGTTTGTTACCACTATTTATCACAAAGCACTGATGGGATCCGTCTCGAATTTCAAGTTCCTTGGTGGGCGAGAAGATCCTCCAGGGATCGCATATTAACAAAGGTTTAGGCCACATTAATTGGAACTATTGGCTAACTTCAAGAGCCTGAGTGATATATACGTTTAATTCTGTATCAGATCTCCAGGCCTCTTGCTTAATGAAACCGCTGAAAACCAAAACCTCATTAGTTCAACAACTGAACCCGCCAGTGATCAAGTGGTAGATGCCTTCCTCATACAAACAAAGCTTCTAACTAATCAGAATCTCTGATGCATTTTTAAATCACTGGCACGACAAACTAAGGTAATGCCAGAGTGTTTGTTGTCTTAATCAGACATTAAAGATTGAACCAGTTCTGAAGCTTCCTTGGGTGATGGAAAACCAATTTTGTATAAACGGTGGGTCTGGCCTCATGGATTTTTAGGGTGGGGTTCAATAGGGGAAATGTGGCAAATTCTTGAAAATCTGTCTTCTGAAGCAAAAAGGGATTTGGTTTTAATTTGGTGTGTAGCTTCCTTGGATGAAAGTGAACCAATTTTGTATAAATGGTTAGTCTCTGTCGCCCCAGGGGTCTGAAGGGCAGGGTTCAATAGAGAAATGTACTAAAATTCTTCTCTGTAGGATTGACGGTATTAAGTTCTAATTTGGACTGTCAAATAAAAAAATCTTGCTATGCTGTGTTCTTGGCCTGGAACAGTTGAGTTATACAGGCCAAATAGACCTCTTGTTTGCAGTACAGGCCTAGGCATATATACAATATCCACTGAATTTACTCTGATTTCAACACAATGCAACCTGTGCATAAAAATACCAGACTACCTATAAAGACCATTTTTCTTCTGTCACTTCAGATCAAAATGATGAGATACAAACATGAAGCAGACGTAATATAACCAAAGGTCAGCGATGCCAACAAGAGAGACACAAGTGGTGAACTATCATTATATACGTATGATGTAAGTGGTGGAAAAACAATGTCTTTTCTGGAGGATCATGACCAAGATAATTCAAATACATGATAGAAACCATTGACTTCAATTTGAAATGGCAGAATGTGTTGCATCTATGGAATTATGTTAGATCCTTTGTATAATTTCCAACTCCACATCAGAACAGCTAATTAGACATAGGCCGCAATACACATAGGATGGGATCCTTATACACGTGATGTATGTGGTAATGGACACGTGAGTCAGGTTCATACATAGACACCCCAGGACACGAGTCACAAATGTGTTATCTGTACCAAGGGGTTTAGAGAGAGAAATGATCTAAACCTACAGAACATACATACTCGAGAGAAACTTTACACATGCGATATCTATAGTTATAAATAAGGAGAGACAGACAAGTGCTATACATTCGCGTTTCAGGACACATACAAGAGAGAACTTGATTACAATGTCTGTGGTAAAAAGCTTACGTAACAGTAAACACCGCAGAAAACGTACTGGAGAGAAACCGTCCACATGCGATATCTGTGGTAAGGAGTTTAGTCATTCTTGTTATCTAAAGACACATCTCAGAATACATACAGGGGAGAAACCTTATAAGTGCGATGTCTGCGGTAAAGAGTTTAGTCAGTCGTGTCATCTGCAGCGACATGTCAGGATACATATAAGAGATAAGTCGGACAAGGGCGATGTATGTGGCAAGGGTATTAAGGTGGCACAAAACATTCAGAATCATCTTAGGACACCTGCAGCAGAAAAGTCTTATAAATGTAATGTCTGCGTTAAAGGCTTTTGTCAGTTAAGTGACTTACAAAGACATCTTCTGACTCATACAGGGGAGAGACCTTACAAATGTGATGTCTGTGGTAAAGGGTTTAGAGGCACACAAGTCATCTAAACACACATCAGCTGATACATACAGGAGAGAAACCTTATAAGTGCGATGTCTGTGGTAAAGAATTTAGTCGCAAAAAGTCTTTACGAGACATACCAGGACACATGCAGGAGAAAAGCCACACAAATGTGATGTCTGTGGCAAGAGGTTTAGTCGCAAAAGTCACTATCAAATACACATCAGGATACATACAGGAGAAAAACCGTACAAGTGTGATGTCTGTGGCAAGGCATTTAGTCGCACAGATTGTCTTAAGACACATCTGATGGCACATACAGGAGAGGAAACTTATAAATGTGATAATAGTTATAGTGGGACAGATAACCTACGGCAACACCATAGGATACATACAGGTCAACCGCGTTATAGATGTGATGTCTGTGGTAAGGGATTTAATGTGTTACAAAACTTCCAGGGACATGAGAGGACACATACAAGAGAGAGGCCATTCAAATGTGATATATGTGGAAAGGGGTTCATTCAGAAAGGGCATCTAAAGACACACCTCGGAACACATACAGAAGTGAAACCATACAAATGTGATGTCTGTGGTAAGGGTTTCAGTGAGAAGGGTAACCTAAAGACACACCTTCGCATACATACAGGTGAAAAGCCTTATAAATGTGATATCTGTGGGAAGCAGTTTACGGTGAACCAGCACCTTCAGAAACACCGTACGATGCATACAGGAGAAAAGCCTTTTAAGTGTGGTGTCTGTGGTAAGGATTTTCGTAAGTCACGTGATCTCAAGAAACACCTTAGTAGGACTCATACAGGAAAGAAACCTTATAAATGTGACATATGTGTGGAGGGATTTAGTCAGAAAAGTGAACTACAGAAACATCTCATTGAACATACAGAAGAGAAGCCTTACAAATGCCGTCGTAGTGGTACTGTAAGAGTTTGTGGAGAAAATCGCATTGGTATGACGAAACGTGGCAACAAAATCCCTTCTTTAACTGTCGATGAAACCCCTCCTCTAAGTAAGAGTGTCGATGAAACCACTCCTCTATCTGAGACTGTCGATGAAACCCCTCCTCTATCTGAGACTGTCGATGAAACCCCTCCTCTATCTGAGATTGTCGATGAAACCCCTCCTCTATCTAAGACTGTCGATGAGCATGAGAAAACAAGTGTCAACGACACTTTCAAGTATGAAAGTAGAACTTTCTCAATTCCAAATGAAAGTGAACAGAAATGTTGCGTGGAGGACGATGTTGTATCTCCTGCTATGAGGATGTATATGAATGAGGAGGGTGTACCAGTGATAACGTACAGTGTGGTGAATATCCTACAGTATTACAATGAGGATGTGTATGACTGAGTAGGGTGTACCAGTGATAACGTACAGTGTGGTGCATATCCTATGTTATGTGTGACACGTAATACATGTTGTTATTAAATAAGGGAGATAACTCCTATAGCTCTATTATCAATACATCCTATAAAGTTTATATCATTGATTTAGGTTATAGAACTTTCTAGAATATCATCGTGTATAAACAAATATGTTTGTAAACATGTTGGTTATAAGTAGAGATCTAGAATGATCTATTACCAGAAAGTTCTGTGTGTTTATTTGTTAACTGTTTTTTGTTAGATATTTCTAGAAGTAGAAAGTTCTTCAATATTCTTGAATTAGGGTTTAGCTATATATACTCCAACTGTCCAAAGCTAATCAGAACTGTAATGAGACGTGTAATGAGACATATCAAGAATTGTACAGTGCCATATTAAAGTCTATTGGGAGAGCTATTGTGACTTTATCTGTGGATTTATTCATATTGCCTGGAACTTTACAAATCATCTGTGGACGTTCCTTTTCCACATATATTTGTGATTATTGTTAATTTGAAACCTGGAAGGATAAAGCATTATACCAGGACATTCGCATACAGATAAGTAACACTTTAAATCATCGTATTACTCTTGTACCACCACCAATTACTTTAGATATTGTAAACCATCTCTGTATAATATTGTATATATAATTAAATTGTGTTTTGAATTTAGCTGCTGGTTTCTCATTTCTGTTATTCGTTCATGTAACAGGAATTGGGGGCTCTTGTCCGAGATCGATATTTAATTTGTGAAATCTAACTTTGAAAAATTAATTAAGAAATTTTCAAAATTTGTGTACAAACTTGGAGTTTACATTTGAAACCAACAGCTAGATAAACATGACTTCTATGCAGGTAGAACAGTTTGTTAAAGCGCCATCCCTGGATGTTCTTTTGCAAGTTAGTAAGAAGGATTTACTGTTATTGGGTAAACATTTAGGCCTAACTATCAAAACTAATTTGAGGAAAGCTGAAATTAGGAATGTAATTATAAGATATTTTGTTGACAATGACAAATTTGACTCTAGTGCATTAGATAGTATAGAGGAAACAGTCAATTCAGAAATTCAAATTAGACAAATGGAACTTGAACATGAAATGAAACTAAGACAAACGGAAATAGACAAAGAGAAAGAAATGAGAGAACGAGAAATAGAAAAGGAATTAAAAGAAAAAATAAGAGATCAGATGTTAGAGCTAGAGAAGCATAAAATTCAAGCTGAAACAGAACTTAGAATGAAAGAATTAGAACTAGCTTCTCAGGACAGTTCAAGTAATCCAACATGTAAGGGTTTACAAGGAAACAGAGGTTTTGATGTTAGTAGAAACATAAGGTTAGTTCCTCCTTTGCAAGAGAAAGAAGTTGACAAGTATTTTCTGCATTTTGAGAAAATAGCTGATAGTATGAAATGGCTTGAAGATAAGCTTACAATGCTTCTTCAGAGTGTCCTGATTGGTAAAGCTAGAGACATTTATTCTTCTTTAACTGTTGATGAGATCTCAAATTACCAAGTAGTCAAGAAAGCTATTTTGAAAGCTTATGAGTTAGTTCCTGAGGCTTACCGCCAGAAATTCCGAAACTCGAGAAAGAGAGATGAACAAACTCATGTAGAATTTGCCAGAGAAAAAGAACAAGTATTTAAAGGCCCATTACCTTTCCGGAGCAAAATATAAAGGTTTCTTAATAAAACATTAATAGCATCAGAAAATGCGTACCGATGACCTAAAATAATGTTACGACACCAAGCATATGCAAGATTTCCTGCGTAATATATGAAAACAGTGGAGAGTCAATTCGCTGTTTTGCCGTCTGGCGCAGTGATAGTCAACTACCGCCCGGTATTTAGGACGACGGCGGGAAACATAATACGACCCGCGTTATGAAAATAAACATTTTATTTATTATAATCAAATCGTTCAGAAGGTGATGATAAATGTAGTATTAACGGTAAGTTAATAATTTTTGCGACTCTACAAAATTATCGATCTTGTTTTACATTCCCATTTTAAAAATTTAAAACCGTTTCGGAAAGGTAGTGGGCCTTTAATAGGTGGTGTGATTCTAAAGAAATTGATGAGGATTTCGGTAAATTGAGGCAATTATTGTTGATAGAGGAGTTTAAACGTTGTGTCCACATAAACATAAAAACTCATTTTGATGAGAGAAAAGTTGAAACACTCAGTGAAGCAGCTACAATGGCTGATAATTACGCTCTCACCCACAAAGACTCATTTGTTAAAAACAGTTCTCAAGACAAAAACAGTACCACAGGTACTAGTAAATTTGGTCAGCCTAGGAACCCAACCTTTAGTGGCCCTTCTAACGACAAACCTAAATTAGGTGACAAGACTAAGACTGATTCTAAAACAGATCATAGGGCAGGTGTGGGGTCTCCTTCTGGTCCTGTTTGTAATTACTGCAAGAAAGTAGGACATATTATGTCTGAATGTTATTCTCTCCAGCGTAAGGAGCAAAGGCGTAAACAGTCAGTTCCTTCTGTGTTAGCTATGTCAAAGCCTAGTCAGAATCCTAATAATATTGTGGAAGATTCTAAAGTGTCTGTTGAGATTAAGAGCTCAGAGTCTGATAGTGTCTTGGAGAAGTACTCTCCTTCATTTCTGAAGGTTTTGTTTCACTTACTAGTGATATCACCAACTTGAAACCTGTGAAGATTTTGAGAGATACTGGGGCTTCTCATTCTTTGATATTAGATGGCGTAGTGCCTTTGTCTGAGGAGACCTCATCTGGTAGTAGTGTTTTGCTTCAAGGTGTAGAGTTAGGTTTTGTTAATGTGCCTCTCCATTGTGTTTATTTAAAGTCAGACTTGGTTACTGGGCCTGTCACCATTGGTGTTAGACCGAAACTTCCCATAGAGGGCGTGTCGCTCATTTTAGGCAATGACTTGGCTGGAGAGAAAGTTAGGGTAGATCCCTAGTGTCCAGTATTCCAGATAAAACAGGTGATGCTGAGACTATTCAACAGGAATTTCCTGGTATTTTCCCTTCTTGTGCTGTAACTCTTTCAATGAGTAAGAAGGTTTCTATGTTGCAGTAGTTGAGGATCATTATAGTCCAGGGTTAGGTGACACTTTCTTGGCTCATGATATAGAGGATATCGGGGGCAAGTGTGATCTTTTGTGCAATCCTGTAGACTTTGATAGTGATGGAGTTGTTCCTAACAAGGGTACTTCTTTGTCTGACATGATGAGTAAATCATTTTTGTCTAGAGAGGAGCTTATAGTAGACAGGAAAAAGATCCTGAAATCTCATTACTGTGTAATCGGGCTCTGAGAGAGGAGGAGGCGGAGAAAGTCCCGGTTTGTTACTTCCGTAGGTCAGGCGTGTTGATGCGCAAGTGGCGCCCCCTTGATGTGTCTCCCGAAGAAGACTGGAAGGTTGTCAATCAAATAGTTGTCCCACCGAGGTATAGGCAAGATATTCTGAGTTTGTCTCATGACCTTCCTATGGCAGGGCATTTAGGTGTGACCAAGACTTACAACAGGATCTTAGATCACTTCTTTTGGCCCAAGTTGAAACGGGATGTGGCTGATTTTTGTAGGTCTTGTCATACTTGTCAGGTGGTAGGGGAACCTAATAAGAAAATCCCTGTTGCACCTTTGCATCCCATTCCAGCATTTGAGGAACCATTTAGTAGAGTCATTATAGACTGTGTAGGTCATCTACCCAAAACTAAGTCTGGGAATGAGTATCTTTTAACTATTATGTGTGCTTCCACACGCTTTCCTGAAGCCATTCCACTCAGAAATATTAAGGCCCCTAACATAGTCACATAGTCAAGGCTTTGGTTAAATTCTTTACATTGGTTGGTCTTCCAAAGCTGTCCAATCGGACCAAAGTTCGAATTTCATGTCTGGTATTTTTCAACAAGTCATGTACCAGCTCCAGATCAAGCAGTATAAGTCTAGTGCTTATCATCCAGAGTCTCATGGTGCTTTAGAACGTTTTCATCAGACATTGAAGAATATGATGAGATCTTATTTTTTTGAAAACAAAAGAGATTGGGACGAAGGCATACACATGTTGTTGTTTGGCGTTAGAGAATCTGTACAAGAATCTCTTGGTTTCAGTCCCTTTGAACTTGTGTTTGGACACACTGTACGTGGTCCTTTGAAAATTTTGAAAGACAAAATTTTGGACGAAGATTCTAAAGTGAATCTCTTAGAGTATGTGTGTAACTTTAAGCAAAGGTTGACAAGGGCATGTGAATTGGCAAAAGAAAATTTGGCCGTTACTCAAACCAAAATGAAAACATGGTAGGATAAAGATGCCCGTACAAGAAGTTTTGATCCAGGTGACAAAATTTTGGCTCTAATACCAATTCCGGGTCAGCCTTTGCAAGCTAGATATTTTGGACCTTATATTGTTGAGAAAAAGGTCGATGATGTTAACTACATTGTACAAACTCCAGGGAGGCGCAAGAAAACTCAATTATGTCATGTTAATATGCTTAAGAAATATGTATATAGAGAAGGGAGCAAGACCTCTCAACCTATTGCTACTTTGGCCTCTGTACCATCACAAAGTGAAAGTACAGCTGATATTTGTAAATTAGACTTAGATGGTGGTGTACAAGATGTAGGTTTAGACTGTGGTGTTAAAGCTGACAATGCAAGTTAAAAACATGCATTTGAAATTAAAAAAAAAATATTAACGAAATATTTTTTTTTCAAAAATTGTTTCTGAGACATCCCCTAGTTATGACAGTGTGGTATCTAAGGAAGTGGCAGCCATTTTTCTTTTGCTCTGCTTAGTAACCTTCACTGGCCAACCCCCTATATAAAGCACGGGACACTTGACACACGTGTATTGATAGGCTAGGTTCCTTCCTTTCCCCCAGCTCTTGATGGGTAGGGCTAGTTACTGCTAGACGATGACATGGTAGGACCTTTTAGGATCTAGGAGTCGTCTTCCAAATTAATAGATATATAGGTATAGCAGACGACTCCTCACTCTATGCTTTCTCTATATACTTTGCTCTTCCTACTCCATTTCCTATCTTTTCTCGTGTCCCGAAACGTTATATATAGCGTCACGGTACGTAAAACTCTTCACATCACACACATGTGTCATTCTAAACATGTCTTGTCTCAGATACACATGTCCCGATATTGGAAATAACAATGTCAAATCGAAAATAAACATTGTACTCAACTGACAATATTTCATTGAAGTAATAGATTAATGTGTTGTCAGCTATATCCCAACATATGTCCAATGCGAACTAATAAAACACTTCAATATACACTAAGTTTTACACGTTCATGTACATCGACACGTGTGTGTCCTTGATAGTTGTCGCTCGTTCGGGTCAGGTACTTAGTCACGTGTATACGGTATGTTGAGTGCATCGAGTACGATGACATACGTGGAGATATGTGGACGGATTATTGTTTGGATTTCTATTCACTTGCGTTGAAATTTTATTTTGAGAAACATCTAAATGACAACTTAGAGGAGTTGACATCTTAATTGCTAAAAAAAAGTCCATACAGTTTTACAGGTGAGGGTTTTGTTTACCTATTTGTAGGTGATATATACTGTGGACTGCTAGGTGTATATGTACATGAATGAGCACACGTGTGTCGATTCACGCGCTTTATATAGGGGTCGGCCAGTCGTCGGAATGTAAAACAAAAATGGCTGTCCTCAACCGGGGAATGTCTCATAAACGATTCTTGAACAACGAGTAAACTTATTTAAAAAAAATCATTTTAATAATTATAACTTACATTGTCAGCTTTAAGTTACGGAACTCAGATGTGCTCGCGAACTTGGACAAGAAACTATGTCATCTATCAGAAAAGGAACGCAATGAACTGAAAGATTTGATACTTGAGTATAAACATTTGTTTCCGGATACACCAGGCAAAACAGATGCTATCTATCATGACGTGGATGTAGGCGATGCGCCACCTGTCAAGCAACATCCTTACCGTGTCAATCCTTTGAAAGAAGAACACTTAAGAAAGAAATTCAATACATGTTGGACAATGATATTATTGAACCAAGCAAAAGTGAATGGAGCTCTCCATGTGTTCTGGTGCCAAAGCCAGACAAGACGTACCGGTTCTGTACTGACTTCAGAAAAGTAAACTCTGTCAGTAAAACAGACTCTTATCCAATTCCAAGGATTGACTCATGTATTGACAAAGTTGGCAAAGCCAAGTACATAAGCAAGTTTGACCTGTTGAAAGGATATTGGCAGGTGCCAATAACAGAAAGAGCTAAAGAAGTGTCGGCATTTGTAACCTCACAAGGTTTGTACCAGTACAAAGTTATGCCGTTTGGTATGAAGAATGCCCCGGCAACATTTCAATGTCTTCTTAACAGCGTGATATCAAAACTTGAAGGCTGCGATGGATACATCGATGACGTCATCAACTACCACGACACATGGGAAGACCATCTACGCGGGATTCGTGAATTCTTCGAAAGACTCACTACCATGAAATTGACTGTAAACTTATTGAAATGTGAATTTTGTCATGCAACTGTTGAATTTTTAGGCCGTGTTTTAGGACAGGGGCAAGTGAAACCTGTTCAGGCCAAAGTTGAATCAATTATAGATTTTCCAACTCCTGGAGGCAAGAGAGAGCTGATGAGATTTCTTGGTATGGCTGGATACTACAGAAAAGTTTGTCAAAATTTCTCTCTTATAGCAGCTCCACTTACTGCTTTGTTAAAGAAAAATGTCAAATTTGCCTGGTCAGACGAATGTCGAAAGTCTGCCTTTGAGAAATTGAAAGCCATGCTATCAAACTCACCAGTTCTGACTGCTCCAGATTTTAATAAACAGTTTAAACTATTTGTTGACGCCAGCGATGTAGGTGTTGGTGCTGTTTTGATGCAAGAAGGTTCTGAACAAATTGACCATCCAATTTGTTATTTCTCGAAAAAATTTGACAAACACCAGAGAAATTATTCCACCATTGAGAAAGAATGTTTAGCATTGATTTTGGCCTTGAACCAATTTGATGTGTATCTCTGCACTACAGTTGTGCCTGTGTTGGTCTTCATCGACCACAACCCTTTGACATTCATTGGGAAAAGGAAAAACAAAAATCAAGGAATTCTCAGGTGGAGTTTGACTTTGCAAGAGTACAATCTTGACATCAAACATATCAAAGGGAAAGACAATATTCTGGCTGATGCTTTATCATGGATTTATTTATGACTTAATGTTTCAAGAAACTTTCTTTTCTTTAAGGAGGGGTGTGTTATGTATGACACTAAATACATGTTGTTATTAGATAAGGGAGATAACTCCTATAGCTTCATTATCAATACATCCTATAAAGGTCATATCATTGATTTAGGTTATAGAACTTTCTAGAATATCATCATGTATAAACAAATATGTTTGTAAATATGTTGATTATAAGTAGAGATATAGAATGATCTATTTCCAGAAAGTTCTGTGTGTTTATTTGTTTACTGTTTTTTGTTAGATATTTCTAGAAGTAGAAGGTTCTCCAATATTCTTGAATTAGGGTTTAGCTATATATACTCCAACTGTCCAAAGCTAATCAGAACTGTAATGAGACCTGTAATGAGACATATCAAGAATTGTACAGTGCCATATAAGATTCTATTGGGAGAGCCATTATGACTTTATCTGTGGATTATTACAACACTTTGGATTTATTCATATTGCCTGAAACTTTACAAATCATCTGTGGACATTCATTTTCCTCGTGGATTTGGGATTATTGTTAATTTGAAACCTGGAAGGATAAAGGATTATACCAGGACATTCGCATACAGATAAGTAACACTTTAAATCATCGTATTACTCTTGTACCACCACCAATTACTTTAGATATTGTAAACCATCTCTGCATAATATTGTATATATAATTAAATTGTGTTTTGAATTTAGCTGCTGGATTCTCATTTCTGTTATTCGTTCATGTACCACATACAGTATTACAATGAGGATGTGTATGACTGAGGAGGGTGTACCAGTGATAACGTACAGTGTGGTGAATATCCTACAGTATTACAATGAGGATGTGTATGACTGAGGAGGGTGTACCAGTGATAACGTACAGTGTGGTGAATATCCTACAGTATTACAATGAGGATGTATATGACTGAGGAGGGTGTACCAGTACAGTGTCGTGAATATCCTACAGTATCAATTATAGCTAGAACAAGGAATTAAAGCTGTACATAATGTCCAAAAATAATTTGGTAGTAACAAAGTTACCCAGTGACTTCTTCAGTGGAATATCGTTATAATGTCGCTAAATAAATAACACGTTTAAGTAATTTTCATTATCGGTAAAGACGAAATTAGTTTTGACGTCATGGCATTAACAAAGGCATTTCTTTGTTAGAATTTACGAAATACATTTCAGATTGGAAATCCTTTTAAATGCTGGGCTTTTAAGCCCACTATCTGAATATTGTGGGCTATTTAAATCGCCCGTGGTCTGTCCATCTGTCCGTCAGCCCGTAAACAGATAGTGTTACCACTCTTTCTCAGGAAGTGCTTAAGGGATCTTCTCAAATTTAATATGTAGGTTCCCCTAGGACTCTAGTTGTGCATAGTGCAGTTTATGACTGATCGATGAACAAAATTTCTGACAGGCACTACATTGTAGGAGCCATCTTTTATTTGGATAGTTGAAATTTGTTACCGTTATTTCCCAAAAGAATTAGAGGGAACGGTCTCATATTTTATATGCGAGTTCCCCTACGGTCCTAGACGTGTATATTGCATTTTGGGACCAATTTCATAGACAGGCAGCCACCTTGGATTTTTATAGTTGAACTTTATTATAGTTTTTCACAGAACGTATAGAAGGGATCTATTTCAAATTTCAAATGTAGGTTCCCCTAGGACCGTGTTGAACATATTGCATTTTGGGACAGTTCGAAGAACACGATGGCCAATAGGCCGCCATCTTATCTTGGAATTTGATAGTTTAATTTTAAAAGGCAGAGAAAAGATCGCTCTTTCCATTGCCAGACATGAATCATTCTTTGGTTGGCTCCGAGATCATTCTACTTAGTTGATGTTGAAGACATAAAACCTTGCACCACTTCTGCAATTACCAAATAAAATTACAGATATGGCACAATAAATGTACTTAACAGACGAAAATAAGATTGTTTCTATGACATTTTCGAAAATAATCCAAGATTGTCCCTTGAGAGGTCGAAAGTTTTAAATCCTCCGAATTCAATGAAAGTTCTGGGGGCACCGACTGTTTTGAATTGACCTGGAAATCACTGTTATATTAGAAATAAAAGTGTACTTTATTAACAAAAAGACTTGCTATGTTTTAAGTTAGAGATAAACCGAAAACTGTAAAATGTGTCGGAGAGAGAAAAGATCTCGGCTCTGACGGGCCTCGATACAATTCATTCTCCCACATATTGGACAGTTTCGCACAACTTCCGAACTACCAATTTAAATCGGTGTTGCGTTTTTGCGGTAGATCAAGGTGTATGGCAATGCACTACAATATCCACTTGTTTACTTGAGTGAGGAACAACAACTCTTGTTTTGTGATAAATTGATATATTATGTCGCCAGTACAATCTGTATGAAACATCTAAATAAGAATGTTACATCATATAAATATTTATGACGACACTTAATTCTTTTCAGATCAAAAGGACGACAAAAGAAAAATGAAGCAGACAGGAGAGGACGTTCACGAATGCAATGTCTGTGGTAAGGGGTTAAGTCGTAAATATGACTTACAGAGACATACTAAGACACATGTAGGAGAAAAACCGTATAAGTGTGATATCTGTAACAAGAGGTTTTGTCGCAAAAGTGACTTACAGATCCATAACAGAACACATACAGGAGAACAACCGTACAAATGCGATGTCTGTGGTAAGCGTTTTACTGTGAAAGGGTATCTAACCATCTCAGGATAATACAGGGTAAACCGTACAGGTGATGTCTGTGGGAAAGGATACATACATCTGAGACATACCGTACAAGTGTGATGTCTGTGGCAAAAGTTTTAGTCGCAAAGATTATCTTAAGATACATACCAGAACACATACAGAAGAAATACCTTACAAGTGCGATGTCTGTGACAAGGAATTTAGTTGCAAAGATTATCTTAAAACACATCTCATGACACATAAAGGAGAGAAGCCTTTTAAATGTGGTGTCTGTGGTAAAGTTTTTCGTCAGTCACGTCATCTCAAGAAACACCTAAGGACTCATACAGGAGAGGAAACTCACAATTGTGATAAAGGTTATAGTGGGACAGATAACCTTAGGACACATACAGGAGAAGAAACTCACAATTGTGATGGCTGTGGTAAGAGATTTAATGTTTTACAAAACTTCCAGGGACATAAAAGGACACATTCCGGAGAGAGGTCATTCAAATGTGATATATGTGGAAAGGGGTTCATTCAGAAAGGACATCTAAAGTTACATCTCGGAACACATACTGGAGAGAAACCATACAAATGCGATATCTGTGATAAGGGTTTTAGTGAGAGGGGTAACGTACAGAAACACCTTCGCATACATACAGGTGAAAAGCCTTATACATGTGATATATGTGGGAAGCAATTTACAGTGAGCCATCACCTTCAGTCGCACCTTACGATGCATACAGGAGAAAAGCCTTTTAAGTGTGGTGTCTGTGGTAAGGATTTTCGTAAGTCACGTGATCTCAAGAAACACCTTAGTAGGACTCATACAGGAGAAAAACCTTATAAATGTGACATATGTGTGAAGGGGTTTAGTCAGAAAAGTGAACTACAGAAACATCTCATTGAACATACAGAAGAGAAGCCTTACAAATGCCGTCGTAGTGGTAGTGTAAGGGGTTGTGGAGAAAATCGCATTGGTATGACGAAACGTGGCAACAAAATCCCTTCTTTAACTGTCGATGAAACCCCTCCTCTAAGTAAGAGTGTCGATGAAACCCCTCCTCTATCTGAGACTGTCGATGAAACCCCTCCTCTATCTGAGACTGTAGATGAAAACCCTCCTCTATCTAAGACTGTCGATGAGCATGAGAAAACAAGTGTCAACGACACTTTCAAGTATGAATGTAAAATCTCAATTCCAAATGGAAGTGAACAGACATGTTGCATGGAGGACGATGTTGTATCTCCTGCTATGAGGATGTGTATGACTGAGGAGGGTGTACCAGTGATAACGTACAGTGTGGTGAATATCCTACAGTATTACAATGAGGATGTGTATGACTGAGGAGGGTGTACCAGTGATAACGTACAGTGTGGTGAATATCCTACAGTATTACAATGAGGATGTGTATGACTGAGGAGGGTGTACCAGTGATAACGTACAGTGTGGTGAATATCCTACAGTATTACAATGAGGATGTGTATGATTGAGGAGGGTGTACCAGTGATAACGTACAGTGTGGTGAATATCCTACAGTATTACAATGAGGATGTGTATGACTGAGGAGGGTGTACCAGTGATAACGTACAGTGTGGTGAATATCCTACAGTATTACAATGAGGATGTGTATGACTGAGGAGGGTGTACCAGTGATAATATACAGTGTGGTGAATATCCTACAGTATTACAATGAGGATGTGTATGACTGAGGAGGGTGTACCAGTGATAACGTACAGTGTGGTAAATATCCTACAGAATCAATTATAGCTAGAACAAGGAATTAAAGCTGTACAAAATGTACAAAAATAATTTGGTAGTAATAAAGTTACCCAGTTACTTCTTCAGTGGAATAACACGTTTAAGTGTTTTTCATTATCGGTAAAGACGAAATCAGTTTTGACGTCGTGGCATTAACAAATGCATTTCTCCGTTAGAATTTACGAAATACATTTCAGATTGGAAATCCTTTTAAATGCTAGGATTTTAAGCCCACTATCTGAATAGTGTGGCTCTACATTGTAGGAGCCATCTTTTATTTGGACAGTTGAAATTTGTTACTGTTATTTCCCAAACGAATTAGAGGGAACGGTCTCAAATTTTATATGTGAGTTCCCCTACGGTCCTAGATGTGTATATTGCATTTTGGGACCAATTGCTAGGCAGACAGGCAGCTTCCTTGGATTTTGATAGTTGAACTTTGTTTTAGTTTTTGACAGAACGTATAGAAGGGATCTATTTCAAATTTTAAATGCAGGTTCCCTTAGGACCGTAGTTGAACATATTGCATTTTGGGACCGTTCGGAGAACACGATGGCCGATAGGCCGCCATCTTATCTTGTAATTTGATAGTTAAATTTTAAAAGGCAGAGAAAAGATTGCTCTTTCCATTTGCAGACGTGAACAATTCTTTGGTTGGCGCCGAGATCCTTATACTTAGTTGATGTTGAAGACAGAAAACTTTGCACCACTTCTGCAATTACCGAAAAAAAAGAGATTACAGATATGGCACAATAAACGTACTTATTAGACGAAAATAAGCATGTTTCTATGACATTTCAAAATAAATCAAAGATTGTCCCTGGAGAGGTCGAAAGTTTTGAATCCTCCAAATTCAGTGAAAGTTCTGGGAGGGGGGCACCGACTGTTTTCAATTGGCCTGGAAATCACTGTTATATACGATCATTTTAGCAAGACACTTTCAAACAAATGCCTAAATTGCGAGTCTAGTTTAATATGTCATTTCTTTACCACATCAGACATTGGAAAGAAATGTCCTTTTTATGTCACTTAAATTGAGAGAGTATTATACCTCTATCGGAAAAACAGAGGGTAGGCGAAATTAATCTAAAAAACGTGGCATATCCAGTGATACATCAACTTGAGCTGTTTATGGTGAAACGATGATAATCTGAATATAATATTGAACATTAAAAATTTAGGGTACTCGAGTAGTGCCTTACTTATTCTGTCGCTCAAACGAAAAAATAAAAAAAAAACTTCAGAAAGTCGTATTTTCTGTCATATTTGATATTTACGTTCGCTTTGTGATAGAATGATATTGAATACAGCCAAGTGTGATATGTCGTTAAAATGGCATTTCTATATGGTATTTTCAATCACAACAAAACGCGATTTACGTGTTTTTACTATGACATATGCCAGGTAAAAGGCCCAACGGGCTTTGAATTTACCAGTGTTAATGTAGGGGGCACTATAGTCATATTAATGGCCCAATCGGGTTTAAAGTATTATAGACATATGTGTATTAATTCAAATAACTAATTTAAATTCAAAAATTTAAAATTTATCGTGGGCAGATTTTCACCCTATATGCAACACCTCCTTTCATTTGTACATTCCCCACTAACCCTAGTACATATTGAAGTGCATAGTGCAGTTTGGGACCGATTGTACAACAAGATGGACAGACTGCTATCTTGGATCTTGATAGCTGAAGTTTGTTACCACTATTTATCACAAAGTACTGATGGGATCCGTCTCGAATTTCAAGTTTCTTGGTGGGCGAGAAGATCCTCCAGGGATCGCATATTAACAAAGGTTTAGGCCACATTAATTGGAACTATTGGCTAACTTCAAGAGCCCGAGTGATATATACGTTTAATTCTGTATCGGATCTCCAGGCCTCTTGCTTAATGAACCGCTGAAAACCAAAACCTCATTAGTTCAACAACTGAACCCGCCAGTGATCAAGTGGTAGATGCCTTCCTCATACAAACAAAGCTTCTAACTAATCAGAATCTCTGATGCATATTTAAATCACTGGCACGACAAACTAAGGTAATGCCAGAGTGTGTGTTGTGTTAATCAGACATTAAAGATTGAACCAGTTCTGAAGCTTCCTTGGGTGATGTAAAACCAATTTTGTATAAATGGTGGGTCTGGCCTCATGGATTTTTAGGGTGGGGTTCAATAGGGGAAATGTGGAAAATTCTTGAAAATCTGTCTTCTGAAGCAAAAAGGGATTTGGTTTTAATTTGGTGTGTAGCTTCCTTGGATGAAAGTGAACCAATTTTGTATAAATGGTTAGTCTCTGTCGCCCCAGGGGTCTGAAGGGCAGGGTTCAATAGAGAAATGTTCTAAAATTCTTCTCTGTAGGATTGACGGTATTAAGTTCTAATTTGGACTATCAAATAAAAAAAACCTTGCTATGTTGTGTTCTTGGCCTGGAACAGTTGAGCTATACAGGCCAAATAGACCTCTTGTTTGCAGTACAGGCCTAGGCATATATACAATATCCACTGAATTTACTCTGATTTCAACACAATGCAACCTGTGCATAAAATACCAGACTACCTATAAAGACTATTTTTCTTCTATCACTTCAGATCAAAATGATGAGATACAAACATGAAGCAGACGTAATATAACCAAAGGTCAGCGATGCCAACAAGAGAGACACAAGTGGTGAACTATCATTATATACGTATGATGTAAGTGGTGGAAAAACATTGTCTTTTCTGGAGGATCATGACCAAGATAATTCAAATACACGATAGAAACCATTGACTTCAATTTGAAATGGCAGAATAAGTGTTGCATGTATTGAATATTGTTAGATCCCTGATATAAATTCCAACTCCACATCAGAACAGCTAATTAGACATAGGCCGCAATACACATAGGATGGGGTCCTTGTACACGTGATGTCTGTGGCAATGGACACATGAGTCAGGTCCATACATAGACACCCCAGGACACGAGTCACAAATGTGTTATCTGTACCAAGGGGTTTAGAGAGAGAAATGATCTAAACCTACAGACACATAGCAGGACACATACTCGAGAGAAACTTTACACATGCGATATCTATAGTTATAAATAAGGAGATTAGAAAGACAAGTGATATACATTCGCGTTTCAGGACACATACAAGAGAGAAACCTTGTATGTGCAATGTCTGTGGTAAAGAGCTTACGTAACAGTAAACACCGCAGAAAACGTACTGGAGAGAAACCGTCCACATGCGATATCTGTGGTAAGGAGTTTAGTCATTCTTGTTATCTAAAGACACATCTCAGAATACATACAGGGGAGAAACCTTACAAGTGCGATGTCTGTAGTAAAGAGTTTAGTCAGTCGTGTCATCTGCAGCGACATGTCAGGATACATATAAGAGATAAGTCGGACACGGGCGATGTATGTGGCAAGGGTATTAAGGTGGCACAAAACATTCAGAATCATCTTAGGACACCTGCAGCAGAAAAGTCTTATAAATGTAATGTCTGCGTTAAGGGGTTTAGTCAGTTAAGTGACTTACAAAGACATCTTCTGACTCATACAGGGGAGAGACCTTACAAATGTGATGTCTGTAGTAAAGGGTTTAGTGAGTCACGTATCCTACAGAGACACCTCAAGACACATACAGGGGAGAGACCTTACAAATGTGATGTCTGTGGTAAAGGGTTTAGGTACACAAGTAGTCTAAATACACATCAGCTGATACATACAGGAGAGAAACCTTATAAGTGCGATCTCTGTGGTAAAGAATTTAGTCTCAAAAGTAGCTTTAAGAGACATAACAGGACACATGCAGGAGAAAAGCCACACAAGTGTGATGTCTGTGGCAAAAGGTTTAGTCGCAAAAGTCACTATCAGATACACATCAGGATACATACAGGAGAAAAACCGTACAAGTGTGATGTCTGTGGCAAGGCATTTAGTCGCACAGATTGTCTTAAGACACATCTGATGGCACATGCAGGAGAGGAAACTTATAAATGTGATAATAGTTATAGTGGGACAGATAACCTACGGCAACACCATAGGATACATACAGGTCAACCGCGTTATAGATGTGATGTCTGTGGTAAGGGATTTAATGTTTTACAAAACTTCCAGGGACATGAGAGGACACATACAAGAGAGAGGCCTTTCAAATGTGATATATGTGGGAAGGGGTTCATTCAGAAAGGGCATCTAAAGACACACCTCGGAACACATACAGAAGAGAAACCATACAAATGTGATGTCTGTGGTAAGGGTTTCAGTGAGAAGGGTAACCTAAAGACACACCTTCGCATACATACAGGTGAAAAGCCTTATAAATGTGATATCTGTGGGAAGCAGTTTACGGTGAACCAGCACCTTCAGACACACCGTTTGATGCATACAGGAGAGAAGCCTTTTAAGTGTGGTGTCTGTTGCAAGGATTTTCGTCAGTCAAGTGATCTCAAGAAACACCTCAGAAGGACTCATACAGGAGAGAAACCTTATACTGTAAGAGTTTGTAGAGAAAATCGCATTGGTATGAAGAAACGTGGCAACAAAATCCCTTCTTTCATTAACACTGTCGATGAAACCCCTCCTCTATCTGAGACTGTCGATGAAACCCCTCCTTTATCTAAGACTGTCGATGAAGCCCCTCCTCTGTCTAAGAGTGTCGATGAAACCCCTCCTCTATCTGAGACTGTCGATGAAACCCCTCCTCCATCTAAGACTGTCGATGAAACCCCTCCTCTAAGAAAGACTGTCAATGAGTATGAGAAAACTAGCGTCAACGACACTTTCAAGTATGAAAGTAGAACTTCCTCAATTCCAAATGGAAGTCAACAGACACGTTGCGTGGAGGACGATGTTGTATCTCCTGCTATGAGGATGTATATGAATGAGGAGGGGTGTACCAGTGATAACGTACAGTGTGGTGAATATCCTACAGTATTACAATGAGGATGTGTATGACTGAGTAGGGTGTACCAGTGATAACGTACAGTGTGGTGAATATCCTATGTTATGTATGACACTAAATACATGTTGTTATTAGATAAGGGAGATAACTCCTATAGCTTTATTGTCAATACATTCTATAAAGGTCATATCATAGGTTGATTTAGGTTACAGAACTTTCTAGAATATCAGCATGTATAAACAAATATGTTTGTAAACATGTTGATTATAAGTAGAGATCTAGAATGATCTATTTCCAGAAAGTTCTGTGTGTTTATTTGTTTACTGTTTTTTGTTAGATATTTCTAGAAGTAGAAGGTTCTCCAATATTCTTGAATTAGGGTTTAGCTATATATACTCCAACTGTCCAAAGCTAATCAGAACTGTAATGAGACCTGTAATGAGACATATCAAGAATTGTACAGTGCCATATTAGATTCTATTGGGAGAGCTATTGTGACTTTATCTGTGGATTATTACAACATTTTGTGTGGATTTATTCATATTGCCTGGAACTTTACAAATCATCTGTGGACATTCATTTTCCTCGTGGATTTGTGATTATTGTTAATTTGAAACCTGGAAGGATCAAGGATTATACCAGGACATTCGCATACAGATAAGTAACACTTTAAATCATCGTATTACTCTTGTACCACCACCAATTACTTTAGATATTGTAAACCATCTCTGTATAATATTATATATATAATTAAAATTGTGTTTTGAATTTAGCTGCTGGTTTCTCATTTCTGTTATTCGTTCATGTACGTTGTAAACAACTAACTATCAAACTACAGTATTACAATGACAAATTTGATTAGTGCATTATGATGACTAAGGAGGGTGTTCAAGTGATAACATACAGTGTGGTGATTATCCTACAGTATTACAATGAGGATGTGTATGACTGAGGAGGGTTGTACCAGTGATAACGTATAGTGTGGTGAATATCCTACAGTATTACAATGAGGATGTGTATGACTGAGGAGGGTGTACCAGTGATAACGTACAGTGTGGTGAATATTCTACAGTATTGCAATGAGGATGTGTATGACTGAGGAGGGTGTATCAGTGATAACGTACAGTGTGGTGAATATTCTACAGTATTACAATGAGGATGTGTATGACTGAGGAGGGTGTACCAGTGATAACGTACAGTGTGGTGAATATCCTACAGTATTACAATGAGGATGTGTATGACTGAGGAGGGTGTACCAGTGATAACGTACAGTGTGGTGAATATCCTACAGTATCATTTATAGCTAGAGCAAGGAATTAAAGCTGTACAAAATGTCAAAAAACAATTTGGTAGTAATAAAGTTACCCAGTGACTTCTTCAGTGGAATATCGTTATAATGTCGCTAAATAAATAACACGTTAAGTATTTTTCATTATCGGTAAAAACGAAATCAGTTTTGACGTCTTGGCATTAGCAAAGGCATTTCTTTGTTAGAATTTACGAAATGCATTTCAGATTGGAAATCCTTTCAAATGCTGAGCTTTTAAGCCCACTATCTGAATATTGTGGCACTACATTGTAGGAGCCATCTTTTATTTGGATAGTTGAAATTTGTTACTGTCATTTCAAAAAAGAATTAGAGGGAAATTTTATATGTTACGGTCCTAGATGTGTATATTGCATTTTGGGACCAATTGCTAGGCAGACTGGCAGCCATCTTGGATTTTAATAGTTGAACTTTATTATAGTTTTTGATGCTGTGAAACAGCATTCGTAGGTATGCTCGGAGAGCCTGTGCACATCAAAACAATGAAACCACTCCGCGATGAAAATTAAAAATTGTTTTGTTCATTTCACGTATTACTTGATGGTATGAAAAAATAAAACCCCAATATTCAAAATCACAGACATAGAATTTGTACATACATATACACCATGGATGGAGTGTTTTAAGTGTTCAGTTGGGACTCTATGATATTTGTATTACTCCGAGAACACTGGTCTCCCGAAAATCACGAACAACGCCTTCTTCGCTGTCTTTCTCCGCGACAGACTTTCGGTGGATTTTGGATTGTGTATGTTTATTTAAATTTTACGTAATTCATGCTAATGATCGATTATTGTAATCAAATGTTTGGAAGGTAACTGCAAAAGAAAGTTCTTATAACGCTTATAAAGTTTTTTGTGTTGGTTGTATTGACGAACTATATATGAGATATTATTGCGCAGTAAAAGTTAATAGTTTTGAGTACGTGCCTCCTCCCTTGATCTGTCACTGGGAGTTCTGTCTTTTGTTTATCGACAACTGCGGTATATTGAAAGGGAAAAAGTACCAAATCTATCAACATAAACTTACAAAATATAATGATAATATAGATCTATTTATGTGCGAGCAACTTAAAGTGACAAATGAACCTATATTGCCGTGTAATGTACGGTAACCTTATGAAGACTTGCTAAAGTCCGATGTATTGCAGGAAGTTTTCTTGATGATAGCGTTATTATGAATTATCAATTTGACTGTTATAAATAACCAAATAATGTACCCTTTACTTGACAAACGTATATGGCCATGTTTTATTTTAAGTCAAAAGTCGGCAAAGCAAAACTCACGATAAATGTTCTGCACGATAATATCTCGCCAACCATGGCCAGTTACTGTTAGGCTTACGAAGACTTGCTAAAGTCCGATACATTACATGAAGTTTTCTTGATGTTAAAGGCTGGCGTTCTTGTGAATTTAAAAGAAATCCGAGTGATATACTTAATGAAATAATGTACCTATTGGGCAAAAGAATCTGACCATGATTTATTAGTCAAAGCAACCCATGTTAGTTTTCTAAAAAGGAAACCAAAACATATCCGGAAATGGTAATATTTCTAATGTTATATTTTTCCGAAAATATCCTTCAACGTTAAGTGGATATTAAGATACGAAAATGTTTACTTATTATTTTTTTGTCTTTGAAGAGACATTGATGAAATTGATAATTTAGCAATTGATAAAGAATTATAAAAAAATGATACTCAGATTCTGAACGGTTTTATTGGTGTTAAAATCGTTATTTCAAAAATAATTTAGAAATAAAATTTATTACAGTTATTTCAGGATAATAAGTTATTCAACTTATTGTTCTTGAAAAACTTCAAATATCATAAAATAAATACGGTATATCGTAAATTTTTTTTGTTAAACTCCGAAATTCAACACTGCACACTTATGTATAGTTTACTAAATTCTATATTTAAATGATAAACCAATTTCTTTATTCCTTTGTTTGAGTCCTTCATTCACAGCATCTATGAGTGGCCTTGGTTTCACTTTGATTCACAGAACGTATAGAAGGGATCTATTTCAAATTTTAAATGCAGGTTCCCCTAGGACCGTAGTTTAGCATATTGTATTTTGGGACCGTTCGGAGAACACGATGGCCGATTGGCCGCCATCTTATCTTGTAATTTGATAGTTAAATTTTAAAAGGCAGAGAAAAGATCGCTCTTTCCATTGCCAGACATGAATCATTCTTTGGTTGGCGCCGAGATCCTTCTACTTAGTTGATGTTGAAGACAGAAAACCTTGCACCACTTCTGCAATTACCGAAAAAAAGAAATTACAGATATCTCACAATAAATGTACTTAATAGAATAAGCTTGTTTCTATGACATTTCAAAATAAATCCAAGATTGTCCCTGGAGAGGTCCTCCGAATTCAATGAAAGTTCGGGGGGGGGGGGGGGGGCACCGACTTTTTTAATTGGCCTGGAAATTACTGTTATATACGATCATTTTAGCAAGACACTTTCAAACAAATGCCTAAATTGCGAGTCTAGTTTAATATGTCATTTCTTTACCACATCAGACATTGGAAAGAAATGTCCTTTTTATGTCACTTAAATTGAGAGATTATTATACCTCTATCGGAAAAACAGAGGGTAGGCGAAATTAATCTAAAAAAACGTGGCATATCCAGTGATTCATCAACTTGAGCTGTTTATGGTGAAACGATGATAATCTGAATATAATATTAAACATCAAAATTTTAGGGTACTCGAGTAGTGCCTTACTTATTCTGTCGCTCAAACAAAAAACAAAAAAAACTTCAGAAAGTCGTATTTTCTGTCATATTTGATATTTACGTGCGCTTTGTGATAGAATGATATTGAATACAGCCAAGTGTGATATGTCGTTAAAATGTCATTTCTATATGGTATTTTCAATCACAACAAAACGCGATTTACGTGTTTTTACTATGACATATGCCAGATAAAAGGCCCAACGGGCTTTAAATTTACCAGTGTTAATGTAGGGGGCACTATAGTCATAATAATGGCCCAATCGGGTTTAAAGTATTATAGAAATATGTGTATTAATGTAAATAACTAATTTAAATTCAAAAATCTAACATTTATCGTGGGCAGATTTTCACCCTATATGCAACACCTCCTTTCATTTGTACATTCCCCACTAACCCTAGTACATATTGAAGTGCATAGTGCAGTTTGGGACCGATTGTACAACAAGATGGACAGACTGCTATCTTGGATCTTGATAGCTGAAGTTTGTTACCACTATTTATCACAAAGCACTGATGGGATCCGTCTCGAATTTCAAGTTTCTTGGTGGGCGAGAAGATCCTCCAGAGGTCGCATATTAACAAAGGTTTAGGCCACATTAATTGGAACTATTGGCTAACTTCAAGAGCCTGAGTGATATATACGTTTAATTCTGTATCAGATCTCCAGGCCTCTTGCTTAATGAAACCGCTGAAAACCAAAACCTCATTAGTTCAACAACTGAACCCGCCAGTGATCAAGTGGTAGATGCCTTCCTCATACAAACAAAAGCTTCTAACTAATCAGAATCTCTGATGCATATTTAAATCACTGGCACGACAAACTAAGGTAATGCCAGAGTGTTTGTTGTCTTAATCAGACATTAAAGATTGAACCAGTTCTGAAGCCTCCTTGGGTGATGGAAAACCAATTTTGTATAAACGGTGGGTCTGGCCTCATGGATTTTTAGGGTGGGGTTCAATAGGGGAAATATGGCAAATTCTTGAAAATCTGTCTTCTGAAGCAAAAAAGGGATTTGGTTTTAATTTGGTGTGTAGCTTCCTTGGATGAAAGTGAACCAATTTTGTATAAATGGTGAGTCTCTGTCGCTCCAGGGGTCTGAAGGGCAGGGTTCAATAGAGAAATGTACTAAAATTCTTCTCTGTAGGATTGACGGTATTAAGTTCTAATTTGGACTATCAAATAAAAAAATCTTGCTATGTTGTGTTCTTGGCCTGGAACAGTTGAGCTATACAGGCCAGATAGACCTCTTGTTTGCAGTACAGGCCTAGGCATATATACAATATCCACTGAATTGATTTCAACACAATGCAACCTGTGCATAAAAATACCAGACTACCTATAAAGACCATTTTTCTTCTGTCACTTCAGATCAAAATGATGAGATACAAACATGAAGCAGACGTAATATAACCAAAGGTCAGCGATGCCAACAAGAGAGACACAAGTGGTGAACTATCATTATATACGTATGATGTAAGTGGTGGGAAAACAATGTCTTTTCTGGAGGATCATGACCAAGATAATTCAAATACATGATAGAAACCATTGACTTCAATTTGAAATGGAATAGTGTTAGATCATTTGTATAATTTCCAACTCCACATCAGAACAGCTGATTAGACATAGGCCGCAGTACACATAGGATAGGGTCCTTATACACGTGATGTATGTGGCAATGGACACGTGAGTCAGGTCCATACATAGACACCCCAGGACACGAGTCACAAATGTGTTATCTGTACCAAGGGGTTTAGAGAGAGAAATGATCTAAACCTACAGATACATAGCAGGATACATACTCGAGAGAAACTTTACACATGCGATATCTATAGTAAGGAGATTTGACAGACAAGTGCTATACATTCGTGTTTCAGGACACATACAAGAGAGAAACCTTGCATGTACAATGTCTGTGGTAAAAAGCTTACGTAACAGTAAACACCGCAGAAAACGTACTGGAGAGAAACCGTCCACATGCGATATCTGTGGTAAGGAGTTTAGTCATTCTTGTTATCTAAAGACACATCTCAGAATACATACAGGGGAGAAACCTTATAAGTGCGATGTCTGCGGTAAAGAGTTTAGTCAGTCGTGTCATCTGCAGCGACATGTCAGGATACATATAAGAGATAAGTCGGACAAGGGCGATGTATGTGGCAAGGGTATTAAGGTGGCACAAAACATTCAGAATCATCTTAGGACACCTGCAGCAGAAAAGTCTTATAAATGTAATGTCTGCGTTAAAGGCTTTTGTCAGTTAAGTGACTTACAAAGACATCTTCTGACTCATACAGGGGAGAGACCTTACAAATGTGATGTCTGTGGTAAAGGGTTTAGGCACACAAGTCATCTAAACACACATCAGCTGATACATACAGGAGAGAAACCTTATAAGTGCGATGTCTGTGGTAAAGAATTTAGTCGCAAAAGTGACTTTACGAGACATACCAGGACACATGCAGGAGAAAAGCCACACAAATGTGATGTCTGTGGCAAGAGGTTTAGTCGCAAAAGTCACTATCAAATACACATCAGGATACATACAGGAGAAAAACCGTACAAGTGTGATGTCTGTGGCAAGGCATTTAGTCGCACAGATTGTCTTAAGACACATCTGATGGCACATACAGGAGAGGAAACTTATAAATGTGATAATAGTTATAGTGGGACAGATAACCTACGGCAACACCATAGGATACATACAGGTCAACCGCGTTATAGATGTGATGTCTGTGGTAAGGGATTTAATGTGTTACAAAACTTCCAGGGACATGAGAGGACACATACAAGAGAGAGGCCATTCAAATGTGATATATGTGGAAAGGGGTTCATTCAGAAAGGGCATCTAAAGACACACCTCGGAACACATACAGAAGTGAAACCATACAAATGTGATGTCTGTGGTAAGGGTTTCAGTGAGAAGGGTAACCTAAAGACACACCTTCGCATACATACAGGTGAAAAGCCTTATAAATGTGATATCTGTGGGAAGCAGTTTACGGTGAACCAGCACCTTCAGAAACACCGTACGATGCATACAGGAGAAAAGCCTTTTAAGTGTGGTGTCTGTGGTAAGGATTTTCGTAAGTCACGTGATCTCAAGAAACACCTTAGTAGGACTCATACAGGAAAGAAACCTTATAAATGTGACATATGTGTGGAGGGATTTAGTCAGAAAAGTGAACTACAGAAACATCTCATTGAACATACAGAAGAGAAGCCTTACAAATGCCGTCGTAGTGGTACTGTAAGAGTTTGTGGAGAAAATCGCATTGGTATGACGAAACGTGGCAACAAAATCCCTTCTTTAACTGTCGATGAAACCCCTCCTCTAAGTAAGAGTGTCGATGAAACCACTCCTCTATCTGAGACTGTCGATGAAACCCCTCCTCTATCTGAGACTGTCGATGAAACCCCTCCTCTATCTGAGATTGTCGATGAAACCCCTCCTCTATCTAAGACTGTCGATGAGCATGAGAAAACAAGTGTCAACGCCACTTTCAAGTATGAAAGTAGAACTTTCTCAATTCCAAATGAAAGTGAACAGAAATGTTGCGTGGAGGACGATGTTGTATCTCCTGCTATGAGGATGTATATGAATGAGGAGGGTGTACCAGTGATAACGTACAGTGTGGTGAATATCCTACAGTATTACAATGAGGATGTGTATGACTGAGTAGGGTGTACCAGTGATAACGTACAGTGTGGTGCATATCCTATGTTATGTGTGACACGTAATACATGTTGTTATTAAATAAGGGAGATAACTCCTATAGCTCTATTATCAATACATCCTATAAAGTTTATATCATTGATTTAGGTTATAGAACTTTCTAGAATATCATCGTGTATAAACAAATATGTTTGTAAACATGTTGGTTATAAGTAGAGATCTAGAATGATCTATTACCAGAAAGTTCTGTGTGTTTATTTGTTAACTGTTTTTTGTTAGATATTTCTAGAAGTAGAAGGTTCTTCAATATTCTTGAATTAGGGTTTAGCTATATATACTCCAACTGTCCAAAGCTAATCAGAACTGTAATGAGACGTGTAATGAGACATATCAAGAATTGTACAGTGCCATATTTGATTCTATTGGGAGAGCTATTGTGACTTTATCTGTGGATTTATTCATATTGCCTGGAACTTTACAAATCATCTGTGGACATTCATTTTCCTCGTATATTTGTGATTATTGTTAATTTGAAACCTGGAAGGATAAAGGATTATACCAGGACATTCGCATACAGATAAGTAACACTTTAAATCATCGTATTACTCTTGTACCACCACCAATTACTTTAGATATTGTAAACCATCTCTGTATAATATTGTATATATAATTAAATTGTGTTTTGAATTTAGCTGCTGGTTTCTCATTTCTGCTATTCGTTCATGTAACAGGAATTGGGGGCTCTTGTCCGAGATCGATATTTAATTTGTGAAATCTAACTTTGAAAAATTAATTAGGAAATGTTCAATATTTGTATACAAACTTGGAGTTTACATTTGAAACCAACAGCTAGATAAACATGACTTCTATGCAGGTAGAACATTTTGTTAAAGCGCCATCCCTGGATGTTCTTTTGCAAGTTAGTAAGAAGGATTTACTGTTATTGGGTAAACATTTAGGACTAACTATCAAAACTAATTTGAGGAAAGCTGAAATTAGGAATGTAATTATAAGATATTTTGTTGACAATGACAAATTTGACTCTAGTGCATTAGATAGTATAGAGGAAACAGTCAATTCAGAAATTCAAATTAGACAAATGAAACTTGAACATGAAATGAAACTAAGACAAACGGAAATAGACAAAGAGAAAGAAATGAGAGAACGAGAAATAGAAAAGGAATTAAAAGAAAAAGAAAGAGATCAGATGTTAGAGCTAGAGAAGCATAAAATTCAAGCTGAAACAGAACTTAGAATGAAAGAATTAGAACTAGCTTCTCAGGACAGTTCAAGTAATCCAACATGTAAGGGTTTACAAGGAAACAGAGGTTTTGATGTTAGTAGAAACATAAGGTTAGTTCCTCCTTTGCAAGAGAAAGAAGTTGACAAGTATTTTCTGCATTTTGAGAAAATAGCTGATAGTATGAAATGGCTTGAAGATAAGCTTTACAATGCTTCTTCAGAGTGTCCTGATTGGTAAAAGCTAGAGACTTTTATTCTTCTTTATCTGTTGATGAGATCTCAAATTACCAAGTAGTCAAGAAAGCTATTTTGAAAGCTTATGAGTTAGTTCCTGAGGCTTACCGCCAGAAATTCCGAAACTCGAGAAAGAGAGATGAACAAACTCATGTAGAATTTGCCAGAGAAAACTAACAATTATTTAATAGGTGGTGTGATTCTAAAGAAATTGATGAGGATTTCGGTAAATTGAGGCAATTATTGTTGATAGAGGAGTTTTAAACGTTGTGTCCACATAAACATAAAAACTCATTTAGATGAGAGAAAAAGTTGAAACACTCAGTGAAGCAGCTACAATGGCTGATAATTACGCTCTCACCCACAAAGGCTCCTTTGTTAAAAACAGTCCTCAAGACAAAAACAGTACCACAGGTACTTGTAAATTTGGCCAGCCTAGGAACCCAACCTTTAGTGGCCCTTCTAACGACAAACCTAAATTAGGTGACAAGACTAAGTCTGATTCTAAAACAGATCATAGGGCAGGTGTGGGGTCTCCTTCTGGTCCTGTTTGTAATTACTGCAAGAAGTTAGGACATATTATGTCTGAATGTTATTCTCCCCAGCGTAAGGAGCAAAGGCGTAAACAGTCAGTTCCTTCTGTGTTAGCTATGTCAAAGCCTAGTCAGAAACTTTATAATATTGTGGAAGATTCTAAAGTGTCTGTTGAGATTAAGAGCTCAGAGTCTGATAGTGTCTTAGAGAAGTACTCTCCCTTCATTTCTGAAGGTTTTGTTTCACTTACTAGTGATAACACCAACTTGAAACCTGTGAAGATTTTGAGAGATACTGGGGCTTCTCATTCTTTGATATTAGATCGCGTAGTGCCTTTGTCTGAGGAGACCTCATCTGGTAGTAGTGTTTTGCTTCAAAGTGTAGAGTTAGGTTTTGTTAATGTGCCTCTTCATTGTGTTTATTTAAAGTCAGACTTGGTTACTGGGCCTGTCACCATTGGTGTTAGACCGAAACTTCCCATAGAGGGCGTGTCGCTCATTTTAGGCAATGACTTGGCTGGAGAGAAAGTTAGGGTAGATCCTTAGTGTCCAGTATTCCAGATAAAACAGGTGATGCTGAGACTATTCAACAGGAATTTCCTGGTATTTTCCCTTCTTGTGCTGTAACTCTTTCAATGAGTAAGAAGGTTTCTATGTTGCAGTAGTTGAGGATCATTATAGTCCAGGGTTAGGTGACACTTTCTTGGCTCATGATATAGAGGATATCGGGGGCAAGTGTGATCTTTTGTGCAATCCTGTAGACTTTGATAGTGATGGAGTTGTTCCTAACAAGGGTACTTCTTTGTCTGACATGATGAGTAAATCATTTTTGTCTAGAGAGGAGCTTATAGTAGACAGGAAAAAGATCCTGAAATCTCATTACTGTGTAATCGGGCTCTGAGAGAGGAGAAGGCGGAGAAAGTCCAGGATCTTAGATCACTTCTTTTGGCCCAAGTTGAAACGGGATGTGGCTGATTTTTGTAGGTCTTGTCATACTTGTCAGGTGGTAGGGGAACCTAATAAGAAAATCCCTGTTGCACCTTTGCATCCCATTCCAGCATTTGAGAAACCATTTAGTAGAGTCATTATAGACTGTGTAGGTCATCTACCCAAAACTAAGTCTGGGAATGAGTATCTTTTAACTATTATGTGTGCTTCCACACGCTTTCCTGAAGCCATTCCACTCAGAAATATTAAGGCCCCTAACATAGTCACATAGTCAAGGCTTTGGTTAAATCCTTTACATTGGTTGGTCTTCCAAAGCTGTCCAATCGGACCAAAGTTCGAATTTCATGTCTGGTATTTTTCAACAAGTCATGTACCAGCTCCAGATCAAGCAGTATAAGTCTAGTGCTTATCATCCAGAGTCTCATGGTGCTTTAGAACGTTTTCATCAGACATTGAAGAATATGATGAGATCTTATTTTTTTGAAAACAAAAGAGATTGGGACGAAGGCATACACATGTTGTTGTTTGGCGTTAGAGAATCTGTACAAGAATCTCTTGGTTTCAGTCCCTTTGAACTTGTGTTTGGACACACTGTACGTGGTCCTTTGAAAATTTTGAAAGACAAAATTTTGGACGAAGATTCTAAAGTGAATCTCTTAGAGTATGTGTGTAACTTTAAGCAAAGGTTGACAAGGGCATGTGAATTGGCAAAAGAAAATTTGGCCGTTACTCAAACCAAAATGAAAACATGGTAGGATAAAGATGCCCGTACAAGAAGTTTTGATCCAGGTGACAAAATTTTGGCTCTAATACCAATTCCGGGTCAGCCTTTGCAAGCTAGATATTTTGGACCTTATATTGTTGAGAAAAAGGTCGATGATGTTAACTACATTGTACAAACTCCAGGGAGGCGCAAGAAAACTCAATTATGTCATGTTAATATGCTTAAGAAATATGTATATAGAGAAGGGAGCAAGACCTCTCAACCTATTGCTACTTTGGCCTCTGTACCATCACAAAGTGAAAGTACAGCTGATATTTGTAAATTAGACTTAGATGGTGGTGTACAAGATGTAGGTTTAGACTGTGGTGTTAAAGCTGACAATGCAAGTTAAAAACATGCATTTGAAATTTAAAAAAAAAATTATTAACGAAATATTTTTTTTCAAAAATTGTTTCTGAGACATCCCCTAGTTATGACAGTGTGGTATCTAAGGAAGTGGCAGCCATTTTTCTTTTGCTCTGCTTAGTTACCTTCACTGGCCAACCCTCTATATAAAGCACGGGACACTTGACACACGTGTATTGATAGGCTAGGTTCCTTCCTTCCCCCCTGCTCTTGATGGGTAGGGCTAGTTACTGCTAGACGATGACATGGTAGGACCTTTTAGGATCTAGGAGTCGTCTTCCAAATTAATAGATATATAGGTATAGCAGACGACTCCTCACTCTATGCTTTCTCTATATACTTTGCTCTTCCTACTCCATTTCCTATCTTTTCTCGTGCCCCGAAACGTTATATATAGCGTCACGGTACGTAAAACTCTTCACATCACACACGTGTGTCATTCTAAACATGTCTTGTCTCAGATACACATGTCCCGATATTGGAAATAACAATGTCAAATCGAAAATAAACATTGTACTCGCCTGACAATATTTCATTGAAGTAATAGATTAATGTGTTGTCAGCTATATCCCAACATATGTCCAATGCGAACTAATAAAACACTTCAATATACACTAAGTTTTACACGTTCATGTACATCGACACGTGTGTGTCCTTGATAGTTGTCGCTCGTTCGGGTCAGGTACTTAGTCACGTGTATACGGTATGTTGAGTGCATCGAGTACGATGACATACGTGGAGATATGTGGACGGATTATTGTTTGGATTTCTATTCACTTGCGTTGAAATTTTATTTTGAGAAACATCTAAATGACAACTTAGAGGAGTTGACATGTTAATTGCTAAAAAAAGTCCCATACAGTTTTACAGGTGAGGGTTTTGTTTACCTATTTGTAGGTGATATATACTGTGGACTGCTAGGTGTATATGTACATGAATGAGCACACGTGTGTCGATTCACGCGCTTTATATAGGGGTCGGCCAGTCGTCGGAATGTAAAACAAAAATGGCTGTCCTCAACCGGGGAATGTCTCATAAACGATTCTTGAACAACGAGTAAACTTATTTAAAAAAAATCATTTTAATAATTATAACTTACATTGTCAGCTTTAAATTATGGAAGTCAGATGTGCTCGCGAACTTGGACAAGAAACTATGTCATCTATCAGAAAAGGAACGCAATGAACTGAAAGATGTGATACTTGAGTATAAACATTTGTTTCCGGATACACCAGGCAAAACAGATGCTATCTATCATGACGTGGATGTAGGCGATGCGCCACCTGTCAAGCAACATCCTTACCGTGTCAATCCTTTGAAAGAAGAACACTTAAGAAAGAAATTCAATACATGTTGGACAATGATATTATTGAACCAAGCAAAAGTGAATGGAGCTCTCCATGTGTTCTGGTGCCAAAGCCAGACAAGACGTACCGGTTCTGTACTGACTTCAGAAAAGTAAACTCTGTCAGTAAAACAGACTCTTATCCAATTCCAAGGATTGACTCATGTATTGACAAAGTTGGCAAAGCCAAGTACATAAGCAAGTTTGACCTGTTGAAAGGATATTGGCAGGTGCCAATAACAGAAAGAGCTAAAGAAGTGTCGGCATTTGTAACCTCACAAGGTTTGTACCAGTACAAAGTTATGCCGTTTGGTATGAAGAATGCCCCGGCAACATTTCAATGTCTTCTTAACAGCGTGATATCAAACCTTGAAGGCTGCGATGGATACATCGATGACGTCATCAACTACCACGACACATGGGAAGACCATCTACGCGGGTTTCGTGAATTCTTCGAAAGACTCACTACCATGAAATTGACTGTAAACTTATTGAAATGTGAATTTTGTCATGCAACTGTTGAATTTTTAGGCCATGTTTTAGGACAGGGGCAAGTGAAACCTGTTCAGGCCAAAGTTGAATCAATTATAGATTTTCCAACTCCTGGAGGCAAGAGAGAGCTGATGAGATTTCTTGGTATGGCTGGATACTACAGAAAATTTTGTCAAAATTTCTCTGTTTATAGCAGCTCCACTTACTGCTTTGTTAAAGAAAAATGTCAAATTTGCGTGGTCAGACGAATGTCGAAAGTCTGCCTTTGAGAAATTGAAAGCCATACTATCAAACTCACCAGTTCTGACTGCTCCAGATTTTAATAAACAGTTTAAACTGTTTGTTGACGCCAGCGATGTAGGTGTTGGTGCTGTTTTGATGCAAGAAGGTTCTGAACAAATTGACCATCCAATTTGTTATTTCTCGAAAAAATTTGACAAACACCAGAGAAATTATTCCACCATTGAGAAAGAATGTTTAGCATTGATTTTGGCCTTGAACCAATTTGATGTGTATCTCTGCACTACAGTTGTGCCTGTGTTGGTCTTCACCGACCACAACCCTTTGACATTCATTGGGAAAATGAAAAACAAAAATCAAGGAATTCTCAGGTGGAGTTTGACTTTGCAAGAGTACAATCTTGACATCAAACATATCAAAGGGAAAGACAATATTCTGGCTGATGCTTTATCATGGATTTATTTATGACTTAATGTTTCAAGAAAACTTTCTTTTCTTTAAGGAGGGGTGTGTTATGTATGACACTAAATACATGTTGTTATTAGATAAGGGAGATAACTCCTATAGCTTCATTATCAATACATCCTATGAAGGTCATATCATTGATTTAGGTTATAGAACTTTCTAGAATATCATCATGTATAAACAAATATGTTTGTAAATATGTTGATTATAAGTAGAGATCTAGAATGATCTATTTCCAGAAAGTTCTGTGTGTTTATTTGTTTACTGTTTTTTGTTAGATATTTCTAGAAGTAGAAGGTTCTCCAATATTCTTGAATTAGGGTTTAGCTATATATACTCCAACTGTCCAAAGCTAATCAGAACTGTAATGAGACCTGTAATGAGACATATCAAGAATTGTACAGTGCCATATAAGATTCTATTGGGAGAGCTATTATGACTTTATCTGTGGATTATTACAACACTTTGTGTGGATTTATTCATATTGCCTGAAACTTTACAAATCATCTGTGGACATTCATTTTCCTCGTGGATTTGGGATTATTGTTAATTTGAAACCTGGAAGGATAAAGGATTATACCAGGACATTCGCATACAGATAAGTAACACTTTAAATCATCGTATTACTCTTGTACCACCACCAATTACTTTAGATATTGTAAACCATCTCTGCATAATATTGTATATATAATTAAATTGTGTTTTGAATTTAGCTGCTGGATTCTCATTTCTGTTATTCGTTCATGTACCACATACAGTATTACAATGAGGATGGGTATGACTGAGGAGGGTGTACCAGTGATAACGTACAGTGTGGTGAATATCCTACAGTATTACAATGAGGATGTGTATGACTGAGGAGGGTGTACCAGTGATAACGTACAGTGTGGTGAATATCCTACAGTATTACAATGAGGATGTGTATGACTGAGTAGGGTGTACCAGTGATAACGTACAGTGTGGTGAATATCCTATGTTATGTGTGTCACGTAATACATGTTGTTATTAAATAAGGGAGATAACTCCTATAGCTTTATTATCAATACATCCTATAAAGGTTATATCATTGATTTAGGTTATAGAACTTTCTAGAATATCATCGTGTATAAACAAATATGTTTGTAAACATGTTGATTATAAGTAGAGATCTAGAATGATCTATTTCCAGAAAGTTCTGTGTGTTTATTTGTTTACTGTTTTTTGTTAGATATTTCTAGAAGTAGAAGGTTCTTCAATATTCTTGAATTAGGGTTTAGCTATATATACTCCAACTGTCCAAAGCTAATCAGAACTGTAATGAGACCTGTAATGAGACATATCAAGAATTGTACAGTGCCATATTTGATTCTATTTGGAGAGCTATTGTGACTTTATCTGTGGATTTATTCATATTGCCTGGAATTTTACAAATCATCTGTGGACATTCATTTTCCTCGTGGATTTGTGATTATTGTTAATTTGAAACCTGGAAGGATCAAGGATTATACCAGGACATTCGCATACAGATAAGTAACACTTTAAATCATCGTATTACTCTTGTACCACCACCAATTACTTTAGATATTGTAAACCATCTCTGTATAATATTGTATATATAATTAAAATTGTGTTTTGAATTTAGCTGCTGGTTTCTCATTTCTGGTATTCGTTCATGTAACAGGAATTGGGGGCTCTTGTCCGAGATCGATATTTAATTTGTGAAATCTACTTTTGAAAAATTAATTAAGAAGTGTTCAATATTTGTATACAAACTTGGAGTTTACATTTGAAACCAACAGCTAGATAAACAATGACTTCTATGCAGGTAGAACATTTTGTTAAAGCGCCATCCCTGGATGTTCTTTTGCAAGTTAGTAAGAAGGATTTACTGTTATTGGGTAAACATTTAGGCCTAACTATCAAAACTAATTTGAGGAAAGCTGAAATTAGGAATGTAATTATAAGATATTTTGTTGACAATGACAAATTTGACTCTAGTGCATTAGATAGTATAGAGGAAACAGTCAATTCAGAAATTCAAATTAGACAAATGGAACTTGAACATGAAATGAAACTAAGACAAATGGAAATAGACAAAGAGAAAGAAATGAGAGAAAGAGAAATAGAAAAGGAATTAAAAGAAAAAGAAAGAGATCATATGTTAGAGCTAGAGAAGCATAAAATTCAAGCTGAAACAGAACTTAGAATGAAAGAATTAGAACTAGCTTCTCAGGACAGTTCAAGTAATCCAACTTTTAGGGGTTTACAAGGAAACAGAGGTTTTGATGTTAGTAGAAACATAAGGTTAGTTCCTCCTTTTCAAGAGAAAGAAGTTGACAAGTATTTTCTGCATTTTGAGAAAATAGCTGATAGTATGAAATGGCCAGAAGATAAGCTTACAATGCTCTTCAGAGTGCCCTGATTGGTAAAGCTAGAGACATTTATTCTTCTTTATCTGTAGATGAGATTTCAAATTACCAAGTAGTCAAGAAAGCTATTTTGAAATCTTATGAGTTAGTTCTGGCTTACCGCCAGAAATTCCGAAACTCGAGAAAGAGAGATGAACAAACTCATGTAGAATTTGCCAGAGAAAAAGAACAATTATTTAATAGGTGGTGTGATTCTAAAGAAATTGATGAGGATTTCGGTAAATTGAGGCAATTATTGTTGATAGAGGAGTTTAAACGTTGTGTCCACATAAACATAAAAACTCATTTAGATGAGAGAAAAGTTGAAACACTCAGTGAAGCAGCTACAATGGCTGATGATTACGCTCTCACCCACAAAGCTTATTTGTTAAAAACAGTTCTCAAGACAGTACCACAGGTACTAGTAAATTTGGTCAGCCTAGGAACCCAACCTTTAGTGGCCCTTCTAACGACAAACCTAAATTAGGTGATAAGACTAAGTCTGATTCTAAAACAGATCATAGGGCAGGTGTGGGGTCTCCTTCTGGTCCTGTTTGTAATTACTGCAAGAAAGTAGGACATATTATGTCTGAATGTTATTCTCTCCAGCGTAAGGAGCAAAGGCGTAAACAGTCAGTTCCTTCTGTGTTAGCTATGTCAAAGCCTAGTCAGAAACTTAGTAATATTGTGGAAGATTCTAAAGTGTCTGTTGAGATTAAGAGCTCAGAGTCTGATAGTGTCTTGGAGAAGTACTCTCCCTTCATTTTTGAAGATTTGTTTCACTTACTAGTGATATCACCAACTTGAAACCTGTGAAGATTTTGAGAGATACTGGGGGATCTCATTCTTTGATATTAGATGTCGTAGTGCCTTTGTCTGAGGAGACCTCATCTGGCAGTAGTGTTTTGCTTCAAGGTGTAGAGTTAGGTTTTTTTAATGTGCCTCTCCATTGTGTTTATTTAAAGTCAGACTTGGTTACTGGGCCTGTCACCATTGGTGTTAGACCGGAACTTCCCATAGAGGGCGTGTCGCTCATTTTAGGCAATGACTTGGCTGGAAAGTTAGGGTAGATCCCTTAGTGTCCAGTATTCCAGATAAAACAGGTGATGCTGAGACTATTCAACAGGAATTTCCTGGTATTTTCCCTTTTTGTGCTGTAACTCATTCAATGACTAAGAAGGTTTCTGATGTTGCAGTAGTTGAGGATCATTATAGTCCAGGGTTAGGTGACACTTTCTTTGCTCGTGATATAGAGGATATCGGGGGCAAGTGTGATCTTTTGAGCAATCCTGTAGACTTTGATAGTGATGGAGTTGTTCCTAACAAGGGTACTTCTTTGTCTGACATGATGAGTAAATCATTTTTGTCCAGAGAGGAGCTTATAGTAGAACAGGAAAAAGATTCTGAAATCTCCTTACCGTGTAATCGGGCTCTGAGTGAGGAGGAGGCGGAGAAAGTCCCGGTTTGTTACTTCCGTAGGTCAGGCGTGTTGATGCACAAGTGGCGCCCCCCCCCCCTGATGTGTCTCCCGAAGAAGACTGGAAGGTTGTCAATCAAATAGTTGTCCCACCGAGGTATAGGCAAGATATTCTGAGTTTGTCTCATGACGTACCTATGGCAGGGCATTTAGGTGTGACCAAGACTTATAACAGGATCTTAGATCACTTCTTTTGGCCCAAGTTGAAACGGGATGTGGCTGATTTTTGTAGGTCTTGTCATACTTGTCAGGTGGTAGTAAAACCTAATCAGAAAATCCCTGTTGCACCTTTGCATCCCATTCCAGCATTTGAGGAACCATTTAGTAGAGTCATTATAGACTGTGTAGGTCCTCTACCCAAAACTAAGTCTGGGAATGAGTATCTTTTAACTATTATGTGTGCTTCCACACGCTTTCCTGAAGCCATTCCACTCAGAAATATTAAGGTCCCTAACATAGTCAAGGCTTTGGTTAAATTCTTTACATTGGTGGGTCTTCCAAAAGCTGTCCAATCGGACCAAGGTTCGAATTTCATGTCTGGTATTTTTCAACAAGTCATGTACCAGCTCCAGATCAAACAGTATAAGTCTAGTGCTTATCATCCAGAGTCTCAGGGTGCTTTAGAACGTTTTCATCAGACATTGAAGAATATGATGAGATCTTATTGTTTTGAAAACAAAAGTGATTGGGACGAAGGCATACACATGTTGTTGTTTGGCGTTAGAGAATCTGTACAAGAATCTCTTGGTTTCAGTCCCTTTGAACTTGTGTTTGGACACACTGTACGTGGTCCTTTGAAAATTTTGAAAGACAAAATTTTGTACGAAGATTCTAAAGTGAATCTCTTAGAGTATGTGTGTAACTTTAAGCAAAGGTTGACAAGGGCATGTGAATTGGCAAAAGAAAATTTGGCCGTTACTCAAACCAAAATGAAAACATGGTATGATAAAGATGCCCGTACAAGAAGTTTTGATCCAGGTGACAAAATTTTGGCTCTAATACCAATTCCGGGTCAGCCTTTGCAAGCTAGATATTTTGGACCTTATATTGATGAGAAAAAGGTCGATGATGTTAACTACATTGTACAAACTCCAGGGAGGCGCAAGAAAACTCAATTATGTCATGTTAATATGCTTAAGAAATATGTAGATAGAGAAGGGAGCAAGACCTCTCAACCTATTGCTACTTTGGCCTGTGTACCATCACAAAGTGAAAGTACAGCTGATATTTGTAAATTAGACTTAGATGGTGGTGTACAAGATGTAGGTTTAGACTGTGGTGTTAAGTTACGGAACTCAGATGTGCTCGCGAACTTGGACAAGAAACTATGTCATCTATCAGAAAAGGAACGCAATGAACTGAAAGATTTGATACTTGAGTATAAACATTTGTTTCCGGATACACCAGGCAAAACAGATGCTATCTATTATGATGTAGGCGATGCGCCACCTGTCAAGCAACATCCTTACCGTGACAATCCTTTGAAAGAAGAACACTTAAAGAAAGAAATTCAATACATGTTGGACAATGATATTATTGAACCAAGCAAAAGTGAATGGAGCTCTCCATGTGTTCTGGTGCCAAAGCCAGACAAGACGTACTGGTTCTGTACTGACTTCAGAAAAGTAAACTCTGTCAGTAAAACAGACTCTTATCCAATTCCTAGGATTGACTCATGTATTGACAAAGTTGGCAATGCCAAGTACATAAGCAAGTTTGACCTGTTGAAAGGATATTGGCAGGTGCCATTAACAGAAAAGAGCTAAAGAAGTGTCGGCATTTGTAACCTCATAAGGTTTGTACCAGTACAAAGTTATGCCGTTTGGTATGAAGAATGCCCCGGCAACATTTCATCGTCTTCTTAACAGCGTGATATCAAACCTTGAAGGCTGCGATGGATACATTGATGACGTCATCAACTACCACGACACGTGGGAAGACCATCTACGCGGAATTCGTGAATTCTTCGAAAGACTCACTACCATGAAATTGACTGTAAACTTATTGAAATGTGAATTTTGTCATGCAACTGTTGAATTTTTAGGCCATGTTGTAGGACAAGGTCAGGTTAAACCTGTTCAGGCCAAAGTAGAATTAATTATAGATTTTCCAACTCCTGGAGGCAAAGAGAGAGCTGATGAGATTTCTTGGTATGGCTGGATACTACAGAAAATTTTGTCAAAATTTCTCTGTTATAGCAGCTCCACTTACTGCTTTGTTAAAGAAAAATGTCAAATTTGCCTGGTCAGACGAATGTAAGTCTGCCTTTGAGAAATTGAAAGCCATACTATCAAACTCACCTGTTCTGACTGCTCCAGATTTTGATAAACAGTTTAAACTGTTTGTTTACGCCAGCGATGTAGGTGTTGGTGCTATTTTGATGCAAGAAGGTTCTGAACAAATTGACCATCCAATTTGTTATTTCTCGAAAAATTTGACAAACACCAGAGAAATTATTCCACCATTGAGAAAGAATGTTTAGCATTGATTTTGGCCTTGAACCAATTTGATGTGTATCTCTGCACTACAGTTGTGCCTGTGTTGGTCTTCACCGACCACAACCCTTTGACATTCATTGGGAAAATGAAAAACAAAAATCAAAGAATTCTCAGGTGGAGTTTGACTTTGCAAGAGTACAATCTTGACATCAAACATATCAAAGGGAAAGACAATATTCTGGCTGATGCTTTATCAAGAATTTAAATATGACTTAATATTTCAAGAAAGTTTCATTTTCAAGAATATCATCATGTATAAACAAATATGTTTGTAAACATATTGATTATAAGTAGAGATCTAGAATGATCTATTTCTAGATAGTTCTGTGTGTTTATTTGTTTACTGTTTTTGTTAGATATTTCTAGAAGTAGAAGGTTCTCCAATATTCTTGAATTAGGGTTTAGCTATATATACTCCAACTGTCCAAAGCTAATCAGAACTGTAATGAGTCCTGTAATGAGACATATCAAGAATTGTACACTGCCATATTAGATTATATTGGGAGAGCTATTATGACTTTATCTGTTGATTATTACAACACTTTGTGTGGATTTATTTATATTGCCCGAAACTTTACAAATCATCTGTGGACATTCATTTTCCTCGTGGATTTGTGATTATTGTTAATTTGAAACCTGGAAGGATAAAGGATTATACCAGGACATTCGCATACAGATAAGTAACACTTTAAATCATCGTATTACTCTTGTACCACCACCAATTACTTTAGATGTTGTAAACCATCTCTGTATAATATTGTATATATAATTAAATTGTGTTTTGAATTTAGCTGCTGGTTTCTCATTTCTGTTATTCGTTCATGTAACAGTCAACAATATTAGCCTTATATAGCATTTTAACATCATATCCATATTGGTCCTGGCTGATCCCGAGGGGCCAGAGGGCGAGGCCAAAAGGAATAAAATTTCTAAATAAAAAAATACGAATATGAATATGAATTCACAGGTTTAATGGAACCAGATATTCTTCATAGATTGAAAGGTCTTCAGTTCCTTTGCAAAAAAATGTGAATTCATGGCCCGGGGGTCTCAGATTTTCCCCTGGGGAGGGGGTCAAATCTACTATAGTTTATGTTGGAAAAACACATTTATGAACATTATTTCCTCAATTTTCAAAGGAAATTAGTCGTACTTATTTATAACTATTAGTCAAAGATAGCATTTTAACATCATATTTACATGTATATTCCCAGGAGCAGATTGGCCAAGATTCCTTTTTCTGAATTCACAGATTTGATGCAACCAAATCGTCTTCATAGATTAAAGAGTCAAATTTATGAAATCACTGACTGACTTCAAGGGCCTGATGGACCAATATGTATGTCTTTATTTCATTTTGTGTCCGAGCTCGGGTGACCGATAATATCCATGGAATTATTGTTACCTCTATATCCTAAGTCTAAACTTTTAAACTTTTCATTTTTTCCTATTGATTTTCATAACATACACAGTACAATTACATTGGACAAACTAACTTACACTACAATACAGACACTATACATTACAATGATTGCATGTGCATCACACTTGACTATATTGATATATAATGATTTCAACATACATGTATAGAAGAGGTGACAAGCAATAAACATGCAACGCAAGACCAATATCCATCTTTGTTATAATATGCATATCATAAACAAGCTGATTTTCGAACTCGTCTGAGATCTTCCCAATGTTAGTCTACATACAAAGTTTAATTAAGCTAGGTGTATATTTACTCAAGTTATCGTATTCACACAGTGCAATCATAATTATTAGTGCAAAAGGCATTAACTCCGTAAATTATTGTTGAATCAAGCTCATTTTCGACCTGTATGGCCAAACGCTTTACCACACACATCGCAATTGTAAGATGTCTCTCCTGTATGTATCTTGTCGTGTTTATATTAATAAAAGTTATTTTCATGGCCAAAACCCTTACCACAGACATCACATTTGTAAGGTTTCTCTCCTGTATGTGTCCTGAGGTGTGTCTGTAGGTTACCTGACTGACTAAACCCCTTACCACAGACATCACATTTGTAAGGTTTCTCTCCTGTATGTGTCCTGAGGTGTCTCTGTAGGTTACGTGACTCACTAAACCCCTTACCACAGACATCACATTTGTAAGGTTTCTCTCCTGTATGTGTCCTGAGATGTATCTTCACATTTTGTGACACACTAAACCCCTTACCACAGACATCACATTTGTAAGGTTTCTCTCCTGTATGTGTCCTGAGATGTATCTTCACATTTTGTGACACACTAAACCCCTTACCACAGACATCACATTTGTAAGGTTTCTCTCCTGTATGTGTCCTGAGGTGTCTCTGTAGGTTACCTGACTCACTAAACCCCTTACCACAGACATCACATTTGTAAGGTTTCTCTCCTGTATGTGTCCTGAGATGTATCTTCACATTTTGTGACACACTAAACCCCTTACCACAAACATCACATTTGTAAGGTTTCTCTCCTGTATGTGTCCTGAGATGTATCTTCACATTTTGTGACACACTAAACCCCTTACTACAGACATCACATTTGTAAGGTTTCTCTCCTGTATGTGTCCTGAGATGTATCTTCACATTTTGTGACGCACTAAAACATTTACCACAGACATCACATTTGTAAGGTTTCTCTCCTGTATGTGTCCTGAGGTGTCTCTGTAGGTTACGAGACTCACTAAACCCCTTACCACAGACATCACATTTGTAAGGTTTCTCTCCTGTATGTGTCCTGAGATGTATCTTCACATTTTGTGACACACTAAACCCCTTACCACAGACATCACATTTGTAAGGTTTCTCTCCTGTATGTGTCCTGAGATGTATCTTCACATTTTGTGACACACTAAACCCCTTACCACAGACATCACATTTGTATGGTTTCTCTCCTGTATGCAATGGAGTGTGGGAATGTATATTATATATATAATTATGAGATGACATTCTACAGATATCGCGATCAGAATTATACTATTATATTCCACCACTTGTATCCTCTCCTAGAATTAAAGGCTGTCTTGTAGTTTGGCCCTAAATGACCTTAGTTGTCGATGGGCCGCAAAACTCAAACAATCAAACCTCCCCTGATGGCATAGCAGGCCTCCAGTTTTTCTTTACCTCTTTAATCTGAAAAGAAACAAATTTTGTCATGAACCTGATGTAAAATTCTTATGTAGACAAATGGTACAGCTGCTCGACCAAATTACTACAGGGTCCTCTGTATTATCATAACATAGGGAGAGAGCAGGAGTAAATTTCTATCATGCTTACATCAGCTGTTTGCAAATTAATCATTGATCTTAAACTATGATTTTACATGAAAGATTATATATGTTATTGGAAAAGTCTTCAAAGTTACTAGATTTATGTTGGGACTTCCACACATATTTAAGCATTAAAAACTGTCTTCCTATGGTATCTATGGTCTATATAAATGCCAGAACTTTGCTGAAATTTAGCGCGCATTATGAGATGATTGTCTGCAAAGCTCTGGCATCTATATAGACCATAGATGCCATAGGACGATAGTTAATGCTTATATTAACATTATCAACGCATTTTGGGGTATCTGCATTAACATTGTTTAAGCTAGACCAGGAAAACCGTCAACGACGATTTAATCCGCAAGATGGAACAGCCATTTTGACGGTGATCAGTTGACGTCACCATGTCAACATTAGTGACGTCATAATGGTCACGTTTTGGATGTCAGTTATACTCTCATATACTTCACTTTTCCTTGGTTAGTTTATATAGTAGAAGTGATAAGTAGATGTAAATATTAGCATGTATTGTTCATTGTTATGTGGTTACCTGCAAATGTAGTTAAAACTTTAAACTTTTTTTTATTAGGTCACCTGAGACGAAGTTTTAAGTGACCTATTCTAATCGCCTTTTGTCCGTCGTCGTCCGTCGTCCGTCGTGCGTCGTGCGTCGTATGTCCGTAAACAATTTACATTTTCGACTTCTTCTCCAAAACTGCTGAAGCAATTTCAATGAAATTTTGCACAAACCTTCTAAGGCATAAGGCCAATCAAAATTGTGAATTATATGGTCCCCACCCCCAGGGGGCTGTGGGAGGGGCCAAAAAGGGTAAAATTGAGTAAAATTTCAAACATCTTCTTCTCTACTCACAGATGTGGTAGAATCAAATACTCTTCATAGATAGAAAGGTCTTAAGGTCCTTTTATAATTTTATAATTATTACTTTTATAATCAAAGATACTTCCAGTGCTGCAACTTTATAAAAAGTGGTAAAATTAGAAAGTTTTTATTAAAAGGCAGCACTAAATTCTTGAGTTTTAACCTTGCTTTGTTTCTTACAGTCAAAACCACGATTACAATGCTACAAGTGGTCACGTTTGGTCACCCTAAATGACATTTCGTACAATCATGTGTAAAATGACATTTCGTCCAGTATAGATATACATTTAGAATAGCACATCGACCAAAAATAATGGCCGGAACCGGAGTCTGAGATCGTTAAATCCCGACTTTTAATTTCTTTTCCATAGGAAGTGGAAGGGGACAAATTCAGTCGGGAAATATCCCTTAAAAGACATTTTTTAATTATTTGTTTTTGCTTAAAGATGTATGGTCTATAACTTTCGCTCTTTTGTCATAGTTGAAAATGTTTAAGTGTTATTACATATTTTTCTCCGTCTGCACTGAGTTATAATCTTTTTAATTTTACCACTTTTTATAAAGTTGCAGCACTTGAAGATATCTATTAATTATAAAAAGTAAAAAATCTTTTTAAACGTGTACACGTGAAAAATAGGCTCGAAAGATGCCGAATCATTCCATTCCGATCTCTTCGCGGACGATCGTCTCGACAATCTCGAAGTAAAACGGAGGGTTGTGAAACCAAGAGAAAACATCAACAATTATTTCATAAACAACAAAACATTGTGGTCGACCTCATCAGACTCTATCTACAAAGAAAATAAATGGCTCGCACAATACTAAGATGTGATCCACACAATAATTTTACGGTAATGTGGTAAATTGGATAGTAGTCAAAATACTCTATCTGTGGGACATATACCTAGACATTGATTTGCTCATATAATTGCCAGAAGGAACAACGTAAACAAACACATGTGGCGACTTACGTCTAGTCTATTCCTGGACTCACCACTTGCAGTGTCGTGTCGAACGACAGGTCACGTGATTTTGAATATTGTTTTTTACGAGATTCGGCATCCGAATGTCACTGAACAAGGCGGAGATTGAAGGGCGCTTTAATCTAAAACCCAGGAATGTAATAATCCTAAGATTTCGGCTCTCTTATAAGCAGACATATGCTTTTGGTGAGCTAAATCAATCAAGTTTATATTACAATGTCTTGAAATAACAAATGTATTAAGTTACATATGCGGTTACAGTGTGAAAATAGCATGCAATTACAAAACTTGAAATGAAGTCCCGAGTACATGAAAAAATCGGCAGAAACGAACCAGATACACTTCACAAATGGACAGTATCAAACTACAAACAGCCGGCTTTCAAAAAATTGTTAGTAATTAATCAAGTTCCTCTCTAGGTGTAGTCCGATTTCACTGGAAAATACACGACCACTTTCCTACAAGCATTTTCACTAAAATATTTTTTTTACCATTTTATACCGTACAGTTGTAAATGGGTCCTTGAGCAAGAGTATTGTTGGTGAACTTTGTGTGTATTTCTTAAATTAGACACTTCCTTTGTGTGAATTGTGTATATAAGGCCTTGAGTACTATATATTATCTTGCTCATTATGGACCGCATATTTCCTATCCCTTCTTCCTTCCTGGTCCTTCCACGCGCGAGGCCACGTCTTCATCCGGACACAACACGCCTATTAATGGTGTATATCGCGTGGATACATTAATTCCAATTTCAGCGTTCATGGTTTAACGATTTTGAAACGGCGGCCCACCAAGATAAAATCAATGGGTAAGTAATATAATAATATTATGTTTCTGATTTATAGACGCTGGGACCAGTGCATCGTCGATACTCCAGGAGTTCCGATCACTTACGATCTCTACACCCCTGGACTATCTCGTAGTGAAACTGGAGGCAACATAACAGGTAATTTAGTCCTTTGACGCACGCAAAAGAACGGTATAACGGTACACTGTGGTTGGCCGTGTGGCTTTGAAGTTAATCGTAAAGGAGTTTTTTTCAGGCCTGTGATTCGTTCAAATGTTTTACGCTGACCTGCCTTCAGTTTTACTATGATATAGTCCAGGGTGTAGAGATTGTAAGTGATCGGAACCCCTGCAGTATCGAGGATGGGACCGATGTAGCGGTTGTTATGTATATAAATAAGGATGATGTTATCGTGGCTGGTTGGTTGTAGTTGTTTTTGTTTTAACCTCTTTCCGAGACTTGTAACCAGTTATCATAAGTTAAACAGGTATAGTGTTTTACAGGGGTGATACGGAAATATATTGAGTCCATGAACATATCTGTATTGGGCTCACAGGACCTGGCACGAATTTCTAACCAACAGTATTTACATACATATAAATGTATTATAAATACTATAATATATATACATATATATGTATATATAATATTATTGGTTAGAAATTCGTGCCAGGTCCCTGTGATTGGACTCGGTACCGAAGGTTTCTGATTCATAGACAACATCGTCCAGCAGACGACGAGTGTAAGTAGATATCACCAGGTATCAGGGACCTGGAAACTTGTTCATCTCTACTTTCACTTTGGCATGTCTTAACATTTTATACGTTATATCGCTACACATTAAAATTCTATAAGACTTAAAGGGCCACTACCTTTCCGAAACGGCTTTTAATTTTTAAAATAGGAATGTGAAACGAGATCAATAATTTTGTAGAGTCGCAGAAGTAATTAACTTTACGTTTACTAGCACACTTAACATCACTTTCAGAACTTTTTAATTAGAATAAATAAAATGTTAATTTTCATAACGCGGGTCGTTTTATGTTTCCCGCCGTCGTCCTAAATGCCGCGCGGTAGTTGACTATCACTGCGCCAGACGGCAAAACAGCGAAATGAATTTTCACTGTTATCGTACATTAGACAGGAAATCTTGCATATGTTTGGTGTTGTAACCTCATCTTAAGCCACCGATATATATCTTCTTTTGTTATTAATGTTTTTAAGAAACCTATAAATTTTGCTCCGGAAAGGTAGTGGCCCTTTAATGGACTTCTTGGTTTCTAGAAATGCTCCCGTAAACATGTTGTACATCTATCACGAGCATTTGCAGACTAAAATAATCTGACAGCATATCTTGGTAATGTTACTTCAGAGATTAACAAGACATCTATAATAAAACAATTATTAAAACAAAAATGCATTCAGACGATTACTAATTCCCGGATACCTGTGCGCATTACAACAGGTTTTTTTTTTACACTATCAGAGCTATAGATTTTCTCAAGTCTTTTAAGGAAGTTTTAATCATATACCTACATATACAAAATTTCTACGAAAATAAGATAGCTTTACAGTTAAGTATTCATTTCCACTACAGGGGACTGTCACAGTATACAACATGGGAGTGGGAGGTCTGTGTGTTTTACTATCATAATACACAATAATGTAATAAGATACTTCTCGTATACTGTGACCACTCCCTGTTTTTTCTCCAAACAGATTAATATTGTTATCTTTACAAAATTACTATATATGTGCAATATACATATACACTCATTTTAACAGAACATTCCTAAAATATGAAGCTCCCAAAAATAAAAATTCACAAATCTATCCGAAGTACCACTGATCACGACCACATTCCTATTACAGGCAGTATTAATTTCCTTTTTCTATATCTTGAACTATTAATTGGTCATTATTCTGCTCTTGACAGGTAACGCGCACGACACTCGCAGTAAACTCTCTAGGTTTTATTTTATGTTTAAGATTCTTACACTTTTGCGAGGACTTTTTAAATCTCTAACTCTTTTTTATTGTCTAAACGAATCGTTCGTATTGTGATACAGTCATTTTATCCAATTTCTTTCATTCATGTAAGTATTGATGTCTAATTCTGGAGGTAGGGTCGGAAGCAACTCTGACAACGCCTTGTAAATTAATACGGTCATTTAATATAATTTCTTCCGTAGGCGTATCTCTACAAAAAATGTTTAATTCTTGTGGTAGGGTCGGAAGAAACTCTGACAACGCCTTGTGATACAGTCATTTGATATATTTTTCTTCCAAATGTGTATCTGTAAGAATGTCTAATTAGATGAAGCTCGAACTAATATTTACCTGTTTTAAGTTACCTGGGGTCATTTGTCCATATCGCTATAATACATGTATGGATGTATGTAAATACATCGTTAACAATTTACAGAGAAATAACAACAGAAATCTACAATGATTAGCCAAGCTCCATTTTGTTATCTCTACTAATATTATATACTGGCTAATGGTCTATTGATCCTCAATCCTAACCCCCCGCGAAGATTTGACCCGTTCATGCCAGAGATCACCCTGTAATCTCCACACATCATTGTACTGACAGCGAAAGTGACGTCATGAAGATCGATAAGTTATCAATGCACCACACACACATACGCGCGCACTACACACAAACATAACCACCCTAGCCTCAGCAGCCGACCCGCGTCCACATGGAAACCCGACGTATTTCGAGATGTAATATCATATAAAACGTCATTTCTTGAAAATTTTAAGGTAGGTGAATTTATTTCATGGGAATCATCTCAGATTTAGTCCGAGTTTCACCTAACCCTATTACCGGGTACAGACATTCCGACATATTAACACCATATAATGTGCTGATGTAACATATTCGTGGGAGTTCCTGGAAACCATGATCGATACATTGAGGCAGTACATGTAAAGAGCATCAGACAAAACCATCGACAAGGCACTAATCATACAGACACCGGGTGTATTAGGGTGTACATGTGGTATGGTATGCTGTTTCATGTCTGGGTTTTACTCAATAAATGTTTCTCATACAATCATAACCTTATGTGTTAGATATGTTCATCATATGTTGTATCATATTGTTATGTTTGTTAATGGCTTATAGGTGGGGCGCTAAATGTATAGGCCGTACCTTTACCCTAAAGAATACAAGTAAAAAATGTGTTAAATTGAGCCATATTGCTCCAATACCTCGTTGCGTCATTCTATCCGAGTAAACATGTACAGAGCTTGATGTCCTTCATACAGATGTAAACAGTTATAGGGTTAAATCATTTCGAACAGAAGTGAACTAATTTGAATTATTGAAATGCAGAGATCTAGAGATAAAGCATATTTCAATAACAGTGTTTCATAACTATATTTTGTAACCCAATGTAATTAAAATTAGAAGTGAAATTCTGCTCCACTACACCACTAGCCTCGGTTATAACTGGAACAAAGACGTTAAGCCCCATCAATCAATCTAAGCTCCACTACGATACACTCCAATTCACTTAGATTGAGAATTAACTCTATTTG